>NC_062231.1:10435414-10762952 GCF_902686445.1 Sciurus carolinensis | reverse complement strand
ATTATTCTAAAGTGCCCTTGGGTTGAGTCCTAGTATTTGCAACAATCAAAACCAACAGCCCAAAGTCTGTGATTCTGTTCTCATTAATTCCTGGGTTGGCCACATTCCACTGTCCCTCAGAGGTGGTTGACTAGACTCAGAGTCAGGGGGCGGGGCCTGAAGCCCTGTCCAATAGAGGCACTGGGGTGAGAACTGTCCAATCCGCATGCAGCCAGCGAGGAGGGCGGGCTTCTGAAACCTAACACTGGCCTTGGTCTGGGAGCCGCCATTCTCCGGATCCATATGTGGCTTTTCCTCCTGTGCTCAGGACCTCCCAGGTTTCTGTGCAACACAGGGAAGGAGAGACTCCGAGGGAGAACATGGGGCAGAGTGAAGAGCAGGAAATGGTGAGTGTGCTTCAGGCAGCTGGAGACGGGGTGAAGCCCAAGCCCTTGGGACTGGCAGTGGCGGGAGCAGAAATGGCGGCGGGGCTGCTCCTGGTCCTCTCAGTCTGCCGCCATGGTCTTCCTCTGTAGGTTTCAGTCCTCAGTCTCCACGTCTACATCTAGTGAGTCAGGTAGCTGGACTCTGTGCATCTTGTCACATGAGAGCACGGTGTCCTCAGTCTCTGCCTGAGGCCCCATGAGGACATCAGGGTGCTGGCAGCCCAGCATCTCCTGGGTTGGGAGCAGAACACGTGGAGGGTTATTAGAGGAGGACGAGGCTGTCCCTGTGCTGGCACCCCAGCATATTTGCAGGCTGTGTGCTGAAGACTGAGAGGATGGTGAAAGGAGGACCCCGACTCCATGGTGTTCCTGCAAGAAAGGGCTGTGATCTCTAGAGGCCTGGGTTCCTCCTTCCTGCTGAGCTAGCTGAATATTCAGGAAGCAGCATCTCAAATCCAGAACCCTGGGCTCCATCCCAGCTACTCGGTGGTCTATGAGTAAATTACTAATTTTTGTTTTTTGATTAGCTCTTTTTAGTTGCATCTGGCAATTTTTTGGTATAGTTATACAAGCATGGAACATATCTCTAATTTGGTCCCATTTCTTGTAGATGTTCATGATTGTGAAATACACTATGTTGTATTCTTGAGTATATACAGGAAAATTTTCTAAATTTTCAACTACAGTTCACATTCCCAATGCCAATTTTCCCTCTCAACATTATCAATTTGTTTCCCAGGCTAGTTTCAATTTGATGAAATATTTTGTTGCTTCTTCTAATACTGAATGAACATGATGAAGTTTTTGTTTCATGTTTATAAACAATTTATGTGAGAGGGAAGCAAAAAGGTATCACTTGAACATTTGAACAAACTGTGTGTGCCTCTTGTCGCTCTGTCTTCCAAGGCACACATTATGAGAATATTTTGTGTTGAGGTTCACCATTGAAGAATTGACTGTGTGATGTGTCCTTATCTCAGCCTCTCTTGTCTTCCTTTTCCTGTGCTTCAGAAATGACCCATATAAGATGCCACATCTGCTGTGTCTATAACTCCATGTGGTATATAGTGAATATCAGTCTCTGAGTCTTGTCCTCTTGGGAAGAAGTTTGAATTGATGATGGAGTGTCTCAAGAGAGTAGCTGGATGTCTTAGAACCTGGAGGAATCTCCTGACATTTAATGACTCTAAATATACTTCCAGTGGCCCAGGAGGCTGAGGCAGGAGGATCACAATTCAAAGTCACCTGCAGCAACTTATCCAGGCACTTAGGAACTCAGCAAGACCCTATCTCCAAAAACAGAAAAATGTGCTGGGCATATGACTCAGTGTTTAAATGCCACTGGGTTTATTCCTCTGTACCAAGACAAAGAATTCTTTTAAAAGACTGTTTTGTTTTTTAGATTGTTGCTACCATGAATAGTGCTGCAATGAAAATGGAGTTCAGCTATTTCTTTGACAGAATGATTCCAACTCTGTTAGATGTTTTCTTCCACATTTGATGGCAGATATTTTCTCTGTGGTCCAATATACATGATTCTGTTGACACATTTATTATTTTGCCAAGAGGGACCTGAAACAATATGCTTATGCAATGTGTTCCTGGAGGAGGATTGATCAGCAGCATTGTATGGTGTTATATTTCCCATGTCATCCTCCCTCTACTCTGGGCATAGATCTTTTATTTTTGTGCTGGCATTTGAGCCCAGGGCCTGTCACATTCTCTATGCACACTTTCTGTGAACTGTGCCCCAAGCACAAGTATGTACCTTTAGATTTGGATGTATCATGCCTCCACATTTAATGTTAGTCTCAATGTCATTGGATTTACATAGACCCTTTTGTTTCTATTTAAAGTACAAATAGTTTTTATATACCTATGGATTTCTTTGTTTCGAGATTGCTTGGTCTTTATTATTGTAAGTTTATACTTTAATAATAAACATTGGTGTCAGGAAAGGATAATGACTTTTTTTCTCTTGGAATTCAAATTTTCTTGGATAAGCTTATTGCAGGATCTGCCATCTCTGGTTTTATGGAGCCCAGACCCTGTGCAGTTTGAGGGTTGTAACATGTTGTGGTACTGCTATGATCTATGTAAGGGTAGATGATGTATATTCGAGTTTTCATGGCTACATCAACACAAAGGGAAGAGAAGCATTTATGCACATTAAGTCAAGTAGTGGTAATAGTAACCAGAAGGTAGAATGATTCTCCCCTGATTCTCTGAAGGCAGTGTGGGTTTGCTAACCCTTTGGCATTGGTCTATGGCAGAGAAAACATACATTTGTGTAAAAGAATAAGGTTCTGTTACCTTAAGCTCTGATATTTTTGTGTTTTCTTTCAGCAAAAATAAGAATACAGGATTTTCTGCACCTCAGACTATGTGACCAAATTGAATCATGTTAATGTGGTAAATGTCAAAGATAAGCCATAGTTGTCCAGATTGTGCACACATTTGGTCATAATGATGGACAGGTGACTCCTTACTGTCAGAAAGAGCAACACCTTGGCCAGGCAAATTCTTCAGTGTGAACTCTTAATAAATTGTGATCCTAAACTGCAACTTTCTCATAATGCCATCCATCACTGGGCATCTCTCTATCTCCACAGTTTGTGTAGAGTGACTAAAAAGATCATGAGACAAGACTTCAGATGGACATGTGTTTCCTGTGTGGGAGGATGTTTTCCTCAGTTCTTTCTTTCTCCCCAGCTTTCACGTCTTCTCTGAGTCTTTCACAATATAAGAAGGGTCACAAATCAAAGATACTCTTTCCTCACTGTAGCTGCTCATGGGTGTGATAAATTCTCACATTTTGAGTTCCCTCACCACATTTCCAATTGTCCATTTTCCCTTTCCAGTTCAGAGGATTATCAACTATCTTTCCCATGCAATACTGAATCAGACACAGCATATTCCCATTATTCTCCAAGTAATGAATGACATTTTGAAGCATATTTATATTCAGGTGATTAAAATTTCACATGAGAGTTTATCACATAATAATAGCCTGGCTTTGCTGGCAAAAGATTTTGTACTTCTCTTCCTTCAATCTTCTGTAGGCACAGTCATCTTTTATGAGTGTATTTGGAAATTGTTCTTATTTGAACTGGACTGTCCCCCAAATAATATGTGTTGTTAGCTTTGTCACCAGTGTGGTAAGACTCAGAGATGGGGCTTTTAGGCTAATATAGAATCAAAAAGGTTCTGCATCTTCAGTGGATGAGTGTGTCAGTATCTGCCTGTCATCCTGGGAGCTGGAAACTTCTTAGAGGAAATGGTCACTGGCAGGTGCACTGCACAGTGTATCTTCTTCCCAACATCTACCTGCCTCTCTCTGCTTCCTAGATTCCATGAGCTCAGCAGATTTTCTCCATGTCTTTCTTCCATGATGTTTATGCCTTGCAGACAGCCTAGCATGGACTGAACTCTTTGAAATTATAATTCAAAATGAATAAATCCTCTTTTAAATTATTCTCATCAGGCATTTTGGTCACATAGATGAAACAAGTTAACTAATAAAGAATACAAAGTAATGTCCTCATCCACCATCATTTTTTTGCATGCAATAAATATCACAGCTGCCAGGGCATTAAACTTGATGCCCACAGAGGTGATTTCTCTTGGGTTTTGTAGAGCCTCACTGGTGTCTTGTCATCTCTTCTTAGATGACAGAGGAAAGTGGAGATGATTATGAGGAGAGTGGCTGGTTGCCTATGGCTTAGAAGGATTTCCTTTTATCCTTTTAGTCTACATAAGCAACCTTTTGGGAAATGCATATATAAAGATTTTTCTTCACTACCTCCTTTTTATGCAGATTTTTGGTAGTCTATAAGTTGGACACTGGTATTGAAGGGAAAATAGAGAATTTATTTTTCCCTCTGATATGTGAAAGAAGGGAAATTAAAACAAATCCTAAAGAAAGCTCATACATGTTCCTGTGTTCCAGAATAAACAATGCCCTTCAGTAAGTAAACGTAGGTATTGGAGAATACCACAGATGACACAATGTGTGGACTTGAAGAGTAGGTCTACAATTAGCACTGTTCTTTTCTTGGTTTGTAACCTTGAAAAGATTTGTTCAATTATTTCAAGTTCCATTTTTAGTAATTGTAAAATGCATTTTGTTAGTAGATACACTAGAAAATGTATCCAAAGAAGAAGGATAGAATTGCATTTCAGAAACATTGTTGACCTTACTTTACATTTATCAAACTTTTTGTTCCCCATTTTCTTTTCCCTGAATGCTGATAGTAAGTTATCACATCTTTTCCATTTGGGAGGTGATTTTAATTGAAATTCCAAAGCCCAACCTTGGAAAATCTATCAAAAAATAAATAGAAATTAAAAATTATCCTTCATTATGACTGCATAAAAATCAGTACATTTCTTCAAGTTTGTGTGGCAGATAAATTATTGAATTACAGCTTTACCACATCAGATTTTCTCTCCTAAGGAATTGTGACTGTCAATCATATATCCTATTCTTTGGATATTGCAGTTTAATGGCAAATCATTGGTATATTTTGCAAGTAGGATGTCTCCCAAAAACTCGCTTATGAGAAAATGTAAGAGCATTCAGAGAAGAAGTAATGGGGTTGTGAGAGTCTTAACTCCATCAGGTATTTAATGCCCTGACTGGAGTTAACTGTAGTAACTTAAGGGGTAGGTGGGCTGTGACTGGAGGAGACTGGAATTGTGGCATGACTTTGGGGTTTGCATTTTTTTTTGACTGACATAAAATATTTATTAACTTCTAATAAGAATGCATACATGTTAGGAAGAGCAGAAAGACTAATAGAGAAATTAAACTTTATCTTAAAATCAACTCTAGTCAGGAAGACTTCTTCACAGATGAATAAGTGATTAAATATATAAATCCTAAATATATCACACCACGGGGCTATTGATTATTTCTTTCCTTTTTGGTCATAGAACATTTCAGGAAGCTTTGAATAACTTTTAATTCAAGGAGTTCCAACAATGTCTATGCTAAAACATTAAGTGAATTACTCTTAGAAAAATACTGGATTGATGGTAAGGCAGATCTTACTCTATTTTGGACAAATTTGGTTAGTTTCTGACTATACCTCATTTCACCATGATCATTACTCAGAGGTCAAAAAAATTTTTTTTGAGAAAGAAAAAACTAAAATTTTAAATGAGCAGCAGAATTAAGAGCATTAATTATTAAAGTTTCATGAATGAAATCACTGCTTCTGATTTAACTTTCAGCGGTAAGAGCAAAACCTACATACATTCTCACTGTCCATAAGCACAAAGAAAAGCAACAGCACAGTGATAGTATAAGGAAATAAACTCATGGTTGTTTCAGATTCCAAAACATAAGACATTGTGATGTGACTCTTCTCTCACAAATTTTCATTTTTTTCAGGAAAGAGCAGATTAATAGAAGCATGAATTTCTAAAAATTCAGAAAACTAATTTGGATTTTGACAGTGAATACTATGGTGTGAAAAGGTATATTTTCACCAAAATTTTTTCAGTGTTATTTATAGCAAAGAAAGAGAGAACATTATTCCAAATAACATCAACTATTAGAAAGTGGGTCCAGAATGCTCCTAAACTGTCAATCCACCCCACTTGGTCTAATCCTATCTCTTTCTTTATGCATAAAAAATCTGGTTTTCCTTTCTGTCAACTGAATTTTAATTTACTAGAAAACTCTGATTTAACATTGATCCTAATCCATTTTAAGTCAAAGAAAATACTATAATGTTTAAAATTGAATTAGTAATTTAATTAATTTAATTAGTGAACTCAAGTGTTATGGTAGATGTATTTCAAGTGCTGTATAAATATAAGGAAAAGTAGAAAAGAAAATCTAGACTCTAAATCCTACAAGGATTCCTTAACTATTTGATATAGTATCATCTTGGTTTTGATTATTCATGACAGTAAATGAGCTAAGGCCATAAAACTTGTTATTATTATTATTATTTTTTTAGAGTGGCACTTTAAGACTTCTTGGGCTTCCTGGATGCATTTGTACATACAAAAGGATTGTTAAACTTAGTATGTGTTAGTTATTAACAATGGATAGGGACCCTTGCTTATCACTGAGTTTTACAGAAACATATTTTTATATTCTTCTTTTGTAATCACAGTCTTTAAAGATAATAAGTATACTCAGAAAGCAGAGATTAATGTGAAATTTATAAAGATTCTATGACAGAAGAGAGCTTCACAATCCAGTTTTACTAGAAGACACTCTCTTTGCCCACATTATTTGGTGTATCTCTGAAACATTTGAAAAATACTTTTCTGTGACTTACTAGGCTGTAGAGAATGAATACTTTTAGATACATTACAACTTTCTCTAGTAGAGTTTGACATCTTTTTTTTGAGCTTGTGTTTTTTCTTTTTTTATTGTAAACAAATGGGATACATGTTGTTTCTCTGTGCATGGAACAAAGGCATACCATCTGTGCAATCATAAATTTACATAGGGTAATGTTGTTTGATGCATTCTGTTCTTTTTTCCCTTCCCCCACCCTTCCCACCCCTCTTTGACATCTTTTTTCCATTGACTGAATGGTTCAATCAGATTTTAAAAGAAGGTTGCCAATTTTCATCTCTTGAGGCCTCTCTGAGGTTTAGGAGGTTCTAACTATCAGTCTGCTTTTTGAAGTTCCTATCTCTGTAATTCTTCTGCCCCCTGAGTAAGTTATCTGGAGGTGAGGATGTAGCACGTAACTGGTACTCATCTGGGGATCCTTTTTGCTGGTTTGGCTTCATTAGTTCTTTATCCACCTCTTTCTGTAGTTGTAATGCAAATAACTGGTCCTGTTCCTCTTGTTTATGTCTCTCAAAAAGTGAATGCTCCAAATCTGTCAGTTTTTAGGTAAAATTCATTTGATTCCACTTGTTCTGAAGAAGAAAATGTGAATGTTTTCTTCCATTTTAAAGAAAAGCATGGATTCCTGACTGCTTCAACTGAAGATTCCTGGCTTTTTCTTTTTGAAATACCTTTACTCATCAGTTGGCTAGACTCTTCCTTTTCTGTCTCAACTGGGTTGCCTCCAATTACTTGCATTTTATCTGAGGAAGTACACCATTCTCTGTCTTGCCACAAGGCTTAATTATCATTATTTAGAATAGGGAACTTTGGTTTTAGGTCCTTCATAGTTTATGACACATAACTCTTGATCATGATTGTTGGATTGTGTTTTGGCTTTTCCTTCAAGGCACTGTTCTGCGTCATAGACACATAACCATGGCATAGGTGACTCTACTGAAGACTTTGCACCTTGTTCTTGAGTTTCAAGGCATATTTGAGGAGAAAGTGTTGGCATGTTTTCTTCATTTCTTTGTCTTGCCATTTAGGACTCTTCATATCACTATTGTCAATTTCTTCTGAATATTTCCAATGTTTCTTTGTTCTTATTTTTCTTTTGTGACTTGCTTGTGATCGCATCAGATTTTCTGGAATTCAAAGGCAAAGCCAAGGTACTTCCCTCATACAGATTATTAATATTAATGCTTAGTTTTCCTGCCAGTTCTTCATCATTTTTTGGTTGTTCTTCCACTTCACTTTGCCTTTTCTCTGCCTGTTGTTTTTCCTCTTCTTCCTCCTCTGCCAATAATCTCTGTATATATTCATCACTGGCTTTGTTTTCTTCTTCCTCACCAGCTCGTGGCTCTGCCTCAACCTTGCTTATCTCTTCTTCATATTCTCTTCTTAATTCCCCAGGTTTACCTAACAGATGAATGGGCTGATGATCATCAACGATTTCTTCCGATCCTTGCCCAGAGACTCTATGCTTGCATTCCTTTGGATAGTGTTTCTGAATTATTTCCCATAGTTCCATATTGATAAGAGAATTTCTTTGGGTATGGTACCAAGTCCATGAAGAGACCTGGCAGCAACAGAAGGGACAGCACCAACTTGCATTTTTGACAGTCTACTGGAAGCACGGATTACAGAGCGTGTGGTTACAAGGAAGGGTAACGGGCTTGATTAGGATTTCCACACAGATCTGGATTAGGATATCCATACAGATCTGGCACCTGAATTGCCACAGGAAAGGGATGGCATCTTTGGGTAGAGCCACTTTAATATGCTAAGGAGGCCTATTCAACATCCAACACCAGGTTCCCATGCTCCCAGCAGCTCCAGGACTGACTCTGGCCACTGCTGAGAGAATGCCTCGCCCGCAAGGACACCGGGCTCAGACTGCAGGTCTGTTTTACCCATTTTACCATTGCTGTGGGGGCAACTCACAAGCCCCCACATTCCAGCTTCAGGGGGCCCTGGGCAGTGTCCTAGGGACCCATGGCTGACGGGTCCCTCACAACTCTTCAGTCAACCACAAACAAGGGGGTATGCATTTTTATCTGGAGAGTGGAGACTCTCTTTTTGATTCTTCATTGCAATGTGAGCTGTTTCCCTCTGCCACACTCTTCCACTGTGATGTTCAGGCTCAACTCAAACCCTGAGAAATACAGGTGACAGAATGTGTGGACTTGAATAGTAGGTCTAACAATTAGCACTGTCTTTTCTTGGTTTATAACCTTCTGTACACTAAGACCTCTGAAACCATCAGCACTGAAATAAACTTTTACTCCTCTACAATTTTTACAGTCAGATCTTTAGTTACAGCAGCAAAATAACTGACTAAAATAATCATATATATCATAGCACTTGGAAATACGAGAATTGCTCACGTAAGATTCATTGTCTAATAAGTAATTATTACTATGGAGGTAGCAACAAAATTACATATATATTTTCTCAAAAATATAAGTGCTTTTGCTTTTGAATATGTAAACACCCTACACATTTGTTTTCTCTGTACACGTAAACATTGAACTTGGGCAGGCATGCTCATGCACACTGTATTCCCAGCTACTCAGGAGATTAACACGGGAGAATTAAAAGTTTAACATTAGCCTTCACAATTTAGTGAGACCCAGTCTCAGAATAAAAACCAAAAAAATGAGGAATGCTATTGATGTAGCTCAGTCATAAATCAGTCAGTTTTCCTGGGTTCAATACCTACTACAAAAGAACATAAGCAAAACCCACTGAATTGGAATATTTTTACTCACATACAAGTGGATATTTTCTCAATCAAACTGTATCAATAAAACTATGTAGAGGAAAGACCTGAGCTCTGTGACTTCCAGCTAAAGTTATTCTTGAGCCTACAAAAGGAGTTCTATGAAGGTCCATGTGTTCTGATCCATGTAGAGGCAGATTTTTAAGAGAAACATTTGAATTGTAGGTAATCACTCCTGAGAAAGAAACTCAGAGAAGAAGAAAGCAGATGCTGCTGGTTTTCAGGTGTGTTTCAGGTGTGGGGCTGCATTTTCCTTCCAAAATGTTATGTATTTTAAATTTGCAAACTTTCTTTCCTACTGTTTATTTTGGTAACATGTCTTAAACTACTTTATTTCCTTTATGGAATAGATAATTTGTAGCCCTTTATAATAGAAGCATCTCCTCAATGTACACACTTCAGTTTTATTCATGTGATGAATTCATGACCTGTAGTGTTGAACACATTTTTTTTAGACATTTAAAAGTGTTAGTACCATAGACTTGCATTTCCTATTGTTGAGTCATTAAATATTGATAAGGAAGTAAACCACAATTTTTTTTTTACATTCCATCTGGATGCTCCATCAACTTCAAGAATTAATAAAATGCACATTAAAAGTGGATTCCATTCATTGCCTATGGTAACATAAATTTTGAAGGAGAATAATTAGAAGAGAATCACAATCCATTGCATTCAGGGAGCCCAAATCTGTCTTTCTTGGCCCCTTTTCATCCACATGAGTCTTGGCAAGGCCTATTTTTGTCCTTCCCTGCCTAGAGGAATCAGGATGGAACTACCTCATTTGGTGAATTAGCCCAATTTGGAGCATTGAATCATGGCTTCTATCAGACCAGGCATGGGCTCTGAAGTCTCTACAAATCCCCATCCATCCACTCCTCAGCTGCTTTCTCAAGGAAGCCTCCTCCCCTACACTGCCACAACTGCCCAGTCTCACTAGAGGAAGATTTCCAACAGATTTCAACCAGAAAGCTGTCCTGCAGCTCTGTGCATGTCCAAAGACTTTGAGGGATGGAGATGAACCAGCTCACCTCAGAAACACGATGAGTCCTGTCCTATCATGCTGTGCTGAACAAAACTGGGCTACCCCATTCCACCACTCTCCCAAACTACCCACAATGTGCTTAATGGGACTGGGTCAGTTCCATGTGGGTGACAGGTTAGGCATGTCCTTATCTTTGTGCTTCCACTGGCTCAGGCATGATGAAATTTGGACTGCTGTCCCTTGTGTGGGCATGCAGACTCTCATGACCATAGGAGTTTATTGCTCCCCAGGCATGTCCTGCCACCTGGGCCTCTAGCTCCTCTAAATTTCCAGCACCCTGTGTCAAGCCCTCACTTGGTACCAGCAGCTCTTTTCCCTCTGTCCATCTGCCTTGGAGGAGCCCTGTCCAAGTGTGAATGGGAAGTTTTCCAACACTGTCATTGGGTTCAACCCATCACTTCCTTTACTGTGACAAACATGATGTGCACCATATTAAACTAGAGAATCAGCCTGAGGGAACTGGGAGAAAAAGTTGACATAGTGAGCAAGAAACAGATTCCAGGTGGAAACCCATGCTCTGAGAGTCCATCTTTCTTCAATTTTCACATCAAAGTCTGTAGACATGACCCTTACATCTCCCATGGGAGGAAAAATTCTTTGAGCCCAATTCAGTGATCTTTCCCTCAGTTTTCCATGGTCAGAATGGATAACATTAATCTTGAATCTTTTGACATCCCTTCGATTAAATCAGAATTGCTTTCTCATAGTTCATATTAGAAAGATGTTTATTGTACTAAAGAAAACCATGAAATAAAGGGACTCAATCTCTAGAATATTAAAGTGCCCATCCAACTACCTTTTAGCACTTCTATAGTGTGGAGAACATGCACATATCAACCTTCAAGTACAACATTTATCAGAAGAAGGTTGACATTATATTATGCTCTACTTTTTATTTCATTTTGCTTCCTAGAGGCCACTTGTATTGAAACCATGATGCTGTTTCTTTATGTGCATTGACACTTTATATAAAATCTATCTGCCAGATTCTTCCCCATAATGATAATAAATTTGACTTTATTATTAAGTATCTCCTTATAAATTTTTAAATATTCTATATAAACCACCTTGTTTTATACAGAAATTGTTTTCTTTTTTTGAATTTCTCTTTACTTGTGACTTGCTTTACTTGTGACAAAAACTCTCATGTTTGTTTACTCCACATTGGCTTTGTAACTAGAGGCTTGAAGGAAACCATAGCTCTGTATGTTTTCATTTTATTTCACCTCAAGGTCAAAGGCATACACATTCTAATCTCCTTACATTTTCAGTAAAAGAAACAGTTTAAAAAAGCCTATTTCTCAGTACATTAAAATTTGAAAATATAGTTCATAGCTGATAGGTGAAAAATATCAAAGAAAATAAAAGACTCAGAAAATTTAACTCTTTTTATTCTGTTCTTCAATATTATATCTCAGTAGTATCATTTAAGAAAAGCATCAATTCCAAGTTGAATTACAATTTTAAACAATTGGATATTTTTACTTTGATTTACATGAAAGGTTGTCTTGTTTAGTGCATAAAATCTTGCTCTTTTCACATATGTACTAAAATGTAAAATTTAATCAGTTTGATTTTATTGCCTTTTTAATATGTTTGCATTACTCAGTTATAATAACTGTCAATAACTGCTTTGAAAATTCTTTTAATTTCAGACTTTATTTTGACATTTATATTCCTTTTTCTAAATTGTAGGCCAGGTAGACTTGCAAAAAAACCCAGGAACAGAATTAATTGGATGTTTGACAACATGTCCTCAAAGATTATAAAAAAGAAGAAACATGTTATCACTGTCAAAGGATTATTTAGGTTGTATGCATTAAGATATAAAAACTGTTGGAGTGATAGGTATATATTTGAAATATTCAAAAAGCATTCTTGTTGCTATTTGCTATTGTAGCACAATGCATAAACTGCTTAAAATATTTAAATTCAGATTCATGAATGAACTCTTCTTTAGTGTACTACCTCATTGTTATTCTTGGACCAGTGCTACTGTCATCAATAGAGAGCTTGCTACATACTCAGAAACCCAGATCCTGTCCCAGGACTAGTGACTCCATCTATGCATTATGAACACATACAATCTATGTTTGTGCTCATTACAATTTGGGAAACAATCATCTAACTCAGTAAAACTTTCTCATCTGAGAAATATACAAAATATGCAAATATATTATTTTACTTAAGTTTTACATTTTATTTCACAAAAGTGTAGGATATACACTTCTTTTGGACTTCTGTTTTCCTATTTCCTCAGAGTTACATAATACATTAGACAAGGAGGCATTGTAAAAAAGTATCTTTCTGAATCATCTTTGTCAGAACCAGTTCTCTTACCTCTCATTGGGTTAAGATAAAACTTCTGTGAATGATCATGAGGTCAAAGTGTCATTTAGACATTTATTCTTATTTCAGGAACCATTGACATTCATGGATGTGGCCATTGATTTCTCTCAAGGGGAATGGGAATACCTGGACCTGGGTCAACAGAAATTATACAGAGATGTGATGTTGGAGAACTACAGAAACCTAGTTTTTCTGGGTGAGTGAGCTCCCCTTCAGAATTCCTGATTCACTATCAGTATTGAATATTCTTCCTTTTTAGAGTATCTCTTGGTCGATTCCACTGTGCACAAATGAGTTTCAGATACTTACTTTAATGGAAATATATTGGGAAATTGTGATATAGACAGGAAAATATTAATTATATTTCTTTTTATGTTTAACCTCATTCTTTCTTGATATGATGTACACCCCTCACTTCAGATTTATCAAAGAAATTCAACAGATTATATATTTTGACCAACCCCTTAAAGTGCAATGTATTTCCTTATCTTTGATTCATTCGCTTTACTGTTGATAGTTGGAAATTTTCTCAGGATTTGAAGAGTGAACTGTTTTTTATATATTCTAATGGGTGTGTCAAGAAGCAATATTTGGAGAAATGATTTTCCAGAATCTGGCCTTACTCTAATAAACACAGTAGTAGGACATAAACATCAGTAATTATAAGGAGGATTCCCAACAGTCATTCCATTTTCCAGTAAGCAATCCTCACTGTCTCCAAGCCATTCTTATTCACCTTTATGGACCAAAGGGAAGATCCATGGAATCTAAGGAGACAAGGGACACTAGATGTTTTAATGAGTTTTCTTTTTTTTTTTTGCTGCTGTGACCAAGAGATCTGACAAGATAATTGTAAGGAAGAAATGTTTACTTGTGGCTATGATTTCAAAGCTCCTTGACCATAAACAGCCAGAATCCTATTAGTCATGTTTTGTGTTCTGATTGGGGTGTAATAATAATCCATTTATACTTAGACAAATTACTAAAATAATGAACTTATTACTGTTACTTTGTAAGTTGTTTTCTCTAGTTTTCATAATTGTTTTCCCTAATTTTTTATTTGAGTTAATTTTGGTTCACAGATTTTTATTATGACATGCTTTAAAGTCTGCCCATATTCTCTATATATTTTATGGTTATTATGCCATTAAATTGAAATTATATGCAGCAGTTTAAGTTTAAACTACATTATGTATTGATACTAAATTTACTTAAATTCCATATAAAAATCAACATCTTTGCCTGTCCTCTTAAAGTTGTTATTGATTTCATAGGTATTTTATATTGTACACTAATTAACAGGTTTATGAGAGCCTCGCCTTTGTCTTTGAAGTTCTATAGGAAAATTGTGTTATGTATCTTCTTTACAATGTAATAGAATTCATATTTGTGTGTATTTGTTCTTTTACCAGAAAATTTTGAGATTTCAAATGATTTATTTTGTGAAGATTTATTTTACATTCAATAGAAAGGATTCTCTATAGAATTTCTCATAGGAGAAGTCTAGAAGTCAGAAACTTTTTTAGCATTTGTGTATCTTGATATGCTTTCTTTTCCTTTACTATTGAAAAATACTGGTTTTGGATACAGTATTTATGAATGTTAGTTTTTTTCTTTTTCTTTTTTCTATTCATTGGATTATATATTCCAATTCTTTTCTGGAAGTCTTCCAGTAAAAAATCAACTAGTAATTATATAGATGTCCTTGTAAGTGATACATCTCTTATCTTTTGATCCTCTCAAAATTTGTATGTGGATTTTGAAACTTTGATTATATGTGCTTTATTTTCAAAGTTTTTGTGCTTATCCTTAATTCTTACTGTTTGATAGCTTTCCTTCCTCACATTTTAAATTTCTCTGACCTCATTTCTGAAGGAATATTTTATGTACATAATTTCTGCTGATTTCTATTAGTAACATTTTTCTCTCAGTTTCATTTACTTTAATTCTTTTGTTAATTTATATTTTCAATTTTTATTAATTTAAAATATTTTTAGACTGCATTTTGATTCTTTGTACACAAATGGGGTACAACTTTTTCTGTTTGTGCACAATGTAGATTTATATCATTCATGTAATCATATCTGTACATATGGTTGTGATGTCTGTCTTATTCCACCATTTTTCATACACCTCCCTCTCATTTTCTTCTGCATAATCTAATGTTCCTCCATTCTTCTCTCACCCCCCACCTCCAGACCCCCATTATATATCATCATCCCTTATCAGGGAAAACATTCAGCCTTTAGTTTTTTGGTATTGGCTTATGTCACTTAGCATGATATTCCCCAGTTCCATCCATTTATCTACAAATGCCATAATATTATTTTCTTTTATGCTGAATAATATTCCATTGTCTATATATATTACTGTTTCTTTATCCATTCATCTGTTGAAGGGCAACTAGGTTATTTTGACAATCTAGCTATTGGGAATTAAGCTGCTATAAATATTAATGTAGCTGTGTTACTGTAATATGCTCATTTAAAATGCTTTGGGTATAAACCAAGGAGTGGGATAAGTGGATCAAAAGGTAAGTCCATTCCAATTTGAAACTGCACCAGCAATGTAAAAGTGTGCTTCTTTCCTCAAATCCAGGGAAACATTTATTATTATTTGTATTTTTTTCTTTTTTCTTTTTTTTTTTTCTTTGCAGTGCTGGGGATTGAACCCAGGGTCTTGTGCTCACAAGGCAAGCACTCTACCAACTGAGCTACATCCCTAGCCCATTATTTGTACTTTTTTTGTGGTGTTGGGGATGGAAGCCAGGGCCTTGTGCATGCAAGGTAAGCACTCTACCAACTGAGCCATCTCCCCAGCCCTCATTATTTGTATTTTTGATAGTAGCCATTCTAATTGGAGTAAGATGAAATTGTAGAGTTGCTTTAATTTTCATGTACTTTAGTTTTGATTAGCACTTTGAATATCACAAAAATTGTTATTTAGTCTTGTTTAGTAAATTCATAACTTTCACATTCTTATCTTTTCCTCATTGTTTTATATTGTTGCTTTGATTGACTTAAGTTTCCCTTTTTTCTTTGTGTGCTCTTATTTCCACTGAGATTTTTCTACTTTAAACCAAGCTTACAGTAGATGCTTATAGTTTTTCTGAAAATATTTGGAAATTACTAAATAAATAAACAATAGGTCAGATAAAAAGACATGTGCCTGTAATTCCAGATAAGCAGAAGTCTGAGGCAGAATGACTGCAAGTTTCTTGGTGAAATCCTGTCTCAAAAGTAAACAATCTAGAAAAGGCCTGGGGGAACTGTGGTTGAAGCTCAGTGTTAGAGCAGTTTCCTACCATGTGTGATCTTGTGGTTTTATCCTCAGCACCGCACAAAAATTAAGAAGAAAAATTTTGAAAAAGGTAAGAGGGATTGGTGAAGTAATTCAGTGGAAAACTGCCCCTGTATTCAATCCCCATAAAAGAAAAGAAGAGGGAAAAAATAAGGTAAAAAGTTAATTGTTACATCACCTGACTTGTGAAATCTGAACAAGTTGAATTTAGGAGCTATGAGTTGGGTGATATTAGAGGTAGTGTCAGTCAAAGTTTTTATTTTATTTTACTTTTTGTGGTGCTGGGGATTGAACCCAGGGCCTTTGGTTGCAAGGCAAGCACTCTACCAACTGACCTACATCCCCAGCCCTGTATTTTTTATTTTAATGGGCAAAAGTCAAGTGTCTGTACAACATGTTGGGTGTAGTTTACTATATTATTCTTTTTATTTTGTATTGGGAATTGAGCCCAGTGGACTTTACCACTGGTCAATACCATCAGCTCTTTTTCTCTTTTGTTTTTTAGTTAGTGTCTTGCTAAATTGCTGAGGTTGGTCTTGAATAGGCACTCCTTCTGTCTCAGTCTCCTGAGTCACTGGGATTACAATTGTGTGCCAGTCACAGTGCCTGGATAATACATTGTATTCCTTTTTTTTTTAAGGATTTACAAATATTTTATTGGTGGTTTTACTTAATACTGAATGCATAGAAATCAAATAAATCAGCTCTTAAAAGGAAGCATTAATCATTATAGAAGTGTAAAATATTTACATATATTGACTAGTTTTGTATGTTAGCAATTACAAAAAATGCAAAATTTTAATTCTGAATATACTTTGAATTCGAGGTCTTTTTTTTTTTTTTTTTTTTGCTTGTATCTAACCTAAAAGAAAGACTTTGCAAGATGATCCTGAACCAAAACAGTAAATCAGAAATTTTAAAGCAGCTTTTTAGGGGAGGATAAAGCCACACAAAAGAAAAAAGTTTCTATACCAGATATATAAATGCAATTGAGGAAATATCAAGGAGCAAACAAATCACAAGTACCAATTTTACTCTGTGATTTCTAATTCTAGCAACAATTCAAGTAACAGTACCTTAATGCTGTTCTAGAAAATAAAACCATTAATTCTTTCACTACAATTTTCAGACTTTTCTCAATGAACAATTATTAAGCATTCAGATTTTTTGTATTAACAGAAGAAATGAATTATACTAATAGAAATATTAATAAAAGAGGTCTTCAAATACACTGTTGAAAGCCACAATATAATTTGGGGGCCAGATTTCAATTTACACAATGTTATGAGTGATAAAGAGCTTATGACAGTACAGTATGGCTCAGGGCTGTTGACTGAGTACTCCACCTGTTCCTATGTGGATGGGACTGCAATGACAACTCTGCCAAGTCTCTAAACAGGACTGCCCATTAAATAATTATGACATAACTGTGATGCACAGCTGGCTTATAGAACTGACATTTCCACTGTAATAGCACTACAGAATTCTAGTGACAATAAATATTAGAATTATGTCTCCCTGCTAACTATTCAGCAGAAAAAGAGTTTTCTGACTGCATTTCTGAAGAACAGGACACCTCTAAAATACACACAAGGGGAAAGTAGAAAGAGAGCAGAGTGAGCTCCTGAAGCTGATTTTTCACAGATACTAACAAGCAAAGCAGTTTGCAATAAATCAAAATCACCCTGAAGCAAAGATTAAATCAATCGGTTCTGAAGAAAATACAGCTCATTATGAAAGTTTTTTTGGTTTGTGATTAGACTTCAAAATGTTAAAATAAACCATATTCTAACAACATTAATGTGCCACACAGGATTTTAAAACTGTACTCTGAGTTCAAAGGTTTTGTCTTCTCTCCAGAGAAAGTAAATAAAAAGAAAAAAGGAGCTCTTACAAAAATAAACAACACTAAACCCTCCACCCAAAATATTCATAAAGGGAAGACTTTTTTCTTTCTGGATACTTCAATTGGTCCAAGATCAGTGTAAGTTTTCCACCTTAAGAACTTCTACTCTCTTCCTTTAGCTTCTATTCTCTAGTCATTTCTGTGTTTTTATTAAACAAGGCTATGGGCAGATTTTCTTAAGAAGTCAGGTTGAGTCAGAGGTAGCATTAGGATGCACTATAGTTGACTACAGTATGAAGTTCAAATGAACACATTATTCTTCTAAAAGGATGACATTAAGTAAAAGTGCATAAAAAAATGTTCAGCCCTCACTGCCTAGCACTAAGAAAAGTTCTGAGAAACTGGGAATCATTGTTGGGACTCAAGAAATAGGCATTGGCCTCACCTCTTTGAGCTCCTTTAATGCACCAGTTCAGGCTGGTTTTCCATGAAGGGCAGCACTCCACTCTCATAGTAGGCAATGCCAAGAGACAGCAAAGCAATGGCAAAGATCAGGAGCAGGACCCTCCAGAAGCCCAGATGCTCTACAAATTCCTGCCAAGTCATTCAAAAGCTGGACAGAACCCCTTCACCTGGCTGTAGGGTGTGATTGAGGAGAGAATGGCTTTCCCTTGTACTTTCACTCTCAGACATCTGCATGGCCTCCAGTTTCGAGTGGGTTCCTCTGTGAAATCCTTTTATCTCCTGTTCTTCCAAAGATTCCAGCAATCGGATGACATCTTTATTGTCTCCCCTGCACTTTGCCAGAACTAAAGGAGTCACAACTTGATGATTGCATATATCAATTTTGAGTCCATTGTAAACTAAGGATTGAATGGAATCCACATGGCCATAGAGGTGAAGAGCTGTGTCTCCTTGATAATCTGTAGTCAGCAGATCAGCACCAAATTTATGCACCAGTTTGCAGATGGTTACATTCCTTTGGGCTGCTGCAAGATGAAGGCCTGTCCTGCCTCTGCTGTCGTGGACACTTGAGTTAAAGCCACTTTCCAGAACCATCTTAGAATAGGTAATGTCTCCATGAATACAGGCTTGTAGCAATGACACATTAGTTTGAGTAGAATCATTTACAAAAACCTAGGAACTTGTCCTAATGTGGATGGAATGTGGGTCAGCTGTAAGGTTATACCTTTCCTCCAGTGGTCACTCAGCAGTTTCTCTGAATACTTATGCAGGATGAAAAAAGTATTCAGTAAATGCTCGCAAGAATTTGGGAGACACGCAGCAGTGAAAGCAGCAGCGCCTCTCTGCAGGTTGCAGATGGAGTAGGCCCAACCACTTTTACATTGTGTTTTTAATGAGTGCTACTAGAATGTATGTAAAGTTTACTAAAAATAAATCTAATTATGTAAAATAATGCATGTATTAATTAGTTATATTTTGTCATTTGTGTGCCATAGAACATGAAGCACATAAAAAGTTATTAGTGTAATCAGGTAATAAATAATAAAAAATATGAACATTTAAAACATCAGTCTTTTCTGTTGATTTCTATGCTTTGACTTCATTCCAGTCATACTACAATAAACTGTGATAGGCTTTTGTTGCCCCTCAAACCAGTTTTTTGCTGTATCTTCTCCAGGTGTGTGTGTGTACATTTCTCCACTGTAAATGCACATATTTCTCCTTAAGCAATAATTGTTTTTACCCATGATGAATTATCGGGGATTCCCCTGCCCGCAGGAAAGAACTCCCCAACAACATGGAGCTTTCCAAGATCCTTTATTGTTCTCTTCTTCCCGCTCAGGGGAGCACACAAAGAATATATATGGTAAGGCAGCCAATCAGAAAGCTATACAGACAAGGCACGAGCTACATACATGATCCTAATGTGTAAGTGTATGGGGCACGAGCAGATCACGTGCTGCACACGAGCAACAGGAGCCAACAGCTAAGTACTTCCTCATATGGCGTCAGCGCGACTCCTGCTTACCGCGTCATCAGTATGCACCATGGACCGTACGCCGGCAAACTGCCAGCTGCCATCCTGCTTAGCCTTGGGCTAGGGGTCCTGGGTACCCCGACAGCTCCCCCTATTCTATTATTAAAAAGACAAAAGGGACCGTGCCTGTCTTAGGTTGAGGGGTCGGCCAATACCCTTACCCGTCATCAAAGTCTGCAGATCATGCTGCAGTTTCTGTCTTAGGTTGGTGTATCGCCACCTCCTTCATTACCCGTCATTGACTACCGGTCCAGCATAGATAACCAAGCATGAGGGGAGCTGCCGACTTCTAATGCAGTCATGGCTTGGCGGAAAATAATACGGTCTCGTTGTTGAGAGGCACGCAAACGTGTGATGACGCGGACAATGTAAATGATACCAAATAGGAGTGCCCCTCCTAGAGCAGCTAATCCGGCCCATTGTTTCACAAAAGAAAAAGCCGAAGAAATCCAAGAGGCAAATTCAGATACAGAAGCAATATGTACTCTAGTAGAATTCACTCGAACAATTTCCGCCCGAAGACGGGACGTAAGATTATCAAATTCAAAAGACCAAATATTAGTAAGGTAAAGCGAAAGATTTCGAGACAAATCAGCTGCAGTACTAAGATTATCATACATTATGGGAGTTACACAGACTGCTTGTGGAGAGTAAATACACCCAAGTCCCAAAAGTTCTTGTAAAATGTCCACTTGTTCTTGCAGTAGGTCCACCCGTTGGTTAACCAGCAGGATTCCAGCTTTAAGATGTTGATCAATGCTCTCCTGTGTTTGTAGCGCTGTAGCAGTATTTTCAGCCAATTGATTAACTGTAGTAGCTGTCTGTATGGTAGTAGTTAGGGCTGCAGCTGCCGCTGCAGCTGCCGCTGCTGCCGCAACAACAGCAGTTATAACCGCAGCTGTAATACCAAAGTCTCTTCTATTTATACTCAGTAATACAGGTAATTCTGCATCTGTAACTGAAACGGGGACAGGCAAAAAGGTAGGGATTCGCATTATCACCGCTCGGTTGAATACTGTACCATTCCAACACTGAGAAAGGGAATAATTATTAATTGAACAATTAAGAATTGAGGTGTTGTCAACACTATTAGTAAGGAGAAACATGAAAGGTGGAGATACACAGACAGGGGTAGGTGGAAAGATAATAGTCTTTGTACAGTTTACACTAGCCTCCGTGATATAAGAGGAATCCATAAAATGGCTCCAGTTGCAGAATTTGAACGATCCTCCTAATAAGGCAAAAAGGGGTTGAAGGTTAGTGTACCCAGAACTAGCCGTGAATAGTAACCAATTATCAAGGGGATTAACATGTAGTATTCCTAGAAATGCATCATGATCTGTAAAGTTTTCAGTAGTACGCTGCGAAGTAAAATTTGGTGTAAAAAAGAATCCATGTTGCACAGGTGCAGCTCACCTAGTATTTTGGCAACCTGTCCAGATAGGTGGAGTAGAAAACTCAGGATTACAAGGGGGGAAAATCCTGGGGGTCTTAAATCCGATAGAAGAAAGTGGAAGCCGCCGAGGCACCAATCCTGTAATAGAAACTACACTTCCTTCTGTCTCTATGTGGCCACCCTTTCCTTGGGGTCCCTCATAGGTGAATTGCACATTTGCTCTAGTTTTTGTTTTGGCATCCTCTTTTCTTGAGAATAACCCTTGAACCTGGCATTGTAAATTAATATAAGGTCCATATGGAAGTTCTGAAAAGGGATCAAAGTACTTTGTAACATTAGAGGGTAAATCAAAACACAGGGTTCCTGGAAGAAATATAACGGAAGAATTATAGGACTGAATATCAGGATCATTAAGAGCAGTGGGCAATCCCGTAGAAGCATTAGTAGAGAACAAAGGAGGAAGAATAAGCGAAGTATTAGTTAACGGTAAAGGATATGGCCATGCTTTAACTACTGCCCATAGGTTCCTTTGATGTATCATTTGAGGTTGCACTCTGCTGAAAATCCCGATCATCGTCAGAAGGGGAAGTAACATCCTTTTCATCAGGAGGTATGAATCTGGTCAATCTTTCAGGCACCCAAATAGGTGTTGATTGATCCTGGGGAAACACACAGACAGATCCTCGGACCCAACGAAGAACCGGGTCCGGTCCTTTCCATTCTCCCGTTAGGATATCTTTCCATTTAACCGAAGATTTTGGCGCTGGGTTTGGAGACATGTGCCGATCTGCAGCTGAGCGTCCATTAACATCAAGGGTTAAAAAATTAAGAATAAAAAGTGCCACATTTAATTTATCTCATGGGGATCTATAAGATACCCCTATTCCCCCTTTTTGTTTAATTAAACAATTTTTTAATGTGAGATGAGCTTGCTCAATGATTCCTTGACCTTGAGGATTATAGGGAATGCCAGTAACAAGTTGAATATGAAATGTATTTGCAAATTGTAGAAAACTTTTAGAAGTATAAGCAGGGTCATTATCAGTTTTAATTATTTTTGGAATTCCCCAACAGGCAAAAGAATGAAGGCAATGCTGAATGACATGAGCAACCCTTTCCCCCAGTAATGCAAATGCCATAAGGATGCCAGAACTGGTATCCACAGAGACATGAATATATTTAAGAGTGGCAAATTCAGGGATATGAGTAACATCCATCTGCCACAAATGATTAGGCAGAAGGCTCGGGGATTGACACCAAAAGATGGGGCTGGCAGTAAGGGCAGACAATGTTGACAGCGTTTAACAATTTCCCGGGCTGATTGTTTAGAGATAGGAAATTTTCTGGACAATGTAGTAGAGTTAACGTGGAATTTTGAATGAAAAAGTTTAGCTTGTTCTTCCATAGAAAAAACAAAGAGAGATTTAGTAACCAAATCAGTCTGGTAATTACCAGAGGTAAGGGGTCCAGGTAGATTAGAATGGGCTCGAATATGACCTACATAAAAAGGTTCGGTACATTGGAAAATCAATTGTTGGAGACTAGTAAAATAAGAAGCAACGGAAGAGTGAGGAGAAATATGAGCAACAGTTTCTAATACAGATAAAGAGTTAACAATATAATGACTATCTGTAAGAAGATTAAAAGGTTGATCGGATAACAGTTGAAATGCTAAGATAACAGCAGCCAGCTCAGTAACTTGAGCAGATAAGGGTTGAATAAGCAGGGTGTGAACATCCTGCCCTATAATAACGGCCCCAACTCCATTTCTAGAACCATCAGTAAATACCGTAACACAGTTGTTTAAAGGGGAAAATTTTGTTATTTTAGGAAATACTATGGGAGTAGATTTACAAAATTGCACCCAAGGGTGATTAGGATAATGATTATCGAATTGAGCTGAGGTGCTACAAAGGAGTATAGCCCAATCAGGATTGTTATTAGTGAGCCATAAAATTTGTTGTTGAGTATAAGGAGTAATAATAGTAGTTGGGTGCATACCAAAGGCTGTTATGGAAGCCTCAATACCTTTGAATATAACTTGAGCCACAGCTGTAGGATAAGGTTGTAACATTTTAGAAGGGGAACTGGGAAGGGAAACACTCTGTAGAGGACCTCCTTGCCATAAAATTGCAGATGGGCTATGAGGTTCGGGGAGAATGATCAATAATAATGGCTGGAGTGGGTCACAACGATCAACTTGCCCAGATTGTAAACGTTGCTGAATTAATTTTAAGGTTTCTTTAGCCTCAGGAGTTAAGTACCTTGGCGAGTTGAGGTCAGGATTACCTTTCAATATATCAAACAAGGGCTTTAATTCCCCAGTAGATAATTTTAAATATGGACGAATCCAATTAATATTTCCCAACAATTTTTGAAAATCATTAAGAGACTTTAATTTATCAGTCCTGATCTCTAATTTTAATGGTTGTACCTGGGTTGAAGACAATTTTGTGCCTAAATATTGCTGTAAATCATCCAGCTGTAGCTTTTCAGGTGCTATTATAAGATTCCAAGATTGCAAGATCGTAGACATAAAATGCAAGGCCTGCATAAGAAGGTCTTTGGCTTGATGACATAATAAAATATCATCCATATAATGATATAAGAGTAAATCTGTAAATCTATCTCTCACTGGTTGTAAAGCTTTGTCGACATAAATTTGACACATGGTAGGGCTATTAGCCATGCCCTGAGGCAATACAGCCCACTCATATCTTTGATCAGGCTGGGAATGATTAATAGAGAGAAGAGTAAAGGCGAATCTCCAGCAATCTCGTTCATTAAGAGGTATAGAGAAAAAACAATCCTTTAAATCCAGAACAATAGTTGGCCAGTGTCTAGGTAAGGCAGAAACTAGTGGTAAACCACATTGAATAGGTCCCATAGGGAACATTTGTTGATTTATAGCACGTAAATCATGCAACAGTCTCCATTTCCCTGATTTTTTCTTGATAACAAAAATAGGTGTATTCCACGGAGATGTGGAAGGCTTTAAGTGACCGGCCAAGAGTTGATCTTTTACCAATCCATGAGCAGCTAGCAATTTTTCTTTGGTGAGGGGCCACTGTGGAATCCAGCAAGGCTCATCAGTTTTCCACACTATAGGGATGGTGTTATCCACAGTGGCCCCTAGGGAAAACCCAAACCTTTGGTATCAGTTTTCGGACTAGGTAAGGAAGGGGGCTGAACCGCACCTTGATGTTCCCTACCCAAACCTTCATATTCAGTGTATCCCATTTTTTTGATAATTTGTTTAATGGGGGTCCCTTGATAAGTAATGTCAGTAGTAAGTTTCATATCCATTTGTTGTAAAACATCTCTACCCCAAAGTGTAACAGGCAAGTCACAAACATAAGGTTGAAAAACTCCTGAATGCCCTTCGGTATCCTTCCATGACAATGTAGCTGCACTCTGAGAAGGGCTGTAAGCAATCCCCAGTCCTCGAAGGGTTTGATTAGCAGTAACTAATGGCCATGCCTTAGGCCAATCATGGGTACTGATGATACTTTTGTCAGCCCCCGTGTCCAATAATCCCACAATAGATTGCCCTCCCACCACAAGTTTTAGGAATGGTCTATCATCTAAATTGAGTGTTAAAAATGTCATAGGACTGCCTGAAGAACCAAATCCCCCATTTGCGCGTCTTATATTCTTGCTAGGCCAGGAGGAGTGCCTGCTAGGCAAAATTAACATTTGAGCAATTTGATCACCTGGAGATATTACAGTAATGCCTTTAGGAGAGGACACTAATATTTTAACCTGCCCCTCATGATCCGAATCAATAACTCCAGGGTGTACTATTAGTCCCTTTAAGGTAGAAGAGCTCCTTCCTAATAGCAGCCCTACAGTATCTTTAGGAATTCTTTCTTTCCAGTCTGAATCAATAGCCTGAACACCCATTTCTGGAGTTAGTACCAATCTGGTGGTGGCACAGATGTCCAATCCTGCACTCCCTGTTGTTGCTCTCTGGACATTCCATTCTCTGAGGGGGGATACCATTGTCGAGGTACTTGTTGAATTACCCTGTATATTTGTTGTGGGCCCCGGGGAGGGCCCGTCCTCCCGTTTTTTGGAAGAGAAGGATTTGGGCCTAAATAATTTCCTTCCTTATCCTTAATGGATTGGCATAAACTACTCCAATGATTGCCTTTTTTACACCGAGGGCATAAGCCGGGTCCAGGCTTTTGTGGTGGCGTAGCTGGTGCAGACTTATTAGGACAATTAGCTCGAATATGTCCCATCTGTCCACAAGCAAAACACAAGCCCGCGGGCCCTTTAAGTTTTTTATTAGGACCAGCCCGTCCATTCCGAGATATAGCTGCAGCCAAAACTTGGCTCTGTCTATCTAATGCAGCCACAAACATATTACCTTGTCCAGTGGCATCATTAATGTCCTTGCACACCCTTAAGTAAGTTGAAAGGTCTTTATTTTTCCAGGGTCTAATGGCCTCCTTACACCATTTGTTAGCTTGTTCATAAGCCAACTGTTTAACCACTGGCATAGCCTGCTCAACTTCCCCGAATATACGGGAGGCTGTTTGAATCAACCGGTCAACAAAATCAGCATAAGGTTCATTGCTTCCTTGTGTAACTTTTGACAAATGTCCCTGTAAGTCTCCCGTGCCTTGCAAAGTTTTCCACGCTCGTGTAGCTGCAGCAGCTATCTGAGCGTAGACACCAGGATTATATTGTAATTGTGCCTGTAACCCATCATAAGGGCCTGTTCCCATAAGCATATCTATGTTCCATTGAGGATTTCCTGCTGCAGCGTTCCATCTAGCGGTATCTGAGGATATTTCCTGCCAAGATGTTTTCCACATAAGATATTGCCCTCCAGAGAGCGTAGCTCTAGCTAAATTGATTCAATCCTGAGGGGTAAGATTTAAGGCGGATATAGTTTCCACCAGCGCAACAGTAAAAGCAGCTTGGGGCCCATATGTACTAACTGCTTCTTTTAATTGCTTGACAAACTTAAAATCTAAGGCCTGATGGTATCTCTGATTCTGAGCATCTTCAAAGACCGGATAAGCAGCGGAGCCCAAGTGACTCCATTCTCTATGCGTCCGCTCATTAAGCGGAGGTGGGGGCTCGGGAGGCGCAGAGGGTAACAAAGAACTTTCCTCCTTTAACGTCCATGTCTTAACTTGTCGCGCAAGCTCCTCCCCTGATAATTCCCCCTCCGAGTCACTCCCTGTATCCCCGGTCTTATGTGAGCGGACAGATCGTTCTTCCTTTATCTCTTCTAAAACCTGACTTCCCTCATGAAAAGGTTCTGTAAAGACATCCTTACAAATGTCGAGACAGCTCCGAACCAAGGTCCATATAACCATGGTTCCTATAGGCAGAGGGGATTGATTGTTAGCTTTACGTAGATCCACCCCTAAATGTTCCCACTGAGGGATATTTAGTAAACCTTCATCCAAGAACCATGGAGCAATCTTTTCTACAGTATCTAAAAAGGTTCTGGCTGTCTTTGCCTTAAGCGGCGTGCCATTGAGGCGAAGAAGCTCTCTCAAGGGCTGTTGCATACGAATCTTAGAGCTTTCAGATCCCATTCTGTATATACCTTATATTTGAAAATACAAGGGCTAGCGTTTCGCCGCCCCAGTCTCCGGGTCGCGTTCCGCTTTACCCGCGTGGCAGACTGCCTTTTGCTGGTCCACCCAGAGTCGCTTTCCGCTTGACTCTGCCTCCGGACTGCCTTTAACCAGTCCGCTCCGAGCTGCTTTCCGCTAGCTCAAATAGTCACGTACCACGAACTTTTGAGGCTGCCTCTGACGTCACTCACCCTTATGTGTGTCCCGGGTTTTGGCACCACTTATCGGGGATTCCCCTGCCCGCAGGAAAGAACTCCCCGACAACATGGAGCTTTCCAAGATCCTTTATTGTTCTCTTCTTCCTGCTCAGGGGAGCACACAAAGAATATATATGGTAAGGCAGCCAATCAGAAAGCTATACAGACAAGGCACGAGCTACATACATGATCCTAATGTGTAAGTGTATGGGGCACGAGCAGATCATGCGCTGCACACGAGCAACAGGAGCCAACAGCTAAGTACTTCCTCATATGGCGTCAGCGTGACTCCTGCTTACCGCGTCATCAGTATGCGCCATGGACCGTACGCCGGCAAACTGCCAGCTGCCATCCTGCTTAGCCTTGGGCTAGGGGTCCCGGGTACCCCGACAATGAATCATCTTTGGCACTGTCATCCAAAATCTACCTGTTATCTCCAGCTCTCTGTGGAGACAAAAACTAGTTTGCATAAAGTTGTCAAGAAAGTCATAGATGTTTGTTTGTTTCACACTTCCCTTTTGCTCATGGGAGAATAAAGGGATTGATAGTTTTTTTCTTATTGCACAATGTCCTACTGTGGTTTGAGAAAGACTGTGTTGATGAAAGTAACACATTTTCCTTTTCTCTACTATGTGACTCTCCCTGCTGTGCTCATCTGTGGTTCTGTAAAATCAAAGATAGTTTTGGAAGTTCTCACAAGTCAATTTTTTCAGTGCATTTTTATGAACTTTCTTTTTTCTTTTTTATTTGTTCTTAGTAATATATGACATTCACATCCATTTTGATAAAATTTTACAAGCATGGGATATATCTTATTCTAATTAGGACCAATTCTTGTGGGTGGTCATGCTGGTGAAATTCATTTATGGATTGTCATATGTGTACATAGAAAAATTATGTTAGATTTATTATAGTGTCTTTTCCATTCCCACCCTCCCTATGCCATGACTTCTTTATTCATTCATTTGTTGATGTGCTTCTAGGTTTGTTCCATACCTTAGTTATTGTGAATTGTGCTCTTGTAAACATTAATGTGGCTGTGTCATTGCACTATGCTCATTTTAAGTACATTGGATATGTTCAAGTGGCATAACTGGGTCAAACAGTGGTTCCATTCCTAGTTTGTTTTTACCAGGAATTGAACCCTGAGGTGCTTGACCACTGAATTGCCTCTCCAGCCCTTTTACTGTTTTATTTAGGGACAGGATCTCACAGAGTTCCTAAAGGCATCACTATGTTCCTGAGACTGGTTTTGAACTCATGAACCTCCTGCCTCAGCCTCCAATGCTCATCCCTCATTTTTGAGGAATCTCCATTCTGCTTGTTCCAATTTTCCATCCTACTTTTCCCCTCATCTGTGCCAACATTTGTTGCTACATGTATTCTTGGTAATTCCCATTCTGAGTGGAGTATGGGGGAATCTCAGTACAGATTTATTTTGCATTTCTCTAATTACTAGAGATATTGTCCATTTTTTAAAATATATTGATGATCCTTCCTATTTCTTCTTTTGAGAAGGATATGTTAAGATTTTTACCCATTTATTTATTAGGTTTTTTGGGTTTTTTAATCTATCAATTCATTACAATCTTGAATTTGCTTTACTGTTCCCTTTCTGATGTGCTCACATTGATAATAACTTCTCTTTTTCTGCAAAGTATATTCACAAGAATGTAGCAAGTAAAATAATTTATTCCTTTGATTTATTTCAGTGATGTATTCTCATCAAACCCAAGAATTTTCATCAGAGCTGGGTATAAAATGTTCATTCCATCAGGTGATAAAGGGAAGGTATGGAAACTGTGACATTGAGAATGTATTCTTAAAGAAAGAATAGAAATGTGAGAAGGAGCGTAATGTTCAGGACAATTGCCATGGTGAATATACTAGTTGTGAGATAGCTACAAAATAAAGATTTTTTTAATCACAAATCAATATGAAAAATATATGAAGTCTCAGAAAACACCTCAATTTTGCTAATCAGTTTTGAGGAAGGTTTTGAGTGTCTTGAAAATTTATCTCCATTGAATTTTTGATAACATAACCTTGTGAAATGATGAGGATGTGGGGAAAATGGTACACTCATACATTGCCAGTGGGGCTGCAAATTAGTGCAGCCACTCTGGAAAACAGTGTGGAGATTCCCTAGAAAACTTGGAATGGAACCACTATTTGACTCAGCTATCCAACTTCTTGGCCTATACCCAAAAAACATAAAATCAGCATATATTAGAGATGCAGCCACATCAATGTTTATAGCTGTTCAATTCACAATAGCCAGATTGTGGAACTAACATAGATGTCCTTCAATTGATGAATGGATAAAGAAACTGTGGTATATAAATACAATGGAATATTACACAGCCACAAAGAATAATAAAATTATGGCATTACAGGCAAATGAATAAAATTGGAAAATATCATGCTAAGTGAGATAAGCCAATCTCAAAAATCCAAAGGACAACCGATCTCCCTGAACAGTGGATGATGACACATAGTGGGGGGTGGGAAGGAGGTAAGAATGGAGGAAAGAGAAACTTTATAGAGGGAAAAGAGGGGTGGGAGGGGTAAAGGGGAGGGAAAAATTATGGAATGAATCAAACACTATTATCCTGTGTAAAAGCATGACTACACAAATGGTATGCTTTTACTTTATGTAGAGAAACAGTATGTATCCCATTTGTGTACAATAAAAATAAATATAAAAAAATAAATAAATAAAAATAAGAATTAAAAAAGTGAAATTAAATTTGGAAAATATGAAATAAAATCTATTGCATGCTTCAGTTCATAACAATGAACATTTGAAATGTAGAATTTGTTTAAATTTTTACTCATATTTTAGTAGACAATAGATTTAGTATTATAAATCTGTATTACTGAATATAAAATAAATTACTAAGTATGATCAGTTTTTTTTAACATAATGAAGCATTAGTTGTTCTACATTCAGCAAACAGTCCTTCCTTGTGTCCAAATGTAACATTTTAATGAATGTAGGAAGATCTGTACTTATACCATATTACTTGGTAAACAATCAGATATAGCTATTGGGTGATAATTCTACATTTATCATAAAACTTTCAAGACCTTTTAGTTAGTTCAGTACCCTAAATAAATGAGTGCATTTTTATTGGTGAAAAATATAGGAAATGCAGTGAAATTCATAAATATTTAATATTTTTTAAGTTCTAGAAAATATCATTGTGATCCTTTTACAAAGAAGCTTTACAAAGGCAACAAATGCAAACAAGTATGTCATCAGTGCTCAAAATTTATCACTCCAAGCATCCATATTCAAGGACAGGATTGCAAATATCAACAATGTGGAAGAACTTTAAATAAAATCACAAGAATTAATCAGTGCAAGAAAATTCATGTGGGAAAAATGCCATACAGATTTAAGAAATGTGTTCAAGCATTTAAGGACTTCTCAACCCTTTATCACAGTAGTGATAAACCCTACAGATGTGAAGATTGTGGTAAAGGTTTTAATCGAAGGTCATACCTTACTCAACACAAGAAGAATCATGATGGAGAGAAGCCCTATAATTGTAACGAATGTGGAAAGGCATTTATTTCCACCTCAAAACTTACTGAGCACCAGAGGACTCATAGTGATGAGAGACCATACAAATGTATAGAATGTGAAAAAGATTTCAAATACAACACAGGCCTTACTCAACACCAGAGGATTCATACTGGTGAGAAGCCCTACAAATGTACAGAATGTGGGAAAGCATTTACACGAATTTCAAGCTTCACTGAACACCAGAGTGTTCATAGTGATGAGAGACCATATGAATGTAAGGAATGTGGCAAAGGCTTTAAGTGTAGCAGAGCCCTTATTGTACACCAGAAGATTCATAGGGATGAGAGACCATATGAATGTAAGGAATGTGGCAAAGGCTTTAAGTATAATGGAGTCCTTATTCGACACCAAAATATTCATACTGGAGAGAAGCTGTACAAATGTACAGAATGTGGGGAAGCATTTATTGACTTTTCAGTCTTGACTCGACACTACAGGATTCATATAGATGAGAGACCATATGAATGTAAGGAATGTGGCAAAGGCTTTAAGTTTAGAGGAGGACTTATTAGACACCAGAGGATTCATAGGGATGAGACCATACAAATGTAATGAATGAGGCAAACATTTGAAATTCATCTCAACTCTTACTGAACAGTGGACTATTCATACTGGAGGGAAGCCATATAAATGCAAATAATGTGGAAAAGCATTTATTCAGAGCTCACATCTTATTCAACACCACAGGATTCTTAATGATGAATGTAAAGAGTATTGCAAAGGCTTTAAGAACTGCCCAACCCTTATTAAACATCACAAGGTTTATAGTGATGAGAGATCATAGAAATGTATGGACTGTAGCAAAGACTTTCAACGCAGCCCTTTCTTACTGCCAGAGAATTCATATTGGAGAAAATTTCTATGATTGTAAAGAATGAGGCAAAGCTCTTAATAGGAGTTCATTTTTGGTTTTGAACTTGACTTGGTTTCCCCTTTGATTGACTTTTTCTGTAGTGTAGTTTCTCCCTCTGCTAACTCATTGTTTTTCATTTCCTCCTTGTGGAATAATTTTCTTAGAATGTTCGGTAGTTCATGCTTTCAATTTGTAAATTCTTTTACCTTTCATTTATCATGGAAGGATTTTATTTCATCATCAAATCTGAATGTTAGTTTTGCTGGGTATAAGATTCTTGGTTGGCTTCCATGTTATTTTAGAGTTTGAAATATGTTGTTCCAGAACCTCCAAGTCTTTAGTGTCTGGACTGAGAAATATGCTAGTGTTCATATTGGATTCCCTGTATATGTAATCTGATGGTTTTCTCTCACAGACTTTAAAATTCTATCTTTATTTTATATGTTAGACTTTTTCTTTATAAAGTGCCTTAGTGTGGGTCTGGTGTAATTTTATACATTTGGTGTCCTGTAAGCCTCTTGTAATTGATTTTCCATTTCATTCTTCAGGTTTGGAAAATTTTCTGATGTTATTTCATTGAGCAGATGTTTCATTCTTTTGGTTTGTAACTGTGTCTTTCTCAATCCAAATAATTCTTAAATTTGACCTTTTCATGTTATCTCATAATTCTTGGAGGTTCTGTTCATGATTTCTTTTAATCTTCTCTTTGTAGTGAACTTTATTTTTTTTCTTTTTTTTTATACTATTATAGTTTTTTTTTTTGTAAACAAATGGGATACATGTTGTTTCTCTGCTTGTACATGGTATAAAGGCATACCATTTGTGTAATCATAAATTTACATAGGGTAATGTTGTTTTATTCATTCTGTTTTTTTTTCCCTTCCCCCCCACCCCTCCCACCCCTCCCACCCCTCTTTTCCCTCTATACAGTCCTTCCTTCCTCCATTCTTGCCCCCTCCCTAAACCTAACTCTAACCCTAACACTAACCCCTCCCACCCCCCATTATGTGTCATCATCCACTTATTAGCGATATCTGAACTTTATTTTCAAGATGAAATATTTTGTCTTCATTATCTGAGGTGGTGGGGAAAAAGGTACACTCATACATTGCTGGTGGGGTTGAAAATTAGTGCATCCACTCTGGAAAGCAGAGAGACCCAGATTGAAGACCCCGCAGCTGGATATCAAGTTGAGCAACAAAATAGAGGAGGACATCAAGAAGGCACGGAGGAAGTCCACACGGGCTGGTGATGACCTCATGTGCTGTGTGGACCTCCATAACCAGGCCCTGCCGAAGTGGTTTGAAGCGATGATGACCACCACTTTGGAGCTGGAGCAGCTGGTAGTGGAGAGGGTGGAGATGATCCAGCAACATTTGTGCCAGTACACACAGTTGCAGCATGAGACGGACATGTTCAACCAAAGCACAGTTGAGACTTTGGACCAACTACTTTGAAAAGTTGACACGGTCAAAGAGAGAGAGCTGTGGGTCAGAGAGCACACAATGGGCAACATTCACCCTGTGGACATGGAGATCTATACATGCCTGTGTGACTCCGGGAGTCCTGCCCAGGAGAGGGGCTGGGTGTCCCATGGAGAGGAGATGGTGTCCCCTGCTGGATGAAGCTGCCCTCCCACACACTCCTGTCCACTGAGAGAGCTGGCAATTCCAGAAGGGTGATCTGGATGTCCCAGCTGGGGGATCCCAAATATTCCCAGGCCAAGAAGACAGACCTGCAACCCTGCCCTTGTCTCCAAGACTGAAGCTCCCCCAAACCCCAGGCCATGCTTGTTGTTCTGAGAACAAACTGAGGTTGGAAAAAAAAAAAAAAAACAGAAAAAAGTGAGTAAAGGGAAGGTAAAAGGGATGGACATAGGAAAGACAGAATGAGTCAGGCCTCACTTTCCTATGTTTTTATATGAATATAGAACCAGTATAACTCCACAATATATACAGCCTCAAAATTGGAGAGCAATACTTCATGTATGTATATATGTCAAAATACATTCTACTGTCATGTATAGACAAAAGAACAACTCAATTTTTTTCTAAGATTGTAAAATTTTATTGAGCTATAATATGTATAGTCACTGAGATAGAGAGCATTTTTATAATACATGGTATTCTCAATTTTTGTTGCCATTTCTGAAATTATATTCAGAGTTTTCATGTTCATGTTTTTATAAAGACGGAGGTTGTAAAATAGCACACTAATTTGAATAACCTTGAGTTAGATACCATAAAGAGTGAAACAGGAAATACTATAGGATACACTTTTACTCACTGTATTAAAATTTATAAATCTTTCACAAGTATTCTACAGCTTAACTTCAGCAGTAGAAAAATCAACCTGAAATGTGGCACTCAGATGAGTGAGTTCATTCTGAAAAAAATTTTTATTTCAGCATCAAATAAAAACAGTTTAAAGATGAATCTTACCAATAAAAATACAAACTACTATTAGAAGCCAGTCGTGATATTTTTCTGGAAACAGAGAACACTAAATTACAAATTAATCTTATCAGAAACTATGAGACAATGAAATAATGGCAATAGAAGGTTATCTTTCAGTACAATGTTCAATTAAGTGTAAACTGGACCACAAGTCCTAAAATGAAAATTATCTGTAATGATTATGTAATATTTTTATTTGAAGCTTTTTTCTTATGTTTGATGACTCTATAGGATGTGGGTTTTTTTTGTTGTTGTTGTTTTGTTTTGTTTTGTTTTTACTGGTTTATCCAAAGTCTGGCTTTTAATGTTTGAAATAAATAAACATTAAGGAAATATTATATGAAACATGATTATAATATAATGAGATCGTATTGCTGTTAATTTTTTTTTAACACAGATGAAATCTTATTACAGCAAAGGAGCACTACCTTTCCAAGTCATTGTCTTGGAGAAGTGTAAGAAAATTCCATGTATCTGGCAATTGATCAAAGTATTTAAAAAACTCCCCTTGGAGTTTGTTAGAGCCAATTTGCACACCCCCAGAAAATAGTTTGTTGCTATGTAATTGCACCACATTTGTGAGACAAAATCAGCATTGTACATTTTATTTCCTTTTTAAAATTATTTTTTGATTCATGGTTTACAAATGGGGTACAACTTTTAGTTCTCTGGTTTTACACAAAGTAGTCCCACCTTTTGTGCAATCATACATGTACATAGGGTAATGATGTTTCTCTCCTTTTATTATCTTTCATTCCTTCCTCACCCATAAATTTCCTCTGCACAATCCATCTTTCCTACAATCTTTCCTTAACTCTGCACCCCCCATTATGTATTATCATCCACTTATCAAAAAAATGATTTGGTCTTTGGTATTTTGGGATTAGCTTTTTTCTTGCAGCATGATATTCTCCACCTCCACCCATTTACCAGCAAATGCCATAATTTTATTTTTATGACTAATATTCCATTTTGCATATATACCTCAGTTTTTTTTATCTATTCATCAATTGAAGGACATCTAGGTTGGTTCCACAATCTAGCTATTGTGAATTGAGCTGCTGTGAACATTGATGTGACTGCATCACTGTAGTATACTGATTTTAAGTCCTTTAGGTATAGTTTAAGAAGTGGGCTGGCTGGGTCAAATGGTGGTTCCATTTCAAGCTTTCCAAGGAATCTCCATACTGCTTTCTGAAGTGGCTTCATCAATTTGTAACGCCACCAGCAATGTATGAGTGTATCTTTTTCCCCACAAAAGTACCAATACCTATTGTTGCTTGTATTCTTTTTTTTTTTTTTTGGGTGCTGGGGATCAAAACCAGGGCCTTGTGCTTGCAAGGCAAGCACTCTACCAACTGAGCTATCTCCCCAGCCCCTGTTGCTTGTATTCTTGATAATAACCATTCTAATTGGGGTGAGATGAAATCTTAGGTTGGTTTTGATTTGCATTTCTCTTATTACTAGAGGTGTTGAACATCTTTTTATGTATCTGTAGATCTTCTGTGAAGCACCTTTTCAATTCCTCAGCCCATTTACTGATTGGGTTTTTACTTACTGTTTTGCATGTTCAGAAGCAAAGGATTTCAAAATGCTTAGTTCTGGTGAGAATTCTTTGGTGTGGAGCATCATAGAAGATGGTAATAGCAAAAGCTGATGTGGGTATAAATTCATTTTATCAAAAAGGAAGCAAGAAAAGTAGAGTGGAGCCCATGTTGAGCTTTGCTAGTAACCTCTTATGAGAACATACTAGACTAAGGTAATATTTTACTTCCTTTTGATGCTATCACTTGCAGTGAATTATCAGTCACCAAGGAAAAACAGTCTTTTTAATTCCCAGCAATGGTCACATGGTTGCACTGCAGATCAAACTCTCAACAAATGAACATTTGGGGGAAGCAATTAGATCATATCCAAGCCATAACTTTCTGTCCCATCTCCCAAGATCATGTCTATCTCACAATTCTAAATAAATTGATCTTGTGCCATATAGTTCCAAAACTTGACTGGTTGTGAAAGTACAGACTCCTGTGAGAATTAAGGAATTCTCTTTCTGAATTGAGCCATCTGTAAAAAGTTCCATACTCCTAAAATTCAATGGCTTAGGATGAATTTTTTTTAGTTTTAAGGAAGAAATAGAGAAGTAGAAAGAAGTGAACTCCAAGCAAGACCAAAATACAAAAGGGCAGAGATTAAATTCTAAAGCTCCATGTTTACCATTTTATGTCTATTTTGGTGAGCTATGCTCCCCCAAGGCCCTGGGAAGCTTCATCCCTATAGCTTTATTAGTCTAAGTACCTAGAATCTTGGGCTGTATGGTATATTTTTGACTTTAAAGGCTGGCATAGAAAGTTGGTAGGGAAACTTTTTATGAGAACCTCACTACACCTCCATTAGAAATGTGTTCATCTGGGGTTTTCTGTAGGTGTTCTATTCATGGGGAAATCATCCTGGATTTCCAAACTTTCACCTTATGCTTTGAGCAGAAATGATCATGACTTTATAACTCTTGCATTCTCTGCACCTGCAATCTCAACTCTGTAGGAATGTCAGGACCTGCATCTTGTACAAGATGCATCTGGATCTACTTAAACCTCAGCTATGTTTAGACCTGTTATCACTGGGGTGTCCAGTTGAGGCCCAGGTCCTTAGTGTTCTGAGTAAAAAATTGAGGAAGACATGCAGAACTAACTGGAAAAGTACAGATTTATTGAAGGTGAATGCAAAAGTGAGATAGGAAACTGTATCTTAAGAGAAATGCCCACAAGTCTTTGAGATGCAGTTGTAAGTTGCAACATGACCTTGGCCCATGCCTTGTAATGAGGGAAATATTCAAGGACAGGGGAGTCTGGCATAAAATTGTGATGTTCCATCCTAAATCCAGCTCCAGTTCAACCCCTAATATAGCCCTTCTATAAACGTTGAACCCCCACACCAAGGCAGGTATTCTGACACCAAGGCAGGTATTCTCACTCTTGAGATAGCCCACATTTTCCCTTGAATATGTATCTACTTTCCTAAATAACCTCTGTCTATATCTGACTCATATTCAAATTCTTTTCTTTCTTGTATACCAAGAACCCTGCCGGTCCTGAGTTGAGTTCCCCCCCTCTTCTCTAGGAAGTCCTTGGACACTTCTGTGGAGGCAATTTTTCTTCCATGACAAAAATAGTACTAGACAAGGTACAGCACAGCAGGCTGAATATGAGAGAGAAGCTTAAGACCCTGATGTCTGCAATTTAGAATCATGCTGATCTGTGAGGCATTCTCTTCCCTATACAGACCCAATTGAGGAACTTCCACCATATACTACCATTGCTTACCTTATAATACCTAATTAGAATAATATTCAACTTTCCCCCATTGGTTATTTTAGGAAAGAAAGCATGTGGTGGGAATTATCATGGGCAATAAGGCCTCAGTGGTGGGAGTTTTCATGGTATTGGTACTTCAAGTAAACAAGAACATGATGTCTCATCTCTCTGTCTTGTCCTCTGGCTGCATTTTTTCTGAACCCTGCTTCCACCATCTTGGAGTTCTTAAACTCTTTCCTAAAAGACCCATAGCAGAGTGCCTCACTAGTAAGTGGGATAATCAATGCAGAGGTATTCAAAAGGAACGGTTTATGGAAGTTCCCTCTGGCTATTAGCCTGGAAAGGATTCTTCCCTGAAATATTTCTGGACTTGTGATGGGGGTATAGTGGAATCAAAAAATTCTGAGATTTCTGGAAACCTGTTGTCATTGTCTTAACTTTGGCACATGGTTCCATTTGCTTATACTAATTTATTTACATTAACATACAAAAATTTTCATTTAAACTTTTTTACAAAAATACTCTTAGAACCATTGATTCCTTTAAATCTCTTATATTCACTGTTCCCCTTCTGTTTTTTTATATTTAAATCCACTTTAGAAAAAAGTCAAGATTTGTTTTTTCTCTTTTCTCAGTGAAGTTATATTTTAATGCTTTAATATAATATCTTTATTTTATAGAATTTCTATATAAAATTATATAGATATAATTGATATATATATATCAATTAGAAGTTTTACTCTCAGCAACTTTGCCTTCTAGGTAAAACCTAGGAAATTAGCAAATTTTTAAAGGTGTTTGCCTTATGCCAATGGTTCGAAAATACATATTTAAAAAATTCTAAGAACATGCTTCCATATAACCAGTTTTTACTGTAAAGTATTTATTTTAAAAAGATTTTACAGGTCTGTCAACCTCAAACTTACATAGGTGAATTATTTATTTCTTTCTCTCATTAGATGAGAATTATGCCTCAATCCTGTCTGAAAAAATATATAAAAATAAATCTTTTTAACAAATAAGTATCACCCATATCTTCCTCTATGTAATGTCAGGAGCAAATACAGAAATATACTTTTCTAGTCATCCTCTTATGCCAGATTTAAACCAAAATCATATAATTAAATGATGTGCATCAAATATATATGACTAAAATTGTAAATATATTTCTATAGTAATATGTATGCCTTTGTACAATTGTTAGAATGTGTGCTGTGGGAAAGGACCCAGCCATAAAAATAAGGTAAGAGAAATCCTGAGGCACATCCCTTCCCAGCTGTGCCCCATTTTGATCACACCTGGCATAGCAAATTCTAGTTGATCAGGGTACAGGACACAAGCTCTTGGCCCTTATTGGGGTGATCTGAGAAACACTTCACATATAAGGGTCTACAGGGTGATGCTACCAGTTTAGTACTTTCATGCCCTCTTTTTTTTTATTATTATTGTATACAAATGGGATACTTGTTGTTTCTCTATTTGTACATGGAGTCAAGGCATACCATTTGTGTAATCATAAATTTACATAGGGCAATGATGTTTGATTCATTATTTTTTTCTTCCCCCCACCCTTCCAACCCCTCCCACCCCTCTTTTACCTCTATACAGTCCTTCTTTCCTCCATTCTTACCACCCTCCTTATCCATAACCCTAAACCTAACCCTAACCCTTATACTAACCCCTCCCACCGCCCATTATGTGTCATCATCCACTTATTAGTGATATCATTCATCCTTTAGTTTTTTGAAATTGGCTTATCTCACTTAGCATGATATTCTCCAGTTTCATCCATTTGCCTGCAAATGCCATAATTTTATCATTCTTCATTGCGGAGTAATATTCCATTGTATATATATGCCACAGTTTCTTTATCCATTCATCAACTGAAGGGCATCTAGGTTTGTTCCACAATCTGGCTATGGTGAATTGAGCAGCAATGAACATTGATGTAGCTGTATCTCTGTAGTATGCTGATTTTAAGTTCTTTGGGTATAGGCCAAGGAGTGGGATACCTGGGTCAAATGGTGGTTCCATTCCAAGTTTTCTGAGGAATCTCCATACTGCTTTACAGAGTAGCTGCACTAATTTGCAACCCCACCAACAATGTATGAGTGTACCTTTTTCCCCACATCCTCGCCAACACCTATTGTTGCTTGTGTTCTTGATAATCGCCATTCTAATTGGGGTGAGATGAAAACTTAGGGTAGTTTTGATTTGCATTTCTCTTATTACTAGAGATGTTGAACATTTTTTCATATATCTGTTGATTGCTTGTACATCTTTTTCTGTGAAGTGTCTGCTCATTTCCTTGACCATTTGTTGATTGGATTATTTGTGTTCTTGGTATAGAGTTTTTTGAGTTCTTTATAGATTCTGGAAATTAGCGCTCTATCTGAAGTATGAGTGGCAAAGATGTTCTCCCACTCTGTAGGCTCTCTCTTCACATTACTGAGAGTTTCCTTTGCTGAGAGAAAGCTCTTTAGTTTGAATCTATCCCAGTTGTTGATTCTTGCTTTTATTTCTTGTGCTATGGGAGTCCTGTTAAGGAAGTCTGATCCTAAACCAACAAGTTGAAGGTTTGGACCTACTTTTTCTTCTATAAGATGCAGGGTCTCTGGTCTGATTCCCAGGTCCTTGATGCATTTTGAGTTGAGTTTTTTGTAGGGTGAGAGGTAGGGATTTAATTTCATTCTGTTGCATATGGTTTTCCAGTTTTCCCAGTACCATTTGTTGAAGAGGCTATCTTTTCTCTATGGCATATTTTTGGACCCTTTGTCTAGTATGAGAAAATTGTTTTTATTATCATGCCCTCTTGTGGGAGGTGCTAATATTGTATTTTATGCCCTGGAGGAATCAAGCTGCCCCCAGGCTGGACTTTCTTTCTGTATGGATGTGTAAATCACAGAGAGTCTGATGTGAATTTCCAAAATAGGTCATATTTGAAGAATCTACATCTGGTAAGAGGAAAGAAAGGCCAAATGAGCAGATGAGAAAAACAAAATAAATTAAAAACAGAAAAGTCCATAAAATTCAGAACTTTCATTTTTTAGTGCAGATAATGAAAACTGGGAAAACCTTATGGTCAGACCCCCTTGTATGGATCAAAGAAGCAGTCATGTTAGACATTTTGCCATTCTGCTATCGCCAAAATAATGGGCAGCTTTATGATACATGCATCATCATACGTGTTCCCCTCAAACAAGTGAGAACTGCTCAGGCTGTGGACATGAGCTAGAGGTCAGAAGTAGAGAGAATTATAGGAAGAGGACAACTCTCTGTGAATTCCACTGCAAGTTTAGTTTAATGGGACATTCTGGGTGGGCAGATCCAGGGTGAAGTAGTGAAGGAAGCACACACTTGTTCTCTCATCTGCAGTGTGAGCATCATGTTCCCTCTTAGGGATGCATGACAAGTAAATTCTTTCATTTACTCACCACATAGCTACATAAGTGCAGACTCATGTGCTTTGGATTATCATCACACAGCTCAGCTTCACCACTGTTGCCAATCCTTATCTTCCCCTTCTATGCACTAAGGCATAAGATGGATAATGGGGATCTGGGAGGTGAGACTTGTTCTGCTTCAAACAAGTGTTTTTGGGACTGAGATTCATGTAGGTGGCACCCTCTACCTTATGGCACTACATGTGCTGAAAATCTATGAAGAGTACTAGGGAGCAATGGCTGGCACTTCAGGAAAGGCATAACCATCACCCAGCAGATGTCAGTCCCACAAGCACATAAGCTTTGAAATACCATGAAATCCAGCAACATGATGAACCAAACCCTGGCCAGTGTTTGGGCAAATAATTGACAGCCATGTGTGAGAAAGAGGTGAGTATTATTGGTTGCTTTTATTAATTGTCAGAGTTTTATAATACAGCTCAGGGTTCATATTTACAGGTATGATATTTATATTACCATTATTTTAAATTTCTTCTGAGAAAAACCACTAGAAGAGAAAGTGTTCTCTTAAAGTAAAGAAATAGGAAACCCCAGAGATGCTTCTTTGCAGATCCCAAGCTGTCACTGTCATTACTGTGAAACCCGAGCAGTCTTGCAGGAGAGTCTGTGTCCCTGATTGATGTAGTGATGTATGATTCATATCCTGCTTTCTTGCTCAATCCTCTCTCATTTTGTTCTTTGTTTCTTAGTTAAAGACAATGAGATATGTTCAAGTTGATCTGTTCATGTGACATGAAAAATCAAGTTTGGGAATAAATCTGAAAGTAAGGTTCAGGGAGCAGGACAGGATCCATCCTGTCCACTGATGGTAATGTTCCACTAAACAATATCAGATTCAGATATTTCCACTGTAACAGAAGTTGAAAATGTACCTTTTTTTAAGTGACTAAAATATAAAAGACTAATGAACACAAATATTCTTCCCCAAACTCTCAAGAATTATATTCCTGTGTGCTTTTAAACCAGGAATGGGTAATAACTAGGTTTCTTGTTGATTTTTAAAATATGTAATGTATTTCCAAACCTTTTCATGATTTGGCATTAGATAAGTGATAGTGTAGAGGATAAGGCATTTTTAATAGGTGAAATTAAATTGGATCCAAAGAATTTATGAGAAAATGCAAGTACATAATTGATAGAAATGTGAGATTCCCCTCTATAAATATGGTTCTTTACATAGAATGTCATTTCCTTTTTTAATATTTCAAAACTTATAATGACTCAAACTATAGAAGTTGCTTATATCAATATAATTCTATTTGGTTTATGAAAATGAGAAGCAAAATCATAAGTCATAAGAGTGTTAAATTAAAACTTGTGTCTTCACTGATATCATTTATACCAATATATAAACCTTAAAATCTCTGGATGACATATGTAAGCTATCTGACAAGAAGTGATTTTATTTAGAAAAATGAAAAACTAAAATTAATTGTTATTCCCTATGAAAAAATTGACTAGCAGGATCTTAATTAAAGAAGCAAACCTTAGAAGAATATATCCTCATCATCATAGAAATCACAATCCTCTGGCCCAAATAGGACTGTTGGAGCTTTTGTCTCTTCTGCAGCTATTGGAAATCCCACTACTAGGCTCAAATTCCCTCCTCCTACAGCCTATCTAGGACCCACACACAAACTAATTTTGCATCTGTGGACACAAAGACACTCACCCAGATGACTGAGAAAGGGAGGACTTCGTGCAGCTGAGAAGAGCACAGACAGTTGTAAGTTTTATGGAAAGGATGTCTTTAAGTCCTGTCTCTGCAGGCCTGTAATTTTAATGTCTGCAGGAAGGTGACAAGATCTCACTGGAGAACACAGAACAATGGCTTCTGCAATGGAGAATGTCACCTGTCTCTTAGTTTTACTTTATTCCCTGGTGGATAATGGCAACCAAACTTTTCTCTAAGTTCCCTGGACACATCTGGAGAGGGATCTTGATTGGAATCATGTCCTCATCATTCGACAGATCCAGTTACTCTGATCGTAAGTTCAAGTTAGTTCAGAAATTTTTCACAATTTTCTGTCTCTACTTTGAGATGAGGAATTCCTGGCACCTTCCATCATTTGCCAGTGACTCTGAGTGTCCTCTCCCTACAGTGTGCGATGGGCCCCTATTCCCTTTCTTGTTCCCATATGGAGCACCTGGTGTCTGGGTATTGTTGATTCTGTATGCCATCATTTCCAAACTGCAAACTTCAGATTTCAAGCTCTGAATGAGATATTAAAATCAATTTTGAATGAAATGAAAAATAAAAAAGTAGAGGCAGAGCTGGAAATCACATGTTTATGTGATCAGAGGCAGATTGAGCATCGTTAGAGCTGAGCCAGAGCCCAAGGTGCAAGTTCACGCTAAGAAACCTGAATTATCAGCATTCATTCTTACTAATGGAGATGGGGGAGGGATGCATATACTCAGAGAAACCATGTAAAATTAGACTTGGTTTCTGTATACTTTATATAAAATTTTGTAAAGCTTTAATGTCAAAATGAAGTCCTGTGACCTGGAGTCAAAAAAAAAGTAAAATCCTTTCAAGCAGACTCCATATTTCTCTAGGTGTTGGAATCAGAAGATAGTTCTTTATGACCACCATTATCAATATGTGAAGGGTTAATACAGGTAAGATAACATGAATAATTAGTTACTTCTAGAGAGAATTGGAAACTTGAACAAATGAAAATAAATAAAATGAAAACTGTAACCTCTAGTGGCTAAAATGCCACATGGTTGGGGTTGGGGTGTTTTGAAAACTGCAGAAGAAATTTACAACCAGTCCAAAGCAAGAGACCTCCAAAGCCCTGTTAGAGGAAAATGTTACATAGGAGGAGAGTGCAAGAAGTTGAACAAGCATGCCAGCATATGTGTGAATATGCAAGATGCATCTGGGGAGGAGAAGGCCAAGGGCTTCATTCACTGTGGAAAATTTTACCCCCCACATGCAGCTCAATCCTGGCTCAGTCCCACCTCTGCCTTTGGTGACCTGGGTTTTGCCCTGCTCCTTTGCATAGTGTGATGGGCTGAGAAATCTGACTCCATGAGAATGTTATAGGCCAGACTCTAAGGGAAATGACTAAATAGACTCCATTTTGCTCTGAGACTCCATGTTATGTAGGAAATAAGCTTCTCCCCTGGGAACACACCACCTCTGTGCACATCAATAGTTACTTGGTGTGACATGTTTAATAATATACAATGGCAACTCCTATGTAGTAAAGAATTGCTCTCTTTTGATTCCTATTGCTCCTAAACAATGCACCATGTGAACAGTGATTGTGTGGATGTTAGTAACCATTCTTTAGTTTGTACCTAGGTAAGGGTCATTTTGACCCACTTCCCCCTCTGTTGATGATCTCATGATGTTAATGTGTAATTTTGAATCATAGCAACACTTATGATTAATGTAATTTTTGGTATTAGAACCCCTACAACCCTGTGGTCGGGGCTGTTCTCCCAATAGCCATTTTTTGGGGCATTATGTGAGACAGTCAGCTGGCCGGCTTAATAAAGACTCTCAAATTTGGACTTCTCAGTGGTGATCTGTCTCTTAAGTTGCTCCTCATAACACATAGCATGGTTAAGTTATCACCAAGGTCCCACCTTGAAACCTCTTCCACATGTACACTCATTCCCTGGGAGGCTTCTGGAGTGAGTTGAGGCAGAGGGGTTGGTTTCTGTCCACCCAACTTTGTGGAGTCTGCTTTTTTTGTGGAATCCCTGAGAGCTCTTTGGAGAGATGCAGAAGTATAGGCAAACATCCTTGTTCTACTGTGGACTTGCTATGTGATTTGGGGCAGGTGAGTCCAATCTCTCTTTGTCTTAGTTTCTCTGATTTTTAATAGAAAAATGACTCCATCTGTAACTGTGAGAATTAGGCACCAATATACTGATACTTGAATGCCACACCTTTTTCCTACCACTCCAACTCTTGACACGGTTCTGTTGGAGTAGAGGATCCAACACTTGACATGGTTCTGTTGAAAGATCATCTTCCCTCTTGGGGGGCCATAGGTGTGGCATGTCACCATGTGCAGTTGCTTTTAATACTAATAATATATCCTTAGAAAAAAATATATCCTTAGTTTCAGATTATAGAGAATACTGCAGAGATTTCATGGTGCTGGGACACAAAATAATGTAAAATAAAGTTTAATATTAATACTTAGATGAAATTGTAAATAAGCAATTATGATTTTCTCAAATTTATAAGGAGTCCTGATTTCTTCAGTATACACATTCTCTAAAAGTTATATATAGGTATATAAGAATGTATTCCTCTGAGTTTTGATGTGGTGTTTGGTCTTCATTGCTTTCTTAGGGTTTATAACTAAGTTTAAGAATATTTTTCCCACTTAATAAAAAATAAATAGGTTAATCGTAAATACAATTTGTATTCTTCCTATGACTAGTTCTTTAAAGATCAAAATAGGGATTTACTCTGCCATTGAGTACATGAAATAGAATAAATATTAACTATTAGCTGATTCCTCTCTTCTGTGTTAGTAACAACAAAAACTTTCCACTGTTAATAACTAACAGAGTTCTTGGAAAGAGTAACTTCTATAGAAACTTAATGACATAGTCTTTCAGGGAAATTATAACTAAATAAATCATGGTGCTCTGTACCTTGCTGGGAACATTTTTTTTTTAATTTAAGCTATCATACAGTAAGAACATGTTTCTTGAATAAGATCTTTAATTTTTCTCTTGAAGATTTTTTACTTAACATTTCCTTGTATTAACCATGAAATGATGTAATCAATACCAAAGGAAAAAACATACAAAAAAGATTCTGTGAACAATAAAGATTCAGATTCAGCCTCAGAACACGTGGTGTCTCTGTGTGCTGTTTCTTCACTGCAGATGCCTCCCATCCACCTACGACCCCCAACTGCTATTAGGGCTGGACCCGGCACCTGGTGTTGTGATGGACAATCACTTTGCATCTGTATATCACTTCTGGTAATGTGGCCATATTATCAATATTAATTCTGCCTATCCAAGAACACTGGAGTTGATTCCATTGTCCAGTGTCATCTGTCTTCAGTGTTATAGAAGTTTGACTGTAGAGTGCTTTCACCTCTGTGGTTGGATTTATTTTTAAAGTTTTTAGTTTTATTGTTGAAGGATATTGTGAATGGGTTTTTTTAAAAATTTCTATTTCAGTGGATTCATTATTGATGTCTTAAAAGGGTATTGATTTTCTTATGTTGGTTTTGTGGCTTGATTCTTTCTTGAGTTTGCTTATCAATTTTGGAAGTCTTCTTGTGGAGCATTTGGTTCTTGTATGTATAGGATCTTATTATTTGCTAACAGTGATAATTTGAATCTTTCTTTCCTATTGGTATCCCTTATTTCCTTCTCTTGCCATTTGCTCTGCTAAAATTTTATATTCTGTATTGACTAGGAGTGGAGAGAGTAGACATCCTTGTCTTCCTTCTAATTTACAATTTTTCCCTGCTTGGTATAGTATTGGTTTTGGGTTTGTCATGTGTAGCCTTTTTCATGCTGAGGTAAGTTCCTATTATGCCTAGTTTCTTCAGGGTTTTTATTATAAATTAGCACAATTTTTTTAAAAAATTCTTGTTCGACATCTATTGAGATGACCATTTAATTTTTAATTTGCATATGTTGAACCGTCCTTGTACTATGGAATGAAACAAACTTGGTCTTGATATACAGTCTTCTTAATGTGCTTTGGAATATAATTTGCTAACATTAACTCAAGTATTTTTGCACTCTGTTCTCAGGCATGTTGCTCTGCAGTTTTCTTTTGTTGACGTGTCCTCACCTGGTTCTGGTATCAGTGTAATCTCAGCTGCATTAAATGAAATTTGAAGCATTTTTCTTCTCTTTCTGTTCTGTGGAGTAATTTGAGAAGTAGAGACATTAGTGTTTTTTTTTTTTAAAGTGTGGTGAAATTCAACCAAGGCTATATCTGGTCCTGGACCTTTCTCTTTCATATGACTTTTAAACAAAATATTTTTAACTGGTCCCAGCTGTGCATGCCTGGTATCCCAGTGGCTCAGGAAGCTGAGGCAGAAGGATCGCAAGTTCAGAGTCACCCTGAGCAATGTAACAACACCCTGTCTCAAAGAAAAATACAAAAAAGAGTTGGGGATGTGGCTCAGTGTTGAAGTGCACCCAGGTTCAATTACTGGTACAAAAAAATCATTTTATTAGCATATTATAATTATCTTATTAGTAGGTTCTCTGTGACATATCTGTGTATGTGCAAGACATCATTTGATGGTTTCATTTCTCAGTACCTCACTTTTCCCTCATCCTCCATTCTATGAGCCTCTACTCCACTGTTCTCCATCCTATTTTTGTATGATGCTCTTTCTTCATTTCATTGGAAATGAAGAAAAAATACTTGAGTTAATGTTAGCAAATTATATTCCAAAGCACATTAAGAAGACTGTATATCATTTTTTTTCTAGCTTTCACATTGAAAACACTTGTTACTTGACTCTCTGAGCCTGGATTATTTTACTTAGCATGAAGTTTATTCATTTCCCCACACATGAGATAATTACATTCTTCTTTATGACTGACTGGAACGAGTACATATGTATAGAGATGTGCTGATACACTTTTTAGAAATTTTACCTGCCAACACACTGGACCTCCCATGTTCAATCCCAACCTGCTCTTTTGTGAATCAGGGAACAATGACCCAGGGAGTGTAAGATCTCATATGAAGCCTGTGGGGCCCTCTCATTGTGACTTTCACTGCTTGTATACCACCGAACCAGCCTAGTGACCTGAAGAGTGTCCTTCATTTTCTATGTTGACTACTAACCTGTCTCTGTGGCCCAGATTTTCAATACAGTATTGGGCTGAGAGAAGAAAGTCAGCTGGAAGTTGAAATCTCACCATCCTTTAGGTGTTTGATATAGGACTTGGCCCTTTCCCACAATTCTACCCCTTTTGTTCATTCATTAAGCTATCTTTAGCAACTTTACAGTGGCCAGATCTTCATATAATACTTTTGTTGTTCTGGCCCTAAGTTCTGGTTGGAGGCAGGAAATCGGGGGTCAGAGCAGGCCTGGGCGCACTGGCTGTGTGAATTTTATTAAATGGCTTCACTCTTCTGGAATTCACATTTTCTGTGTTGTGAAGTAGGATTGACAGCTAATAATGGTGACAGTTAATAACAGCAGGGGCCATTAAGGAGCATGTGTTTGACTAAAGTGTTGAGGACTTTTATACCTATTCCCTTCACTGGAAGCAAGAACTCCATGAGCAGAAACCATATGTATATCCATCAAAGAGAAGAGGAATGCTGAACTATGTAGAAGTTAACTTCCTCCAGATCATGCAGCTAGCAAATGGTAGTTTCATTGAAGCTGAGGGGACAGAGATGCAAACACAAAAATGATCATAATAAAGTGATGGCAGGGCTTGATCTTGGACTTGGTGCAGGTGATGGGAGGCTGTGCTATGACTTGGAGTCAGTGGGGTCCCCAAGGAGGTTAGAACAGAGGCCAGAGTGCAGGGCAGAAGCAGGCTGCACTCCTGTCTTAAACAGGTGGCTCAGAGAGGAGCAATGCAGGAGGACTTGACCTGTATGACCATTCGCTTGCAAGGATGGGGCCCTGTTGTTGCTTCAGAATTTGGCATGTAGAAAGGTAGGATGTGGTGATAGGGCCTAGCTGGGTGCCCTGAGCTCCTTGCTGTTTTTTGTACATGTACAAAGGTGCACAGAGGAAGGGAGGCCCAGAGAGTAAATAATCTGTGTAAAACTCGTTCATTTTGGGGTGAACATCTTGAATGGACAGAATTCTCATTTCAAATTTATTTTAATCTACTGGGATTTCACTAAGAAAATACCAGAAACTATGCACTGTATTAACAGCATAAGTTTATTTGTGCACTTCTGGAAACTTGGATGTCTAAGATCAAGTCATAATTAGTGTCTGGTGAAGAATTGCTTCACCACAACTTCATATAGAACTGTGTTCTCAAGCATTTTATCCCCTCAAATGCATATTTTGAACCCATCAATGATGAAGATATTAGGAGGTTGTTTCTTGGGAAGATGATGAGGTCATGAGGCTGAAACTTTCATCAGTGGAATTAGTGAGTTTATGAACAAAGTCTCATAGAAAAGGAGGTCCCTTCCACCATGTCTGGACACAGGCAGAAGCTACCATCCATTATAAATGTCCTCACCAGACATTGAATCTCCTGGTGCCTTGATCTTCCACACTGAAAAATAAACATCTGTGTCTTTTAAACAAGCCAGTCTACTGTAATTGATTATAGTACGCTGTCTTGCTGTTTTGTCAAAGGGTGAAATGAGAGGTCCCTTTTTTTGTTTGTTTTTTGAAGGACAATAATTCCATTCATGTGATTCCACCCACATGACTGAATAACCTCCATGTCCTCACCTCCTATCATCATCTTCAGGGTTTAGGATTTCAACATACAAGTTTGGGAAAGACATTCAGACCATAATAAAAAGTGATGCGCTTTCTTCACTACAAGTGTCATATCATTGCTCAATGAATAGGCCTCAGTGCTTCTTCTCCTTCACTTCCTGTATCCTTGAGGACATGTGTACCATCAAGTGGTCCTCAGGGAGAGTCTGTCTTCGTATTTGATGGAATAGCTGCTGTGCAACCACCCTGGGTTTAAGACTGAGTGTGACATCTAAGTGGTTATCAGCCCACACTGGCAAGAACTTTAGGATCTGGCAGCTGGGCAATAAAACCCAGCCCCCAAAGGGGTGAGGAGAGTGTGTCCAGAAGTGAGTATATCAGTCTTACCCCAGTCTTGGGATAATTGCAGGATGTCATAGGGACAGAGAAATCATATATTGGGCACACAGGAGAGATGGAGAAGAAGTTTGGCCCTGGATAGACATGAGAAATTTTTGTTCTGCCAAGGCTCGTGCTAAGCCACCAAGATATTCAAATATCTACTCATACAGGGGTCTAGAATGGGCCATTTTGTCCCACATGTGTATAACCAAGCAGGACCTGTAAGTAAGTTTTGACTCCTTTCTATTTTGTGGGCATTAAATTGGCAAAGAATCCTTCAGGGATTAAGAGAAGTATCTGTGTATTCATCAGGGTAGTCACTCTGAATTTGAAGTGGCCCCTGTCCTTGTGGCCTCCAGTCTAATGGAGAAAGCATGAAACCCATGTGGCCCCTTATGCTGACAGTAGACATTGCTAATGAATTGTGGCACCATTCATTGCCAAAAGCTGACTAGCACTGTTATATAGAGACAGCATTGCTACCTCAGGTAAAACTTGTGTGCACATTGGACTACAAAATCCTGAGAATCATCTAAGGTTAAGGAATCATTTGTCTGAATAGCTTGGCTTATGCTGTGGTGGTCATGCTTGCCTGTCTGTTGGGCCTCATTTTTGTCTCTTTGATATAATTCCATGTTTCAAACATGTAAGCTGCTTATGTGGTTTGAAGTTAAACCCATGGTGAAAGTACACTGAAGTCTTGGCTCTACCCTTGTCATGTCTAGTTCCTCTCACTTCCCTTTGTGAATATCTGCTTAAGTGGTTCTGCTTTCTACTGCTGCTTGTTCTGGTAGGTGGCAAGCATAATGATATGTTCTTAAGTTCCTTCCTTTCTTACCCAAAAGGTAGTGCTACTTTATATACTGTCTGTCCCTTGCTTTTATACTTGATGAAATAACCTGAAATTACTCCACATCTCTAAAACTTTTAATTTTCCATGGTGTCAATAGGCCACAGTGTATTGGAACTGATTTCCATGATAGACATTAGGACTACTTCTGAGCTTAATTTCTTAACAATTTTGTTGTAATGAATGGCTCTGGGCCTCTACTTTATTGTCCTGCAAATGCATCTTCAGGGGTCCATTTGTACAAGGAATATTTCTTGAACAATAAATAAATATGTCTTTGATGTTTAAAAATAGAACTAATTTTCTGAGGAGTTGCATAATTTCACTATATCCCAGAAGGTATAAAAGGTTATTTTTCTCTGTAGACTCCACTGTAGAAAATGGCCAACCTGTGGAAATTCTGTGCATGATCACAATGTACTTGTCATTTTGTCTGCATTTTTTTGAGGGAATCATTTTTCTTTTTCTCTATGTTTTTTTTTTTCCTTTTTGATGTGGTTGATACCATGCCATGGTTATAGAAAGAAATAGCTGTGTGCTACCCTTAGTATTTCCTGAACAAAGAAAGAGAGATGCTGAAACCCACTATTTCTTCCTAATATGATGATCACCAAGACCACAGTGAGTTTTGGTAGCTTGTGTATTTCAATGAAGTAATTAATTTAAGTTCTCAATTCTATGGACTGAGAGTTGTACACAATTTTTTTAAATTTAATTTTATTTTTTTAATTTATTTTTATTGTAAACAAATGGAATACATGTTGTTTCTGTACATGGAGTAACAGCATACCATTTGCATATTCATACATTTACATAGAGTAATGATGTTTGATTCATTCTGTTATTTTTTCCTTCCCCCCACCACTCTCACATCTCTTTTCCCTCTATACAGTCCCTTCTTCCATTCTTGCCCCCCTCCCACCCCCCATTACATATCATCATCCGCTTATCAGTGAGATCATTTGTCTTTTGGATTTTAGAGATTGGCTTATCTCACTTAACATGATATTCTCCAATTTCATCCATTTGCCTGCAAATGCCATGATTTTATTATTCTTTATAGTTGAGTAATACTCCATTGTGTATACATATATATATATCTCACAGGTTCTTTATCCATTCATCAATTGAAGGACATCTAGGTTGGTTCCACAGTCTGGCTATTGTGAATTGAGCAGCAATGAACATTGATGTGACTGTATCTCTGTAGTATGCTGATTTTAAGTCCTTTGGGTATAGGCCAAGGAGTGGGATAGCTGGGTCAAATGGTAAGTCCATTCCAAGTTTTCTAAGGAATCTCCACACTGCGTTCCAGAGTGGCTGCACTAATTTGCAGCCCCACCAGCAGTGTATGAGTGTACCTTTTTCCCCACATCCTCTCCAACACCTATTGTTGTTTGTATTCTTGATAATCATCATTCTAATTGGAGTGAGATGGAATCTTAGTGTAGTTTTGATTTGCATTTCTCTTATTACTAAAGATGGTGAACATTTTTTTCATATTTTTGTTGATGGCTTGTAGATCATCTTCTGTGAAGTGTTTGTTCATCTCCTTAGCCCATTTGTTGATTGGGTTATTTGTATTCTTCATGTTGAGTTTTTTTAAGTTTTTTATATATTCTGAAAACTAGTGCTCTATCTGAAGTATGAGTGGCAAAGATATTCTCCCACTCTGTAGGCTCTCCCTTCACATTGCTCATAGTTTCCTTTGCTGAGAGAAAGCTATTTAGTTTGAATCTATCCCAGTTATTGATTCTTGCTTTTATTTCTTGTGCTATGGGAATCCTGTTAAGGAAGTCTGATCCTAAGGCAACGAGTTGAAGATTTGGACCTACTTTTTCTTCTATAAGATGCAGGGTCTCTGGTCTGATTTCAAGGTACTTTGTCCATTGTGAGTTGAATTTTGTGCAGGGTGAGAGATAGGGGTTTATTTTCATTCTGTTGCATATGGATTTCCAGTTTTCTGAGCACCATTTGTTGAAGAGGCTATCTTTTCTCTATTGCATATTTTTGGCCCCTTTGTCTAGCATTAGAAAATTGTATTTATTTGGGTTTGTGTCCATGTACTCTATTCTGTACCATTGATCTACCTGTCTATTTTGGTGCCAATACCATGCTGTTTTTGTTACTATTGCTTTGTAGTATAGTTGAAGTTCTGGTATTGCGATACCCCCTGTTTCATTGTTCCTGCTAAGGATTGCTATTCTGGGTTTCTTATTCTTCCAGATGAATTTCATGATTGCTTACTCTATTTCTGTAAGGTACGTCATTGGGATTTAAATTGGAATTGCATTGAATCTGTATAGCACTTTTGGTAGTATGGACATTTTGACAATATTAATTCTGCCTATCCAAGAACATGGGAGATCTTTCCATCTTCTAAGGTCTTCTTTAATTTCTTTCTGTTGCTCACTGTCAAGCAACAAGGTCCGATGTATCTCCTCAGGGCCCGCCTGAGGAGAATATGGGGCTGACCATGACTGGTTACTTTTTGTTTCTTGAGGAACCTATACAATTTTCCATAGTGGTTTCACTAATTTGTGTGCCCAGCAAGAGTGTGTTTTCTTTTCTCCACATCTTCAGCACCATTTGTTATTTACTGCTTTTTTAAAAATGGCCCTTCTAATTGAGATGACATGATATCTCATTAAAGGTTTTCCTTGCATTCTCTTGAAAGCTAATATATTGAACATTTGTGTATAAATTTATTGGCCATTTATATTTCTTATTTTGATAACTATCTACTCAAATATTTTGTCCAGTTTTGAATTGAATTCTTTGATTTTTTGAAGTTCATTCCTCAGTTCTTTTCTTGTTCTTGATATTAATCTAGCTTCCTAAGAATAACTGACAAATTTATCCCACATTGAAAATTCGCTCTTCACTCTTAGCTGTTTTCTTTGCTGTGCATCAGCTTATTTGTTTGCTGTAATCACATTTATTTGTTTTTTTTTGTTTGTTTGTTTTTCCTTTGTGTTTTGGAGGTCATTAACTTTAATGTAAATCATTAACATTCAAAAATTATTTGTCCAAAGTATGAAATTATTTTCCCTATGCTTTATTTTATTTTCAGAGATTCAGGTCATAGGTTGAGGTCATATATTGAGGTCTTTCATGGTTTTGAGTTGATTTTGTATGGGTTGAAAGATAGAGATCCACTTTTATAGATTATATAAAACCAAGACTGTAGATTATAGTATAAACCAAGATTAGCAATTGGGAAACATGAGTCTTCCAATTTTGTACTTTTATTAAAGTTTGTGTTGATTAAATACAATTCCCTAAACTTCCATATTAATTCTAGTGTCACCTTTAAATTTTGTGAAAAGGGAAGGATGAGAGTTTGATAGGTTTGCATTGATGTGTAGAGCAAATTGGCATTCATAATTTAACATTATATCCTCTAATCCACATGAAATTCCTGTTTATTAAGTTCTCAGATTTTTTTAATAAAATTTTCAGCAAATAGACTTGGAATTGTTTTGTAAATTAATTGCTAAATATTTATATCTTTGATACTTCTATACATGGAATTTTGAACTTAATTTCATGTTTTTTTGTTCACTGCTAATGTACAGAATATGACTTACTGAATGAATGAATTTATTTATTGGTGCCTTGGATTGAGCTCAGATTCTTATCACTGAGCTATATCCCAACATTTTTCTTTTCCTTTTTAAATTTTTGAGACAAGGTCTCACATATTTGCTTAGAACCTCACTAAGTTGCTGAGCCTGACATTGAACTTAAGGACCTCATGCCTCAATCTCCTGAGTTGTTGAGGCCACAGTTGTGTGCCACCACACCCAGTTCAAATTTATTTTTCATGCATTGGTTTTAGGTCCTACAACCATTCTGAACTTTTTACTCTAATCATTGTTACATAGATGACTTAGGATTTTCTATGCACATAGTCAAACTATTTGTTAATACAGATTCATATTGAAATTCTCATTTAGATGTCATATATAGCTTCATTGCTTATACATTCTCTATCTGTTATAGCATCTTTAGATTTTTCTATTAGTTTTCAAATCAGTTTTGGTAGCTTTGTTTCTAGGGATTTTTCTATGTCATCAAATGTATCTTCTTTCCTTTTTTTATTGTAAAAAAATGGGATACACGTTGTTTCTCCGTTTGTACATGGCGTAAAGGCATACCATTTGTGTAATCATAAATTTACATAGGGTATTGTTGTTTGATTCATTCTGTTATTTTTTCCCTTCCCCCCACCCCTCCCACCCCTCTTTTCCCTCTATACAGTCCTTCCTTCCTCCATTCTTGCCCCCCTCCCTAACCCTAACTCTAACCCTAACACTAACCCCTCCCACCCCCCAGTATGTGTCATCATCCACTTATTAGCGATATCATTCATCCTTTGGTTTTTTGAGATTGGTTTATCTCACTTAGCATGATATTCTCCAGTTTCATCCATTTGCCTGCAAATGCCATAATTTTATCATTCTTTATGGCAGAGTAATATTCCATTGTATATATATACCACAGTTTCTTTATCCATTCATCAATTGAAGGACATCTAGGTTGGTTCCACAATCTGGCTATTGTGAACTGAGCAGCTATGAACATTGATGTGGCTGTATCTCTGTAATATGCTGATTTTAAGTCCTTTGGGTATAGGCCAAGGAGTGGGATAGCTGGGTCAAATGGTGGTTCCATTCCAAGTTTTCTAAGGAGTCTCCACACTGCTTTCTAGAGTGGCTGCACTAATTTGCAGCCCCACCAGCAATGTATGAGTGTACCTTTCTCCCCACATCCTCGCCAACACCTGTTGTTGCTTGTATTCTTGATAATCGCCATTCTAATTGGGGTGAGATGGAATCTTAGGGTGGTTTTGATTTGCATTTCTTTTATTACAAGAGATGTTGAACATTTTTCCATATGTTTGTTGATTGCTTGTAGATCTTCTTCTGTGAAGTGTCTATTCATTTCCTTAGCCCATTTGTCAATTGGATTATTTGCATTCTTGGTGTAGAGTTTTTTAACTTCTTTATAGATTCTGGAGATTAGTGCTCTATCTGAAGTATGATTGGCAAAGATTTTCTCCCACTCTGTAGGCTCTTTCTTCGCATTACTGATAGTTTCCTTTGCTGAGAGAAAACATTTTAGTTTGAATCTATCCTACTTGTTGATTCTTGCTTTTATTTCTTGTGCTATGGGAGTCCTGTTGAGGAAGTCTGGTCCTAAGGTGACATGTTGAAGCTCTGGGCCTGCTTTTTCTTCTATAAGATGCAAGGTCTCTGGTCTGATTCCGAGGTCCTTAATCCATTTTGAGTTTAGTTTCATGCATGGTGAGAGATATGGGCTTAGTTTCATTCTGTTGCATATGGATTTCCAATTCTCCCAGCACCATTTGTTGAAGAGGCTATCTTTTCTCCATTGCATATTTTTGGCCCCTTTGTCTAGTATGAGAAGATTGTATTTATTTGGGTTTGTGTCTGTGTCCCCTATTCTGTACCATTGATACACCTTTCTATTTTGGTACCAATACCATGCCGTTTTTGTTACTATTGCTTTGTAGTAGAGTTGAAGATCTGGTATTGCGATACCCCCTGCTTCACTCTTTCTGCAGAGGATTGCTTTAGCTATTCTGGGTTTTTTATTCTTCCAGATGAATTTCATAATTTCTTGCTCTATCTGTAAGGTACATCATTGGGATTTTAATTGGAATTGCATTGAATCTGTATAGAACTTTTGGTAGTATGGCCATTTTGACAATATTAATTAACAATAATAATTAACAAGAATTAACAATATTAATTCTTCCTATCCAAGAACATGGGAGATCTTTCCATCTTCTAAGGTTTTCTTTAATTTCTTTCATTAGTGTTCTGTAGTTCTCATTGTAGAGGTCTTTCACCTCTTTTGTGAGATTGATTCCCAAGTATTTTATTTTTTTCGATGCTATTGTGAATGGGGTAGTTTTCCTAATTTCTCTTTCTGAAGATTCATCGCTTATGTATAAAAAAGCCTTAGATTTATGTGCATTGATCTTATATCCCGGTACTTTACTGAATTCACTAATGAGATCTAAAAGTTTTCTGGTGGAATTTCCTGGTTCCTCTAAGTATACAATCATATCATCTGCAAATAGGGATAGTTTGAGTTCTTTTTTTTCTATTCGTATCCCTTTAATTTCTTTGGTCTGTCTAATTGCGCTGACTAGAGTTTCAAGGACGATATTGAAAAGAAGTGGTGAAAGAGGGCATCCCTGCCTTGTTCCAGTTTTTAGGGGGAATGCTTTCAGTTTTTCACCATTTAGAATGATATTAGCCATGGGTTTAGCATAGATGGCCTTTACAATATTAAGGGATGTTCCCACTATCCCTATTTTTTCTAGTGTTTTGAGCATGAAGGGGTGCTGTATTTTATCAAATGCTTTTCCTGAAACTATTGAAATAATCATGTGATTCTTGACTTTAAGTCTATTGATATGGTGAATTACATTTATTGATTTCCTGATGTTGAACCAACCTTGCATCCCTGGGATGATACCCACTTATCATGGTGCACTATCTTTTTAATATGTTTTTGTACACGATTTGCTAAAATTTTGTTGAGAATTTTTGTGTCGATGTTCATTAAGGATATTGGTCTGAAATTTTCTTTCCTCGATGTGTCTCTTTCTGGTTTAGGTATCAGGGTAATATTGGCTTCATAGAATGAGTTTGGAAGGGTTCCCTCCTGTTCTATTTTATGGAATACTTTGAGAAGTATTGGAATGAGCTATTCTTTAAGGTTTTGTAGAACTCGGTTGAGAACCCATCTGGTCCCAGACTTTTCTTTGTTGGTAAGCATTTGATAACTTCTTCTATTTCATTACTTGAAATTGGTCGATTTAAATTGTGTAGTCCTCCTCATTCAATTTAGGCAATTCATATGTCTCTAAAAACCTGTTGATGTCTTCGAAATTTTCTATTTTGTTGGAGTACACATTTTCAAAAGAGCTTCTAATTATGTTTTGTATTTCAGTCGTGTCTGTTGTGATATTTCCTTGTTCATTCCGAATTTTAGTGATTTGGGTTTTCTCTCATCTTCTCTTTGTTAGTGTGGCTAAAGGTTTATCAATTTTGTTTATTTTTTCGAAGAACCAACTATTTATTTTGTCAATTTTTTGTATTGTTTCTTTTGTTTCAATTTCATTGATTTCAGCTCTGAGTTTAACTATTTCCTGTCTTCTACTACTTTTGGTCTTGGTCTGTTCTTCTTTTTCTAGGGCTTTGAGTTGTAGTGTTAGGTTGTTTATTTGTTGAGTTTTACTTCTTTTATTAAATGCGCTCCATGAAATAAATCTTCCTCTAAGTACTGCTTTCATAGTGTCCCAGAGATTTTGATATGATGTTTCTTTGTTCTCATTTACCTCTAAGAATTTTTAAATTTCCTTCCTAATATCTTCTGTTATCCATTCATCATATAATAGCATATTGTTTAATCTCCAGGTGTTGGAGTAGTTTCTGTTTTTTACTCTTTCATTTATTTCTAACTTCAATCCATTATGATCTGATAGAATACGAGGTAGTGTCTCTATCTTCTTGTATTTGCTAACATTAGCTTTGTGGCATAATATATGGTCTATTTTAGAGAATGATCCATGTGTTGCTGAGAAGAAAGTGTATTTGCTCTTGGTTGGATGGTATATTCTATAAATGTCTGTTAAGTCTAAATTACTGATTGTGTTATTGAGATCTATGGTTTCTTTGTTCAATTTTTGTTTGGAAGATCTGTCCAGTGGAGAGAGAGGCATGTTAAAATCACCTAGTATTACTGTGTTACGGTCTATTTGGTTTCTAAAATTGAGAAGGATTGGTTTGACATACATGGATGAGCCACTGTTTGGGGCATAGATGTTTATGATTGTTATATCTTGCTGATTTATGCTTCCCTTAAGCAGTATGAAATGTCCTTCTTTATCCCTTCTGACTAACATTGGCTTGAAGTCCACATTATCTGAAATGAGGATGGATACTCCAGCTTTTTTGCTGGGTCCATGTGCATGGTATGTTTTTCTCCATCCTTTCACCTTTAGTCTATGGGCATCTCTTTCTATGAGATGAGTCTCTTGCAGGCAACATATTGTTGGATCTTTCTTTTTAATCCAATCTGCCAGTCTATGTCTTTTGATTGATGAATTCAGGTCATTAACATTCAGGGTTATTATTGAGATATGATTTGTATTCCCGGTCATTTGGTTCATATTTAAAATTTTATTTATTTATTTTTTGACACATCTTGTTTCCTCATTTATTTGACAGTTCCTTTAGGATAATTCCTCCCTTTTATGATTTGCTTCTTTGTTTTTTATCTCTTCCTCATGGAATATTTTGCTGAGAATATTCTGTAATGCTGGCTTTCTTTTTGTAAATCCTTTTAGCTTTTGTTTATCATGGAATGATTTTATTTCATTGTCATATTTGAAGGTAAGTTTTGCTGGGTATAAGATTATTGGTTGGCATCCATTTCCTTTCAGAGCTTGAAAAATGTTGTTCCAGGCCCTTCTAGCTTTTAGGGTCTGGATTGAAAAGTCTGCTGATATCTGTATTGGTTTCCCCCTGAATGTAATTTGGTTCTTTTCTCTCACAGCCTTTAAAATTCTGTCTTTATTTTGTATGTTCGGTATTTTCATTATAATGGGCCTTGGTGTGGGTCTGTTGTAATTTTGTGTATTTGGAGTGTTATAAGCCTCTTGAACTTGATTTTCCATTTCATTCTTCAGATTTCAGAAATTTTCTGATATTATTTCATTGAATAGATTGTTCATTCCTTTGGTTTGTTTCTCTACGCCTTCCTCAATCCCAATATTTCTCAAATTTGGCCTTTTCATGATATCCCATAGTTCTTGGAGATTCTGTTCATGATTTCTTACCATTTCTCTGTTTGTTCAACTTTGTTTTCGAGGTTAAATATTTTGTCTTCAATATCTGAAGTTCTGTCTTCCAGGTGTTCTATCCTATTGGTTATGCTTTCTATGGAGTTCTTAATTTGGTTTATTGTTTCCTTCATTTCAAGGATTTCTGTTTGGTTTTTTTTTTCAATATCTCTAACTCTTTATTGAAATGATCTTTTGCTTCGTGAATGTGCTCTGTTAACTGTCAATTGGTGCGATCATTCAATGCCTGCATTTGCTCTTTCATCTCATCATTTGCTTCCCTGAACATTTTAATTATGTACATTCTTTTAAGTTCATTTAATTATGAACTTCCTTCTGTCATTTCTTCTGCCTTGCTGTCATTGGATTTTATTGATGTAACATCTAGATTTGATTGGGGCATTTTCTTCCCTTGTTTTCTCATATTGTTCAGGAATCAGTGGGTCATTAAGATATTGCAGATTTCCTCTATTGACTTATAATGTCCCTGAAGATTGCTAGTATATCCCCTCTTATCCTTCAGTAGCCTGAAGTCTTGGAGGAAGTTGATAATGCGGAGCTCCACGAAGAAGCTGCCTCTCTAGGGGTGGTGATCCTGAGGTGGGGTATATTCCCTGATAGTGGGCAGAGGTGCCTTCACTTGTTGACCAATGGTCATCCAACAGGGAACTAGGCTGTGGGCTGAGGCAAGGCTTGTTTGTGCCTGTGTCTCTGGTTTTACTGTCTCTGTGGGAAAACCTCACCCGGCAGGGAAGACTCACTCGGTGAGAACATCTCGCTGGTCAGTTCCCCTCCTAGAGGTTCCCCTCAATCTACAACTACCGCCTGGGCTGGGCTGTCTTCCTCTGCAACATTCCCAGGGGCCCGGACCTACGTCCTGGACCTGGGAGCCTCACCCTTCGCAGGCGAGTCTCCTTAGGCTGCCTCTCCCAGAGAATCTGCCCGCAGTCCTGGAAACTTCGCTCTGCCCCTAGGCGTGTCTCTGTGCGGATCTTCTAGCAAGAAACCGCCTAGCTCCTGGGACCCTGCTCTGCACCTAATCTCCTGGCTATGTGGCCCCTCCTCTGAGCCGCCACCTGGAGCTCTGTACAATAGCTCCGAGACCCAGAGACCTGCCACACACCTCCTCCTCCGGACAGCCACCCAGTTTCCGACACAGTCACTAGGAGTCCAAGCAACTCACTTCATGTCTCCTCCTCCCGCCAACTGCCCGTAGCCCTAGGCAGTCACTCCAAGTCCAATGACCCGCCCTGTTCCTCCTCCTCCTCCTCGGGGTAGCCCCCCAGGTGTTCAGGAGTGGTGGCTCCAAGACCAAGGGACCCACCGCGCTCCTCCTCCAGGCAGGCCACCCGTGATCAGGAGCGGTCGCTTTGAGTCCAATCAACTCACCACTTTCCTCCTCCTCTGGCAGCCACCTGTGGCTCTGATGCAGTCACTCCTAGACCAAGTGACCCACCGTGCTTCTCCTCTTCCTCCAGGCAGGTCACCGGTTTTCAGGAGCGGTCCTTCTGAGTTCAAACAGCTCACCACGCAGCTCCTCCTCTGGCAACTGCCTGTGGCTCTGATGCTGTCACTCCTAGGCCTAGCGACCTGCCGTGCTCCTCCTCTTTCTCCGGGCAACCCCCCAGTGTTCAGAAGCGGTCATTCTGAGTCCAAACAGCTCACCATGCAGCTCCTCCTCAGGCAGCCGCCCGGAGCCCCAGTGGTCACTCCAAGTCCAAGTGCTGTGCTGAGCCGCCTCCTCTAAGATGATCCCAGTAGTCTGTGTTTACCGCTCCAGTAGGGGGAGTGGCATCTCGCTGGGCAACTCTACTTCACAAAGTTCCCTGCATTCCGGGGCTACCACCCCATCCGGGACGTCTCCCCAACGGGAGAGACTCACCCAGCGGCTTTGAGTTGGTCCCAAGACTCTCACTATCTCCTCCTTTGAATCCTGCATCCTGGAGCAACGTGAAATGCAGCCGTCCTCTAGTTCGCCATCTTGAAAAACCTGTATCTTATTTCTTGACACACAATTCTTCATAAAATATTATTAATGGCTTGTAATGGTTAATTTGACTTGCCAACTTGATTGAATTAAGAGATGCTGATGATTAAAAGTCCTCTGTGTGTGTCCATGAGAGCATGTCTAGGAATGATTACTATGTGGGATAGTGAACTAAAGAGAAGTCCCTCCCTAATCATGGGAAGCCCTGCCCAATAGGATGGAGCAAAAACTGGATGCAGATGTAGATGTAAGCTCAGTTTTTCTTGAACAGATTCTTGATGGCTGCTTTGGTTGTCTGAGGATATCAGACTTTCACTTCTTCACTCTGCTAGAGAATCTCCAAGTAGTTTCCAGAAGCCTTGTTTTCAGACTAGGGTAGCACTGTTGATCTTTCTTGTTCTGGGACTTCTGCCTCTTGGACTGCACAGCTGCTGTTTCTTCCAGTTCTCCAGCCTGCAGATGGCCATCGTGGAAAATCCAGCTTTTGATTATGTAAGCCAATCTAATAAATCCCCATTTATAATCATACTTCCAGGTTGATTCTGTTCCCCTAGAGAACCCTGAATAATACATTGTTTTTTTGTCAATTCCATATTGATAAACTATTTTACTTCTGACTTTGTTAATTTGAGTCTTTTTCACTTTATTCCTGGTTTTAATAATTTTTTCAATCTTTATAAACAATCAATTTTGTTGTCCTTCAATCTATTTTCTGTTCTCTATTTTATCACTGCTCTGGTTTTTGTTGTATTTACCTTCTTATGCTAATTTTAGGTTTACTTTTTTTCTTTTTCACTTAAATTATAAAGTTAGGTTATTCATTTGAAAGCTTCTTTAATAACGTAGGGTTTTATAGCTCTGACTTTCTGAGGAGATAATGACTGTCACCAGATAAATGTCCCTGTGCTGCATCAATGTAGAATGCTGATTTAACATCCTTTTGATATATGCTGAGGAGAGGGGTAACTTGGTCAAATGTTGGCTCCATTCACCAAGTTTTTGGAGAAATCTCCATACTACTTTCCAGAGTGGTTGTACCAATTTACAACACCACTGACCATGTTTGAGTGTACAGTCTTACCAAAATTTTTTCTTGCTTTTGTTATTAATACTTGCCATTCTGACATGTGTGAGTTTATATCTCAATGTAGTTTTAATTCACATTTCTCTAATTGCTAGAAATGTTGAACATTTTGTCATATGCTTTTGACTATGTGTTTTTTGAGATGAGTCTGTTCAGTTTCTTTGTCTCTATTGATTGAATTACTATTAATTTTTTGGTAAGTTCCTTGAGATCTTGGTATATTTTGGAAATTAATGCCCCATGCAAGGTGCAGGTGGGAAAGGTTTTCTCCCATTTGACAGGCTCTCTCTTCATATTCTTGTTTCCCTTGTTGAGAAGAAGAGTTTTAGTTTTGTGCCGTCCAATTTATTGCTTTTTCAATTTAATGCTTGCACTTTAGAAGTCTTATGAAGGACGTCAGTTCCTGAGCCAATATGTTCAAGTGTTGGGACAACATTTTATTCTTCTATGTGCATGGTTGCTGACCTAATTCCTAGGTCTTTGATCCACTTTGTGTTGATTTTTGTGCAGTGTGAGAGATAGGAGTTCAATTTCTGTCTACTACATTTGGACTTCCAGTTTTCCCAGGACCATGTGTTGAATAGGCTATCTTTCCTCCAGTGTATGTTTTTGGCATCCTCACCTAGTATGAGATAACTGTATTTATGCATTTTTGTCTCTTTGCCTTCTGTTCTCTTCCATTGTCTTCATGTCTGTTTTTGTGCCAATACCAAGCCATTATTGTTACTGTAGCTCTCTAGTAGAATTAAGAACAGGAATGGTGATGCCTCCAGTGTCACTGTTCTAAGAATTGTTTTGCTAACTCTGGGCCTCTTATTTTTCCAAATGAATCTCATGATGGCTTTTCTGATATCTATGAAGAACATCATTGGGATTTTAATAGCAATTGCATTAAATCTGCATAGAGCTTATTGTAGTATGGCCATTGTGATGTTAGTTTTACCTAACCAAGAACATGATAGATCTTTCCATATTCTAAGGTTTTCTTTAATTTCTTTCTTTAGTGTTCTGTATTTTCACTGAAGAGGTGTTGCACCTCTTTTGTGAGATTGAATTCCAAGTGTTTTATTTTATTTTTTTACCTGTGGTAAATGGGACAGTTTTCCTAAGTTCTCTTTCAGCTGACTCAACATTTATGTATCAGAATGCATTTGATTTATGTGTTTTGATTTTATATCCTGCTACTTTTCTGAATTGGTTTATGAGTTCTAGAAATTTTCTAGTGGAGTTTTTGGGAGTCTTCTAAATATAGAATCATGTCATAGGCAAATAGAGATAGTTTGAACTGTTTTCCTATTCATATCCCTTTAATTGCTTTCTTTTATCTGATTGCTCAGGGTAGAATTTCCAGAACTGTGTTAAATAGAAGAGGTTAAAAAAAAGGCATCCCTACCCCATTCCTATTTTAAGAGGGAATGCTTTCAATTTTTCCCCATTTAAAATTTTGTTGGCCTTGAGTTTAGTATATATAGCTTTTACAATGTTGAAGTATGTTTCTACTATCCTGGTTTTCTGGTACTGAAAGGATCCTAAATTTTGTCAAATGATTATTGTGCATCTATTGATAACTGTGTGATTCTTGTTTTTAATCTATTGATATGATGAATTATGTTTATTGATTTCCATGTGATAAGTCCACCTCATTTCCCTGTGATAAACCTCAATTGGTCTATCATTTTAATATGCTTTTGTTTGTAATAGGCCAGTATTAATTTTTTTAAAATTTATTCATCAGTGTTATTGGCCCGTTTTGCTTTCCTTGATGGATCTTTGGTTTCAGTAACAGGTGATATTAGCTTCATAGTATGAGTTTGGAAAGGTTCCCTTATTTTCTATTTCATGGAATAATTTGAGGAGGACTGGTGTTAGTTCTTTAAAGATCTTGTTAAACTCAAATGAGGCTCTGTCTGGTTCTGGGTTTTTCTTTGAGGTATTCTTTGATGGTGCCTTTAATTTCATTGCTTGATATTTATTTTGTTACTTTTTCTGTGTTCTCCTGATTCAATTTGTTTAGGTACTATGTCTCTAGACATTTGTCAATGTCTTCAGGATTTTCTCTTTTATTGGAGTATAAATTTTCAAAATAGTATTTTGTTTTTTAAATTTTTATTTCAGGAGTGAATGTCATAATATTTTGTTTTATTTTTTTAAACAGTTTTGTCATTGTAGATGTGCAGAATGCCTTTATTTTATTTATTTATTTTTATGCAGTGCTGAGGATCAAACCCAGAGCCTTACATGTGCTAGGCAAGCACTCTGCCACCGAGTCACTGTCCAAGTCCTATGATATTTTCTTCATAATCTTCAGTAATTTGAGTTCTTTCTCTCTTTGTAATTGTTAGATTGGCTAAGTGCTTATCAATTTTATTTATTTATACCAAGAATCAATTTTTGATTTTTATGAACTTTCTTGGTTTGTTTCAATTTCATTGATTTGTGGCTCTGATTTTTAATTATTTCCTGCCTTCTGCTTTTTTTTTTTTTCAGTGCTGGGGATTGAACCCAGGGCCTTGTGCTTGCAAGGCAAGCACTCTACCAACTGAACTCTCTCCCCAGCCCATGCCTTCTGCTTTTTTGATGATTTCTTTTATACCTAGGACTTTGAGGTTAAATGTTAAGTTATTTGTGGACTTTCTATCCCTTTAGTGAATGAGCTCAATGCAGCAAACTTTCCTCATAGAACTGCCTTCATAAACAGATGAGGCAGACAAGTTTCATTTTAAAGCACTGTCCCCCATATGGAGATAAACTCCTTTCACTTATTCCCTATGATACAGTTACAAAAATACTGAATATTACAATAAAGGTTTATGGATAACAAAAGAGACAAATATAGAAACTAGCCTACATCAGATAATCTGGCACCAAAATACTCTTATGGCATGCTTCTTAGGATTGTTCTTTATTCTGACCTCTGTTGTCCCCCCATGCCACCCAAGCAGCCAAACCACCTTTAATACCTTGAAGCATCATCAGTCATGTTTAGATACTTTGAAACCCAAACTGAGACAATGGAGAGAGACACAGTTTCTCCCATGAGTTTCAGACAATTTTGCAGTATTTCAAATGATCAGTTGATTCATTCTTTTATTTTCCAGGTATTTGTTGAGTGTTTACTAGACATTCCAATAGGGCTGAAGATGACGTGATAGAAAACCTCTATCTTTGCCCCCATGCTATTGTGTTTGGTGATCTATAGGTTTTGTTTTTGTTTGTTTGTTTTTGTTTTTTGCAGTGCTGGGGATTGAGCCCAGGGCCTTGTGCATGCGAGGGAAACACTCTACCAACTGAGCTATATCCCCAGCCCTTTATCTATAGGTTTCTGCAGAAGTCAATGGAGGATCATGCTTCTGTCCTGAATAATTTTTATGATTTTATCAAATGTCATCTTCTATTCATTTCAGTCCTCCCCCAAAGGCTGAAATTACAGAAAGGTCTCAGTGGCCACTTGTACTTTGGTTGGAGTGGGGTTGATGATCAACTGTCTTGGATGACCTTAGTGTCCTTAGTTCTAATTATCAATATCACAGATAGATCCAACAAACACTTTGAGAGGAATTTTTTGTGTGTGTGTTGTGCTGGGGATCAGACCCAGGGCCCTGTGCTTAACCCAGGGCCCTGTGCTTGCAAGGCAAGTATTTTACCAACTGAGCTATCTCCCCAGCCCCGAGAGGATATTTTTCTATTAAAGCATGTTGTGTGTTTACTCATAGCATTGCATTAGGCATCATGGCCTAATGATCATAATCTCTGGATATCTTAGGACTCCAGAGGGACTCCTTTGGCCCTGGGAATTTTTATTACATGTACTCCACCCAGGGATATTGATGGGACATCTCTTCCAACCTAGGAATTCCTGAAAGTTGGATTAAGGCCAACTTGGACCAAGGATGTGCAGGGTCTTAAGTCAAGTGAGAGGTCAGGGAACAAATCTCTGTTTCTCTCATATCTTTCATGTCTGGGATGGTCAGACTCAGCTCAGTATATGCATTAGTGTGACTAGAAAGGGGCACATGACAGAGGGGATACCTAAGGTGGAATAAAAGAGCAGAAGGTTTCTTCCACCTGAGTCATCCTCATAAACACCCCTATATGGGGATACTACACAAAGTCCTAGCTCTGTAGTCTGTCCCCTTTCAATTTTGATTCCCCATAGCAGATTTACAGAGTTCCTATGGGTACTTACTACTTCCATCAAACAGAACAAAATGATAGACACCATTGTATGTTGTTTTTAAAGTGTTTCTCATAATAGTTTCTATTAATGTATAGCACATTCAAGCCTATATTTTTCTTGTATTCTAGAAGTGTGCTATATTTCACTATTTGAATTCCAGGAGGGTAATTGCCCATTGGGTTATTGATTACTGATTTCACTACATGTAAAAATTTTGGGGCAATTTGATTTTGCCTTCCAAGTGGATGTTGTGGATAAATAAGGAATGTTTTATTTTTTTTAAAAGAACTACCTTCATAATATCCCATAGATTTTGACATGTTATATCATTATTCTCATTTACCTTAATTCATTTTTTAATTTCATCTGTGATTTCTTCTGCTACCCAGTAGTCATTCAGTAGTGTATTATTTAGTCTTGTTGTATAAGAGTAGTATCAATTTTTATTACATTGTTGATTTCTAGTTTCTTTTCATTATGATGTGATAGAATGCAAGGTATTATCTCTTCTTTTCTGTATTTTCTAAGAGTTGTTTTTGGCCTAAAGTATGGTTGAATTTAGAGAAGGATATCTGTGTGTGATGAGAAAAAAGTGTATTCAGTCACTGATGGATACAATATTCTATATATGTCTGTTAAGTCTAAATTATTAATTATGTTTCTTAGTTCTCTAACTTCTTTATTTAGTTTTTGTTTGGAGGATCTATCCAGTGATGAGAGACGTGTGTTAAAGTCACCTAGTATTATTGCTGTGGTCTGTTAGATTCTTGAAATTTAGAAGAGTTTGTTTGATGTATGTAGATGCTTCACTGTGGCATAAGTATTTATGATTATTATGTCTTGTTGATGCATAATTCCCTTAAGCAGTATAAAATGATCTTCTTGGTCTCCACTGATTAACATTGGCTTGAATTCACTTTCTCTGATATGAGGATAGAAATCTGTTATTTACAAGATCCTTGTGAATAATGTGTTTTTTCCCATCCTTTTCCCTTCAGACTGTGGATATTTGTCTATGTGGTTAGTTTCACAGAGACAGCATATTGTTGGATTTTGTTTTTTAAGATGCCAGTCTCTGTCTTTTGATTGATGAGTTAGCCATTTACATTCAATGTTGTCATTAAGAAATGACATTTATTCCCTATCATTTTGATTTATTTCTGGTTTTTAATTTCATTTAGTTTATCCTTTGACCATTCGTCTAGTGTAGCTTCACCCTCTTCTGATTTTCATTTTTATTCTCCATTTGTTCTTCATGAAATGTTTTATTAAGTATGTTTTCTAGTGCTGGCTTTCTAATTGTGAATTCTTCTAAATTTAGTTTATGATGGAAGGTTTCTACTTCATCTTCAAACCTGAAACAATATTTCTAGATATAGTTTCATTGGTTGGCATCTATTTTCTTTCAAAACTTGGTATATATTATTCAATGACTTAGCTTTTAGTGTCTAAGTTGGTTTACCTCTCAGTGTTACCAGGTGTTTTTTTATGGCCACTTTAAAAATTCTACTCTTTCTCTGCATGTTGGGTCTTTTCATATTTATGTGTGCCTAAGCTGGGTTTGTTCTAGCTTTTTATGTTTGGAGTCTTGTATGCCTCTTGTATTTGATTTCCCATTTTATTCCTAAACTTTGAAAATTTTTCTGATAGCTTTTTAAAAAATGTGTATTCCTTTAGTTTATATTTCCAAGCCATCATCTACTCTGATGCATCTTAAATTTGGCCCTTTCATATTATACCATATTTCTTGAAAATTGTGTTCATGATCTCCTAATATCTTTTCTCCATGGTCCACTTTATTTTCAAAATTATATATTTTGTCATTGTTGCCTGAACTCTCCCTTCCATGTTGTGGGGTCTGTTGATGATTATTTCCATTAATTTTTAATTTGGTTTATTGATTCTTACACTTTGAAGATTTCTAATTGATTCTTCTTCAGAATGTCTATCTCCATATTGAAGTGATTTTAACTTCTTGTATTATATCTCAGATTTTATTCCTTTTATCATTTTTCCCTCATAGATCAGTTTAACCTCCACTGTGATATCAATGTGGTCTATTGTTAAGGTATTCTGTATTGTGTGGGATGGTTTGTTCCCTTGCTTTTTGATATTATTTGTGTGTCCACCCATCTATCCAGATGGATCTGAAGCAGCAGAATTTCTACCCTATGAGGTTATAATATGCATGTAGGTCTCTAGTACCTTACAGATTTGAGTGGAGCACAATAACTTCAACAACCTTTGCAAAAAATAGCAAGAGACTAGGTATCTATTTCCTATCATGATTCTACAATGTAAGCAGAAATAGTAGGATCAGCAATTTCCATCAGAAAAACAGTAATCATAGATTATGTGTAGCATAAAATGAAACAATAGGTATTCTCTATGACTTACCCCATATAGTTACAGCTATAGCATCAGTGGTAGGAACTGGCATCATATAAACCAATTACTGTTGAGATGTGTTAAGGATAAAATAATTAAGAGAAAGAAGAAGAGATATGAGGGTAGTAAAGTGTGGGATGGGGGATCTTGTCCATCACTGCTTGTGTTTCTCATGGATACTGCCCTTCCTGGCCTCCTGGAGTCAGTTGCTAAATGACACACAGAAGGTGCTCAAAATGTGCTGAACCATATGCTAATAAAGTATTATCATCAGCTGCACTGTGTAAACAAAAAGAATGTTTCTCAGAGTTGAGCGCCATGGTCCAAGTTCCATTGGTGATGTGAAGCCCTGAAGTGACCAGACCATTTGTCCCTCAGTCTAAGCAGTGTTCATGACCACAGCCAACTCTATAAAACCCTTTTCCTTCATTTCAGACAGAGTTTTCAAGAAGCAGCAGAGTAGCCAGGTGGGTCATGTGGTGGCAGGTGTAGGAATGAATTTGATTGAAGAACATGGCTAATCAAGAAGAACAGAGACATTTGGGATACTACAGGATGTCAGTGGGATTAGTCAAGACAGACCACCACTGAGATTTGTGGTGTAGGTCCTGTGAGGTAGGTAAGGTTGACTCTCTGATGTGCGTATGGAGTTCTGAATAAATTGTGCAGAAATAATCTATGAGGGTTCTCAGAGTGTTTTTGAGTGACAATGCTGACTCCATTGTGTAGAAAGCGTCCTTTGAAGTGAGTAGTGAAATATCTCTCAGATGAGTATGAAGAACACCCCAAATTATAATGGGAGGATAGTTTGAGGAGTGTAGAGAAAATCTCTTAAATGTTCAAGGAAGGCACCCAAAGGAGCATCCCAAGGGCTCTCTGAAGTGTATAGGTACAGCTCTTGATGGTATGCAGGGCGGGATTGTTGAGAAGTAGTGAGGTCTGTATGAAATGTGTACTTTGGGTTTTCTGAGGTGTGTAGGAATGGCATTCTGAGATTTGTATGGAAGGCTATATAAGATGTGAAGGGAGCACTCTCTGGGTTGTATAGTGTGGGTGATCTTAGGTGACTGTAAAGGACACAAGGTACATAGGGACAACCCTCTAATGTGAAGAGTGAGAACCTTTTGAGATAAGTAGGGAGAACACACAGCAGTTTACAGGAGGGCTCTATGAGGTGTGTAACAGGGCTTTCTGAAATGTAAAGTGAGGGTTTTCTGTGGTGTGTAGAGAGGCTGTATGTGATGTGTACTGAGGGTTCTCTGAGGTGTGTAGGAAGAGCCTTGTGAGGTTGTAGGCATGGTTGTAGTGTGGATGAAGTGTCTCTAAGGTGTGTATGGATAGCCTTCTGCAGTGTGTAGAAAGAGCACTCGGTATGAGTAGGGAGGGCATTCTGAGGTGTGAACAGAGGTGACTGTGGTGTGTAGAAATGGTTCTCTGAGGTGTAAATTTAGGGCTCACTGAGGTATGTAGGGAGGGCCCACTGAAGTGTGTAGGTTGGCTTTATGAGGTGGGTAGCAAAACCTATTGATGTGAGAGTGCAGTTTTAGGTAAGTAAGGGTTGTTTGAGGTAAACTGGGAAGGTCTCAGTGGTGAGTAGAAAGGACTTTCTCAGGTGTGTAGGGAGGACACTGTGACATAGTAGAAAGGACTCATCCACATGTGTAGGTACTGCCCTTTAAAGTGATTAGTGAGATTTCTAATATGATTAAATGGGAAAACTGAGGTGTAAAAAAAAGTGCTGTATGAGTGTGTAGCAGGGCTATCTAAAGTGTGAAGGAAGGACTTTCTGAACTTTGTAAAGATGCTGTGTGTGGTTTGCAGTGAGGGTTTTCTGAGGTGTGTAGGAATGACATGAAGAGAGTAAGAACTGCTCAATGAGGTGTGTAGAAAGCATCCCTATGTTGTGTATGGATGGCACTGCATGTGTGTAGGAAGGGCTTTCTTATTTGTGAAGGGAGGGCACTGTGTTGTGTGGTTAGTAGTCTCTGAGCTGAGTAGGGAATGCTGTCTGAGCTTTGTAGTGTAGGTCCTCTGAGGTGTGTAGGAGGGATCTTTTAGGGGTGTTAGAGGGTTTTTGACTAAGAGTACTAACTCAGTTATGTAGAAGAAACCACTGATGTGATTAGTGAGATTACTCTGAGATGAGTAGGTAGAATACATTGAGTTGTGATGGGAAGACATTTTTGGGGAGAGTAGAAGAAATCTCTGAGGTGTTCATGGAAGACAATCAAAGGAGTATTGTGAGGGCTCTCTGAGGTGTGTAGGTACAGCTCTCAGTGGTGTGAATAGAGGAATTTGTGGTGACTGAGTGTCATCTGAGATGTGTACTTAGGGTTTTCTGAGGTGTGTAGGATGAGCATTCTGAGGTATGTATGGAAAACTTTCTGAAATGTGAGAGGAGGACACTTTGGAGTTTGTAGGGAAGACTCTTTGGGTGTCTAGAGTGGGAGTTCCCATTTATTTAGGGTTGCTCAATTAGGTGTGGAGGAAGAGTCTCTAAGGTGTGCATGGATGGCACTTTGAGGTGTGGAAGAAGTTTCCTTTTTGAGTAGGGAGGGATCATTTAGGTATGTAGGGTAATGCCTTTGAGGTGCATAGGAAGTGCTCCTTGAGGTGTGAAGGGAGAGCTTTCTTAGGTGTGTAGTGGGGGCTTTCTGAGGTCTGTAGGGAGGGCACTTTGAAGTGTGTTGCAGGACCTTATGAGGTGTGTAGGAGAATTTCTTGAAGTCACTGGAAGTGTTCCCGTAAGTGAGGAAGGAGAGTTTTTGCAAAATATGGGAAAGACCTGTGTGGGAAGACAAAAGGGCTCTGAGGTGTGCAGTGAGGGCTCCAGATGTGTGCAGCAATGATGATTGATGTGAGTAGGGAGGGCTTTCTGAGGTGTGTAGGGAGGTGACTTTGTGTACAAAGCACTTTCTGGGGTGTGTAGAAATTGTTCAATGAGGTGCAGAAAAACCCTGTCTAGGGTGTATAAAGATGGCCCTGTGTAGGAAGGGCTTTCTGACCTGTGAAGGGGGCTCTGTGGTGCATAGGTTGGAGTCTCTGAGATAAGTAGGGACAGCTCTCTGAACTTTATAGTGTAAGTTCAAATGAGTTGGGTAGAGAAGGTTCTCTGAGCTGTGAAGGACTCTCTGATGTTTGGAGGGACTGTTTTTGAGGTTAGTAGTGAGGACTTTCTGACATTCATAGTGAGGGACCTCTGATCTCTGAAGGACATTCTGAAGTTTGTGTAGAAGGCTCTCTGAAATTGTGAAGATCTTGCTGGTGTGTATTGGGTGGGCAATTCAAGGTGTTTAGGAATTGCTCATTGAGTTGTGGAGGAAGTCTGTCTATATTGTGCATTCTATGGCCCTCTGAGGTGTTTAGGAAGAGCATTTGATGTGAGTAGGGAGGGTTTTCTGAGTTGTGTAGGGAGGTGTCCTTCAGTTGTATACTAATGGCTTTCTGAGGTGTGAAGGGAAGACTCAGAGCTGTGTAGAGAGATGTACTTATGAGTAGAGAGGTCTACATGAGGTGTGTAGGCAAGTTTCTTTGAAGAATGTAGAAAGGGCTTTCTGAGTTGAGAAGGGAGGGCTCTCTGAGGTATGTCAGATGTGCATGCACAGGAGTAGATTGAGGACTTACTGAGGGATATAGGGGCATCTCTCTGAGTGTATAGAGTGGTCTTGAGGTGAGTAGTGAGGGCTGACTGAGATGTGTAGGGAAAAGCACTCGTGTATAGGGAGGAATCTTTGAGGTTTGTAGGGAATGGCCTCTGAGCAGTGTAGGGAGGGCTTATTGACATGTAGGAGGGCTCTATTAGGTGTGTCAGGGGGTGTTTTGACATGTATGGGTGGGCCCTCTAAGGTTACTAGGAATGGTTCACTAAGGTTTATAAGGAGGGTACACTCTAGTGTGTATAAATGGCTCAGTGAGTTGTATACAGAGGAAATTCTGAGGTGAGTAGTGAGAGTTCACTGAGATGAATAGGGAGGAAACACAGATGTTTCAGGGAGGCCCCTATGAGTTGTGTATGGAGGGTTCTATGAAGTCTATAGGAGGTCTTCATGAGGTGTGAAGGAGGGCACTTGACCCAAGTTGGGAGTGTGCCCTTAAGTGAATAGGAGGGCTAATTGAGGTATGGGAACATCCTCTATATAGAATAGAAAGGGCTTTCTGAGGTACATAGGCAGTTGAGTTTGAGGTGTGTACTAGAGACTCAGGTGTGTAGGGAAATCCTTTGATGTATGTATGGAGAGCACTCTAAAGTTTGTAGGAGGGCTCCATAATGTGAGTGGGAATGTTCCCTAAGATGAATAGGAGGATTAGTTGAGGTTTATGGGGAAGACTTCTGTGGTGAGTAGAAAGGGCTCACCATGGTGTGTAGGTTCTGTCATCTAATATGAATAGTGAGAGATTTCTGAGATGAGTAAAGAGGAAACACTGAGTTTTGAAAGGAGGGCTCTACTTGATGTATAGCAGGGCTCTCTGAAGTGTGTAGGGTTTGCTCAATTATGTGCAGAGGAAGCATCCCTAGGGTGTGTATGGATAGTCATGTGAGGTGTGTAGAAAGGGTTTTCTGAGGTATGAAGGAAGGGATCTGTGATGTGTGGGTGGAGCCTCTGAGGTGAGTAGGGAGGACTTTCTGATCATTTTACTGTAGAATCTATGAGGTGTGTAGGGATGGCTCCCTGAAATGTGAAGATTGGGCTCTCTGTGGTGTGGAGGGAAGGTGCTCTGTGGTGTTTAGGTTCTGTCATCCAATATGAATAGTGAGAGATTTCTTGGAGAAAACTCCAAGATGAGTAGGGTGGGCTTTCTGATTATTGTGGTATAGTTTCTCTGAGGTGTGCAGAATGGCTTTCTCAGATGTGAAGATAGGGTTTCCTTGAGTGTATATGGAGGGCTCACCGAAGTATGTAGTGAGAGTCATCTGAAGTATGTGGGAGGGCTCTTTAATGTGAGAGGGCGTGCCCCCTGAGGTGCATAAGGAGGGTTATTTGAGGTGTATAGGGAAGGCCTGTGGTGAGTAGAAAGGACTCTCTGAGATGTGTGATGGCTCTCTGAGGTGAGTAGAAGGGACATTCTGAGATGTTTAGTGAGAGCTTGCAGAGTAGATTGAGAATTCACTGAGGTGTGTAGGGTATGCTATTGGGGTGAGTAGTGAGGGCATTCAGAGATGTGTAGGGAGGGCACTCTGAGATATGTTGGGAAGGATCTCTGCTTTGTAGGTAAGAAGCTCTAAGCTGAGTAGGGAGAGCTTTATGAAGTGTGTAGAAGGGCTCTATGAAGTGTGATAAAGGGCTCCTTCATGTGTGTGGGAGAACCATCTTCAGTTAATAACTACAGTTAATAACTCCCTAATAGGGAGGACTCCCTGAGGGTTATGTGGAAGGCAATCTGAGGAGAGCATGAAGGGCTCAGTGAATGGGCTCTGAAGGGACTTTTGAGATGAGTAGTGAGAGTTCACTGAGATTAGTATTAAAGATGTTGAAGGAAGGACTGTCTGACGTGTGGGGTGATTACTCTCTGCAGTGTGTAGGTAGGACTTGCTGAGATGAGTAAAGTGGTCTCTGTTTCATAGTGTGGTATCTGTGATGTGGGTGGGGATGGTTCTCAGATGTGTAGGGAGAGATAAGAGATGCATAGGAATAGCAGTTGATGTGAGTAGGGAGGGCTTTCTGAGGTGTGTAGGGAGATATCTTTGTGGTGTGTAGGAAGAACTCTCCGAAGGGCGAGTTCCCTGAGGTGTGTAGTGAGCACTCACTGAGTTATGTAAGCTTGGTCCTCTGAAATATGCTGGAGGGCTATATGAGGTGTGTAGGCAGGCTCCTTGGTGTTGAGTAGGAGGGCTCCCTAAGAGGATTTAGGAGGGCTATTGGGTGTATAGGGAAGGCCTCTGTTTTGAATAGAAAATGCACTGTGAAATGTAGTGAGGGTTCTCGGAGATGAGTAATAGGGCACTATGAGGTGTTTAGTGAGGGTTTGCAATTGGATAAAATGAGGACTCAGTGAGGATTGTAGGGACATCTTTCTAAGGTGGCTTAAAACTGCTGTTGGAGTAATTAGTGATCCCCAAAATGTGTATTGGTGTACACTGAGTTGTGTCATGAGGGAGAGCTTAGGTTTGTAGAGATGGGCCTCTAAGCAGTGTAGTGAGGTCACTATGACATGTGTACAAGGGTTTTATGAGGTGTGTCAGAGGGCTCCTGGATGTCTGTGGGAGGGCCACCTCAGGTAATAAGGTAGGACTCACTGAGGTATTTATGGAGGGCAGTTTGAGTTGAGCAAAGAGGGCCCAGTGAGGTGTGTATAGAGGCACTTTTGAGGTGAGTAGTGAGTTGGTTCTTTCTAAAAATAGTTTTAGTTGTAGATGGACACAATACCTTTATTGTATTTATTTTTATGTTGTGATGAGGATGGAACCCATTGCCTCACGCATTCCAGGCAAGTGCCCAACCACTGAGTCACAACCCAGTCCCAGCATTGATTCTTTAGTGACTGACAGTTCAGCTGCAATAATATCTCCAAAGTTCATGAGATACTCCCTCAGGCATTTATGTTTCTTTTCCAGGCTGAATAATATTCCAAGGTGTGACCAGAGCACATTTTGTGTATACATTTATATACTTTTATGCATTGACTTGTTTTCAATGTAGGTAATTATTAGAAATGCTACTATGAGAATTGGTGTACATACTATAAAGTGAGTCCCTTCATTCAATTATATTTTGGCAGATCAATAAAAAGACATCTGGTGGATCACTTGATAATGAATGGCATTGAACATTGACATATTTAGCTTGACAAATTACAGCTAACTGGAGCATTTACTTAAAAGTACTTTACACTCAATGTATTTATAAGTGGTTAACCCATGCCTTGAAGGTGACACACAATTCATAAGAATCACTTGCTGACACAAAGAAGATATATTGTGCCTTTGTATTAAATCAAAAAGGTCCATTATTGACATTTCTATGACATTTTTTTCACATGTCTCAAAGTAAACAAATTTAACAAAACATGCATATCTCCACATTGATTTAATTCAGAGAGCATATATTCTATGCCATGATTTATTGTTCAGAAGCCAGTATACTGGCAGATTAGGAGAACTTGTTTATCACTTAGTAAGTTAAATATATACTATCTTCCCCCAAAACCATTTCAACAAGTGAATAATTTGTTTTTCAGTACAGAGGAGCAGAAAAGGACTTGTGGTTGCATAGCCACTTGCCACCATCATCTGGATAGAATGACAAACAGGGTCATTGTTCCACATAGTTCTTGAAGAGGAGAAGATGCAGTCCAAACAGTACATGAACACAAAGAAACTCATGAGAAGAAGGATGATCCAGGTGGCCCTCTGTACAGGGGATGCTTTTGGAGAAGGGCAGGTACTGTGAAGTTGCTGGATGTGCCTCTTATGCCTGACCAAGAGGGTCACCATGTACCCACTCGAGAGGGCCATGAGCCCTATAAGAAAGACATCCCGGAATGCACCTAGTATAAAAAATAAATGCCTGAGGAAGTAACTCATTGGTAAAATCATGCAGGATTCAGTAATAAATATAAGACCATGTGAAGTCACATTGAGGATGACAGTAGAAGAGAATGAGAAGTGAGCACTAAAGGACATATAGAAGACCCACAGGAACACAAGGGAACACAAAATCTGATATGGAGGTTTATATTTGAACTTTTCCAGGCAGGAGCTTCTGGGGCTGAGGGTGATGGCCTGGAGGACACTCAGCAGGCAGGTGGCACAAATTGAGAGTCCCCTCAAAACTTGTGCAAATAGATTAGTACTTTACATTTTATGTCATCCCAAATATTCTGAGACACAAAAACATCTGTAGTTATGAACCCCATAATTATCAGCATCCCTATGTGGATTAAGGCCAAGAGACAAATGATGAGGTCAGTGGGCTTCAGCCTGTGCTGGAGAAGGAGCGTGAAGATGTGGAAGAGAAGAAGGATGGTGTTGGCTGAGATCCCAATGCCAACTTCAGAGAAGAATGCATATCTCATACTAATAAAATCATATAGTTGGTTGGTCACTTCATCTTATAGGCAAGAAATCACATAGTGTATATCTTAGGAGAAAATGAAGAAAAAGTCTTTATTTCAAATAATATCACTGTCATGAATTTCAACCTACACTCTTACCATCAGGAAATGGTAATACACACACCCTTTTCTCACTTTAGCCCTCAAGTCTCTCTGACACACTCCAGGTTCCATTTTGCTAATAATACCAAATCATGTCAAAGTATGTAAATATTTTTGGACTCCCACTGTACACGAGCTTTTCTATACATTCAGAATTACCATTTAGTTTTGAAAATAGTTCACTTATAATCTCACCTTGAGATTTTCCAGGGTAGTGTCTTACTTGTTTTTCATCTTTCTCTTCTTGATTAAGTACCAGGTACACATGGAAACTCTACAATTTTTGGTGAATTCAAATGGGAGGATTGCATAATAATAGAGAATTCCAGAACTCTCAAGAAATTAATCTCAATGGAGTAGTTGTACACATAACTATATTATTTCAGTGCTGTCTTTATTCTGGTTTATAACCAGATGTAATATCCTTAATACAACTGACCCAGTATTAAGAGGTATGCCCTCTATGATACATTTTTTGAAATTTACTTTATAATTTTTCATTGAGTTCAAGTGTGACCTTGATGCTAAATATGACCATCTCATCTATACAATATGAGCAGTCATTTTGCCTATCTTCTAGACAGGTTAGCCATTATGTTTAAATTTTTCAGTTCTTCATACCTCTGACTTGGGAGATTATCTTGGTTATTTTAATAATGACCACCTCTTTTGCTGCCTCAGTAAAACCTCCATAATGTTAGAACTTCTTAGCAATTTGTTCAGAAAGATCTCTGGTGGTATTTTCGGAATCTGTTTGAATTCCAATATAGCTTTACAGGTTAGATTTCTGTTATTATAGAATAACTATCCTATGTGAGTCAAGTTCAGTTATCAAATATTACTAAGAATATATCCTAGTGTTTTCCCCTCAGTCATCTAGAGTCAGAGTGGTTAGTAAAGTCACAGTTAAAATAGATTCAGAATCATTCCATTGTAAGGTTTCCATTAGAGAAAAAGCATTGGATCCAAGACTAAAAGATCTACCTCCTAAAGAGTTCAAATTTTCTTCTCTTTTAAGTAAGCAGTTCTCCAGATGAGAGGCCCAAGAACAAATGATACAGAAAATTTGATGTCGACCTACTGGTGGAATATTTTCTCTACATGACATTTTTGTGCTTTAATTCAAGTGTCTAAAATAGTAGGTACCTACTTTAAATTATTTACAGCCACATACTGAAAAATAATAATCATCAGAAAATCATGCATGCGAGGCTAAATCATTTCAGAACTCTTTGAACTGTAGACCTATAAGGCAAGATATTAAGAAAAAACAGAAAAACTATTCATGAACATGGGACACCATATAAAAATCTGAAGTGATGTAGATACTTCATTAAAACATTAAATTGTTGATTTTTCTTTATTTTAATTTTTACTTGGAATCTACTAATTGTTCTTGGATATGGGACCTAGCATTATAATTTAAGGGTGTGGGTGTACAATGTGTATACAGTGTGTAGTGATCAAATCAGGGCAATTTCCATCTTCTCAAATATTATCATTTTGATAATTGAAACCTATATACTGTTGTGTTTATTATGAGTTGTATAAGTGATTGTCATAGACTATAATCACCCTATTATGCTATAAAACCTAAGAGTTAGTTTATCCTGTTAACTATTTTTAGCATTCCTTACCCACCATCTCATTTCTTTTCTTATCATAGATCTAGGAAACTTTTCTTTTCTCAACTTCTGTGTGATCAAGTTTTTCAGTTTCAATGCATGAGTGCCAACATACATTATTTGTGGAAAACTAAAACTCTCTACCATCACTAGGAAAAGTCAGTCTTATCCCCAGTTAATGAGATAAAATTTTCTGCTTTTACTCATTCAGTGTTTTGGTGTTGTCTCCAATGATAAGTCCAGAAAAAAATAGAAGATATAAATCAATTGTCCATATGTCTAAGCTTTTAGGGGTTACATTTGATCAATAGGACATAATTCTCTTATTTTGTGACATCTGTGTATATTTAAATGGCTTATGCTCATTCTTATAAATTTATTTCACATATCAAGTGTGAATATATTTATAGTGTAAGTTTAAATGTATACATATTAGCATGGGTTAAATAACTTTAAATAATTGTACTAGGCCAGGCGCTGTGGCAAATGCCTATATTGCACTGACTCAGGAGTCTAAGTTAGGAGGATTGCAAGTTGAAAGCCAGCTTCAATAACTTAGCAATACCCTAAACAACTTTGTGAGACCCTACCTAAAAATTTTATAAAAGGACTGGTGATGTGGCTCAGTGTTTAAGTGCCCTGGATTCAATCCTTGGTACTAAGAACAGACAAACAAACTTTAAAAATTGTCTTCTCTGAAAACACACACAAAAGTGTATTATAAAACAAAAGCAAAGCATGCATTCTATGATATCATTTCTGTGAGTGACTTACAAGATCTGCTTTAATTAGTTTTAACCTTTGGACCTTACAAAAAAAAAGCATTCTAACACTCATTGAATGATATTTTTTAATCACCTGTGACTCAAGGCCATTGGATGACATAAGTTCAGTATGACCAGGGATTTTTCAATTCTACAAACATGAGTAATGAAATGCAGGAGTATACAGTGCCATGAATTTGCAATAATATTCAGGAATTCATGGATTTCTTTGTTCATTGTCTTATAACCACTGGAAAATTGTTTTCTGAAAGTGAGTGTCTGTATTAGTAGCAGGAAAAACACTCTCTGCTGATGTTATGCATCAAAAGGACACATTTTGATGTAATCCTAAGCACAACTAATTCTCCTAGTAATGCCAGGAGAAAATACAGAAAAATACTTTTCTTGTCATCCTGCTATCTCCAATTTTAAACAACATTCATATCACTAAATGAGGCACATCAAGTATGTGTAATTAAAATTATGTAAATATTTTACAGTAAGTATTATAAAGAAAGGTTCATAGTAGTGTATGCTGATGTACAATTATTGTTAGAAAGCATTCTGGGCAACAGGAATCATTCATACAAACAAAATAAGAAAAATCCTGAGACACATTCCTTCCCAGTTGTGCACCATTGTGACCACACCTGGCACAGCACAGTCTAGGAGATCAGGGGAGAGAACACAAGCTCCTTGCTATGATTGTAGTTATCTGAGAAACACTTCTCAAATTAGGGTCTATGGGTTGATACTGCCTGATTGGTACCTGGATGCCCTCTTGTACCAGGTGCCAATATTGTACTTTATACACTGATGAGATCAAACTTCTCCCAGACTTGACATTCTATATGTAAGGATGTGTAAATCATAGTGAATCTAATGGTAATTTCTGAAATAGATCAGATTTGAAGAATCCACATGTGGTAAGAGGAAGGAAAGACCAAGTGAAATGATGGGAAAATCAGATCACACATGGAAAAAAAATGTTCAAAAAATTCAGAACTTTTATTTGTGAGAGCAGATAATGAAGACTGGAGACCTTTATGTTTAAGACTCCCTTTATTATCTGTATCAAGGAAGAAGTCCTGTTAGTCACTGTGCCATCCTATCACCAAAATCAGGAGTGGCTATATAATACATGCATCATAATACATGTTCCCTCAAACCAGTGCAAGCTGTTCCAGCAGTGGACATAAACTGGAGGTCAGAATGGAAATAGAATTACAAAAGGAGGACACCCTCTGTGGAACCCACTGCAAGTTTGGGTTCTAAGGACATTTTAGATAGGCAGATTCCAGTGTGAAGTGGTGACAGAGGCACACATCTGTTCTGTGTGAGCATCATCTGGTCTCTCTCTTAAGGATGAGATGACAGATAAATATTATTTACTCACCACTGATCTATGCATGTGCAGCCTCACATGCTTTGAATTGTCATTATCACACAGTTCAGCTTCACCACTGTTGCCCAACCTTCCATTCAGTAAGAAAAAAATGGACAAAGGGGATGTGGGAGATAAGACTGGTCCTGGTTCAAGCAAGTGGGTTTGGGACTGAGGTCAATGTAGGCAGTACCCTCTTCTTTGTGGCACTACTTGTGCTAGAAATCTATGAAAAGCACTAATCAGAAATAACTAGCACCTCAAGGAAGGCAAAACCATCACCCAGCAGTTGGCAGTCCTGCATGCACATCTGCTGTGAAATATATGAGCTCCAGCAACATGATGAGCAAAATCCTGGGCAAGGTTTTGACATATGAATGGCAGATATATGTGAGTAATAGAAGTATTATTTGTTGCTTTTGTAAATTGTCAGGGCTGTAAAATAAAACTCAGGTTTCATACTTCTTACCACTATTTTAAATTTCTCCTGAGAGGTTGGGGTTTTGGCTCAGTTGTACAGCACTTGCCTATCATGTGTGAGGCACTAGGTTTGATTCTCAGCATCACATATAAATGAATAAATAAAATAAAGATGTTGTGTCAACTACAATTAAAGAGTAGAAATTGTTCTTTTAAAGTAAAGAAGCAGGAAGTCCCAGAGGTTCTTTTTTGCAGAACCCAAGCTGTCATTACTGGGAAACCCAAGCAGGAGAATCTATCTCCATGATTAAGTAATGTAAGATGCAAGTCCTACTTTCTTTCTCAACAAGTTTGGCTTTCCTGTCTCATCTTATTCTTTACATCTTAGTGACAAGAAAAGATGGGTTCACATTTATCTGTTCATGCTAAAGACACCAAAAATCAAGTTTGGAAAGAAAATTTAAAGGTACTATGAACAGGGCAGAATGGTATTTCACTGTCCTAAATATTCCTCTAAACAAAATAAGGTTCAGACTTTTCCATTGTGACAGAAATTGGAAAAGATACCTTTTTTAAGTGACTAAAACATAAAAGACTAGTGAACACAAATATCCTTCCCCCAAACTCTCAAGAATTATTTTCCTGGGTGTTTTGGAGGCAGAAATGGGAAATTACCAGCTTGTTCATTTGAGTTTTTAAATATTTAATGTAATTACAAACCTTATCATCATGGTACTCTAATTTGACATTTCCAACCTGATAGAGTACAGGGTCAGGGAGTTTTAATTTGTGAAATTTAATATTGCATGAGAAAATACAAGTACATAGTTTGTATGAATGTGAGATTCTCCTCTATGAAATGAGGTTTTGAATGTAGAATGACAATTCTTCTTAAAGATTTCAAAACTTAAAATGACTCAAACTATAGAAGTTTGTTACATCAATAATAATTCTAGGGAACTGGAGTTGTGGCTCAGTGGTAAAGTGCTTGCCTAGCATGTGTAAAGCACTGGGTTCAATTCTCAGCACCACATATAAATAAATTAGTAAAAAAATAAAGGGCTACCAACATCTAAAACATATTTTAAAAAATAATAATTGTACTTAATTTATGAAGATGACAAAAGCAAAATTATATTAAAATCATTAAATTAAAACTCATGGCTTCCCTGATAATATGCATACCAATAAGCAAAGTTTAAAGTCTCTAAATGACATGCCATCTGTAAATTGTCTAGCTAGAAGTGATCAAATTAAAAAAAATAAAAAAGTAAAATTAATTGATATTCCCTATGAAAAAAATTGACTAATTTTAGAAAGATCTAAATTAAAGAAGCAAGCATTCTTATAAATAAATTTACTCATTGCACCATACAGAACACAGTCCTCTGGCCCAAGTAGGACTGTGGGAATTGATGTCTCCTGTGCAGCTACTGGAAACCTCACTAGTAGGGTCAAATTCTGTCATTCCACAGTCTTCACACTAATTCAGAATCTGAGGACACGGAGGAACTTACCCAGATGGCTGAAGCATAGGAGGTCTCCATGCAGCTGAGAAGAGCCCAGTTGTAAGTTTTAAGGAAAGGGTATCTTTAAGTCCTATCCTTGAAGGTCTATAATTTTAGTCTGTAGAAAGATGACAAGATCCCCTGGAGAACACTTAACTCTGACTTCCCCACTGGAACATGTCACCTGTCTCTCAATTTGCTTTATTCCTTGGTGGATAAAGGCAATCCTGGGAGAGCTGGGCTCCAAACTTTCTCCTAAGTTTGGAAATCTGGAAAGAAATTTTGATTGGGATCATGTCCCTATCATGTTGATGATTCCAGTTACTCTAATTCTTATCCTAAGGTCAAATTAGTTCAAATCCATTTTAAAATTTATAATGCCTCTACTTTTGAGTGAGTGAATCCTGGTAGCTCCTGTGGTTTCCCAGTGGCTCTGAGAGTCCTCTCCCTACAGTGTGTGATGGGCCCCTCTTTCCTAGTTTCTTCCCACATGGGGGACCTGGTTTCTGGATAGTGCTGGTTTTGTATGCCACCATTTCCAATGTGGCAGTATGAAGTTTCAAGCTCTGAGTAAAATATTAAAGTCAATGTGAAATGAAATAAAAAATAAAAACATAGAGGCAATTCTGAATGTGACAGGTGGAGGAGATGACAGGCACTTTGAACATAGTAACCTAAGGGAGAGCCCAACTTGGGAATCCACCCTAAGAAACCTGTATGATAAGCCCTCATTCTCACTAAGGGAGAGAGCAGGGAGTTCTGCACGTTCTCTGAGAAAAACTGTAAAATTAGGCTTAGTTTTCTGTGTACTTTTCATGAAGATATATAAACTTTTAAGAAAATGTGGAGCCCTGTAACCTGGAGTCAAAAGAAAGTAAAATCACTTCAGGCAGACCCAGTGATATTCCAGGTGCTAGAATCTGAAGATAGTTCCTTAGGACCACCATTATCTACATGTGAAGGGTTAATACAGGTGATAATAAATTTAAAAATTGTCATTTCTATAGAGAATTGGAAACTTGAAGTAAATGGAAATATATAATATGAAAATTGTAATCGCTACAGTTTGAAATTCTCCATGGATGGACTTTGGGATGTTTGAAAACTGCGGAAGAAAGTTGCAATAAATGCCAAAGCATGAGCAAACCATTCACTATTGGTTTTCTTTTTTTTTTTTTTTTTTTTTTTTTTTTGTAGCACATCTGGCTTTTATTTTATTATTATTTTTTTTGTTTTTTTTTGTTTTTTTTTTCTTTTTATTGTAAACAAATGGGATACTTGTTGTTTCTCTATTTGTACATGGCGTAAAGACATACCATTTGTGTAATCATAAATTTACATAGGGTAATGTTGTTTGATTCATTCTGCCATTTTTTCCCTTCCCCCCCTCCCCTCCCACCCTTCCCCTCCATCTATACAGTACTTCCTTCCTCCATTCCTGCCCCCCTCCCTAAACCCAACTCCAACCCCAACACTAACCCTTCCCACCCCCATTATGTGTCATCATCCACTTATTAGCGATATTCTTCCTTTGGTTTTTTGAGATTGGCTTATCTCACTTAGCATGATATTCTCCAGTTTCATCCATTTGCCTGCAAATGCCATAATTTTATCATTCTTTATGGCTGAGTAATATTCCATTGTATATATATATACCACATTTTCTTTATCCATTCATCAATTGAAGAACATCTAGGTTGGTTCCACAATCTGGCTATTGTGAACTGAGCAGCTATGAACATTGATGTGGCTGTATCTCTGTAATATGCTGATTTTAAGTCCTTTGGGTATAGGCCAAGGAGTGGGATAGCTGGGTCAAATGGTGTTTCCATTCCAAGTTTTCTAAGGAATCTCCACACTGCTTTCCAGAGTGGCTGCACTAATTTGCAGCCCCACCAGCAATGTAAGAGTGTACCTTTCTCCCCACATCCTCGCCAACACCTGTTGTTGGTTGTATTCTTGATAATTGCCATTCTAATTGGGGTGAGATGGAATCTTAGGGTGGTTTTGATTTGCATTTCTCTTATTACCAGAGATGTTGAACATTTTTCCATATGTTTGTTGATTGCTTGTACATCTTCTTCTGTGAAGTGTCTATTCATTTCCTTAGCCCATTTGTCAATTGGATTATTTACATTCTTGGTGTAGAGTTTTTTGAGTTCTTTATAGATTCTGGAGATTAGCGCTCTATCTGAAGTATGATTGGCAAAGATTTTCTCCCACTCTGTAGGCTCTTTCTTTGCATTGCTGATAGTTTCCTTTGCTGAGAGAAAGCTTTTTAGTTTGAATCTATCCCAGTTATTAATTCTTGCTTTTATTTCTTGTGCTATGGGAGTCCTGTTGAGGAAGTCTGGTCCTAAGCCGACATGTTGAAGCTCTGGACCTACTTTTTCTTCCATAAGATGCAAGGTCTCTGGTCTGATTCCGAGATCCTTAATCCATTTTGAGTTTAGTTTTGTGCATGGTGAGAGATATGGGTTTAGTTTCATTCTGTTGCATATGGATTTCCAATTCTCCCAGCACCATTTGTTGAAGAGGCTATCTTTTCTCCATTGCATATTTTTGGCCCCTTTGTCTAGTATGAGAAAATTGTATTTATTTGGGTTTGTGTTCGTGTCCTCTATTCTGCACCATTGATCCACCTTTCTATTTTGGTACCAATACCATGCCGTTTTTGTTACTATTGCTTTGTAGTAGAGTTGAAGATCTGGTATTGCGATACCCCCTGCTTCACTCTTTCTGCCAAGGATTGCTTTAGCTATTCTGGGTTTTTTATTCTTCCAGATGAATTTCATAATTGCTTGCTCTATTTCTGTAAGGTACATCATTGGGATTTTAATTGGAATTGCATTGAATCTGTATAGCACTTTTGGTAGTATGGCCATTTTGACAATATTAATTCTTTCTATCCAAGAACATGGGAGATCTTTCCATCTTCTAAGGTTTTCTTGAATTTCTTTCTTTAGTGTTCTGTAGTTCTCATTGTAGAGGTCTTTCACCTCTTTTGTGAGATTGATTCCCAAATACTTTATTTTTTTCGAAGCTATTGTGAATGGGGTAGTTTTCCTAATTTCTCTTTCTGAAGATTCATCGCTTATATATAAAAATGCCTTCGATTTATGTGCATTGATCTTATATCCCGCTACTTTACTGAATTCACTTATGAGATCTAAAAGTTTTCTGGTGGAATTTCCTGGTTCCTCTAAGTATACAATCATATCATCAGCAAATAGGGATAGTTTGAGTTCTTCTTTTCCTATTCGTATCCCTTTAATTTCTTTGGTCTGTCTAATTGCTCTGGCTAGAGTTTCAAGGACGATATTGAATAGAAGCGGTGAAAGAGGGCATCCCTGCCTTGTTCCAGTTTTTAGAGGGAATGCTTTCAGTTTTTCACCATTAAGAATGATATTAGCCATGGGTTTAGCATAGATGGCCTTTACAATGTTAAGGAATGTTCCCACTATCCCTATTTTTTCTAGTGTTTTGAGCATGAAGGGGTGCTGTATTTTATCAAATGCTTTTTCTGCATCTATCGAAATAATCATGTGATTCTTGACTTTAAGTCTATTGATATGGTGAATGACATTTATTGATTTCCTGATGTTGAACCAACCTTGCATCCCTGGGATGAAACCCACTTGATCATGGTGCACTATCTTTTTAATATGTTTTTGTATGAGATTTGCTAAAATTTTGTTGAGAATTTTTGCGTCGATGTTCATTAAGGATATTCGTCTGATATTTTGTTTCCTCGATGTGTCTCTGTCTGGTTTAGGAATCAGGGTAATATTGGCTTCATAGAATGAGTTTGGGAGAGTTCCCTCCTCTTCTATTTTCTGGAATACTTTGAGAAGTATTGGAATGAGTTCTTCTTTAAAAGTTTTGTAGAACTCGGCTGAGAACCCATCTGGTCCTGGACTTTTCTTTGTTGGAAGGCTTTTGATGACTTCTTCTATTTCATTGCTTGAAATTGGTCTATTTAAATTGTGTATGTCCTCCTCGTTCAGTTTAGGCAATTCATATGTCTCTAGAAACCTGTTGATGTCTTCGAAATTTTCTATTTTGTTGGAGTATAGATTTTCAAAATAGCTTCTAATTATGTTTTGTATTTCGGTCGTGTCTGTTGTGATATTTCCTTGTTCATTCCGAATTTTAGTGATTTGGGTTTTCTCTCGTCTTCTCTTTGTTAGTGTGGCTAAAGGTTTATCAATTTTGTTTATTTTTTCGAACAACCAACTATTTATTTTGTCAATTTTTTGTATTGTTTCTTTCGTTTCAATTTTGTTGATTTCAGCTCTCAGTTTAACTATTTCCTGTCTTCTACTACTTTTGGTGTTGCTCTGTTCTTCTTTTTCTAGGGCTTTGAGCTGTAGTGTTAGGTCATTTATTTTTTGAGTTTTACTTCTTTTATTAAATGCGCTCCATGAAATAAATCTTCCTCTAAGTACTGCTTTCATAGTGTCCCAGAGATTTTGATATGTTGTTTCTTTGTTCTCGTTTACCTCTAAGAATTTTTTAATTTCCTTCCTAATATCTTCTGTTATCCATTCATCATATAGTAGCATATTGTTTAATCTCCAGGTGTTGGAGTAGTTTCTGTTTTTTACTCTGTCATTAATTTGTAACTTCAATCCACTATGATCTGATAGAATACAAGGTAGTGTCTCTATCTTCTTGTATTTGCTGACATTAGCTTTGTGGCATAATATATGGTCTATTTTAGAGAAGGATCCATGTGCTGCTGAGAAGAAAGTGTATTCGCTCTTGGTTGGATGGTATATTCTATAAATGTCTGTTAAGTCTAAATTATTGATTGTGTTATTGAGATCTATGGTTTCTTTGTTCAATTTTTGTTTGGAAGATCTGTCCAGTGGTGAGAGGGGCGTGTTAAAATCACCTAGTATTATTGTGTTATGGTCTATTTGGTTTCTAAAATTGAGAAGGATTTGTTTAACATATATGGATGAGCCACTGTTTGGGGCATAGATGTTTATGATTGTTATATCTTGCTGATTTATGCTTCCCTTAAGCAGTATGAAATGTCCTTCTTTATCCCTTCTAACTAACATTGGCTTGAAGTCCACTTTATCTGAAATGAGGATGGATACTCCAGCTTTTTTGCTGAGCCCATGTGCATGGTATGTTTTTCCCCATCCTTTCACCTTTAGTCTATGGGTATCTCTTTCTATGAGGTGAGTCTCTTGCAGGCAACATATTGTTGGATCTTTCTTTTTAATCCAATCTGCCAGTCTATGTCTTTTGATTGATGAATTCAGGCCATTAACATTCAGGGTTATTATTGAGATATGATTTGTATTCCCAGTCATTTGGTTCATATTTAAAATTTTTGACACATCTTGGTTCCTCCTTTATTTGACAGTTCCTTTAGGATAATTCCTCCCTTTGCTGATTTGCTTCTTTGTTTTTTATCTCTTCCTCATGGAATATTTTGCTGAGAATGTTCTGTAATGCTGGCTTTCTTTTTGTAAATTCTTTTAGCTTTTGTTTATCATGGAATGATCTTATTTCATCGTCAAATTTGAAGGTAAGTTTTGCTGGGTATAAGATTCTTGGTTGGCATCCATTTTCTTTCAGAGCTTGAAAAATGTTGTTCCAGGCCCTTCTAGCTTTTAGGGTCTGGATTGAAAAATCTGCTGATATCCGTATTGGCTTCCCCCTGAATGTAATTTGGTTCTTTTCTCTCACAGCCTTTAAAATTCTGTCTTTATTTTGTATGTTAGGTATTTTCATTATAATGTGCCTTGGTGTGGGTCTGTTGTAATTTTGTGTATTTGGAGTCCTATAAGCCTCTTGGACTTGATTTTCCATTTCATTCTTCAGATTTGGGAAATTTTCTGATATTATTTCTTCAAATAGATTGTTCATTCCTTTGGTTTGTTTCTCTAAGCCTTCCTCAATCCCAATAATTCTCAAATTTGGCCTTTTCATGATATCCCATAGTTCTTGCAGATTCTGTTCATGATTTCTCACCATCTTCTCTGTTTGTTCAACTTTGTTTTCGAGGTTAAATATTTTGTCTTCAATATCTGAAGTTCTGTCTTCCAGCTGTTCTATCCTATTGGTTGTGCTTTCTATGGAGTTCTTAATTTGGTTTATTGTTTCCTTCATTTCAAGGATTTCTGTTTGGTTTTTTTTCAATATCTCTAACTCTTTATTGAAATGATCTTTTGCTTTCTGAATTTGCTCTGTTAACTGTCGATTGGTGCGATCGTTCAATGCCTGCATTTGCTCTTTCATCTCATCGTTTGCTTCCCTAATCATTTTAATTATGTACATTCTGAACTCCCTTTCTGTCATTTCTTCTGCCATGCTGTCGTTGGATTTTATTGATGTAACATCTAGATTTGTTTGGGGCATTTTCTTCCCTTGTTTTCTCATATTGTTCAGGGATCAGTGGGTCATTAAGATATTGCAGATTTCCTCTATCAACTTATAATGTCCCTGAAGATTGTTAGTATATCCCCTCTTATCCTTCAGTAGCCTGAAGTCTTGGAGGAGGTTGATAATGCAGAGCTCCACGAAGAAGCTGCCTCTCTAGGGTGGTGACCCTCAGGTGGCGTATATTCCCTGCTAGTGGGCAGAGGTGTCTCCACTTGTTGACCAATGGTCATCCAACGGGGAAGTAGGCTGCGGGCTGAGGCAAGGCCTGTTTGTGCCTATGTCTCTGACTTTACTGTCCCTGTGGGAAAACCTCCCCCGGCCGGGAAGAGTCACTCGGTGGGGACGTCTCGCTAGTCAGTTGCCCTCCTAGAGGTTCCCCTCAATCTACAACTACCCCCTGGGCTGGGCTGTCTTCTTCTGCAACGATCCCAGGGGCCCGGACCTACGTCCTGGGCCTGGGAGCCTCACCCTTCGCAGGCGAGTCTCCTTAGGCTGCCTCTCCCAGAGAGTCTGCCCGCCACCCTGGAAACTTCGCTCCGCCCCTAGGCGTGTCTCTGTGCGGCTCTTCCAGCAAGAAGCCACCTAGCTCCTGGGACCCTGCTCTGCACCAATCGCCTGGCTATGCAGCCCCTCCCCTGAGCCACCACCTGGAGCCCCGTACAATAGCTCGGAGACACAGAGACCCGCCACACACCTCCTCCTCCAGACAGCCGCCCGGTTTCCGATGCAGTCACTAGGAATCCAAACAACTCACTTTGGGTCTCCTCCTCCCACCAACCACCCGTAGCCCTAGGCAGTCACTCCAAGTCCAAGTGACCCGCCCTGTTCCTCCTCCTCCTCCTTGGGGTAGCCGCCCGGGTGTTCAGGAGCGGTGGCTCCGAGACCAGGTGACTCACCACGCTCCTTCTCCAGGCAGGCCACCGGTGTTCCGGAGCGGTTGCTTTTAGTCCAATCAACTCACCACTCGCCTCCTCCTCTGGCAACCGCCTGTGGTTCTGATGCAGTCACTCACAGACTAAGCGTCCCACCGCTCTCCTCCTCCAGGCAGGCCACCAGTGTTCTGGAGCAGCTACTCTGAGTTCAAACAGCTCGTCACGCAGCTCCTCCTTCGGCAACCGCCCGCAGCTCTGATGCAGTCACTCCCAGGTCAAACAACAAGCCACGCTCCTCCTCCTCCTCCGGGCAACCTCCCGGCACTCAGGAGCGCTCGCTCTGAGTTCAAACAGTTCACCACACAACTCCTCCTCTGGCAACCGCCTGTGGTTCTGATGCAGTCATTCCCAGACCAAGCGTCCCGCCGTGCTCCTCCTCTTCCTCCGGGCAGTCCCCCGGCGCTCAGGAGCGCCCACTCTGAGTTCAAACAGCTCACCATGCAGCTCCTCCTCTGGCAACCGCCCGTGGCTCTGATGCAGTCACTCCTAGACCCAAGCGACCCGCCGGGCCTCTCCTCCTCCTCCGGGCAACCCCCCGGTGTTCGGAAGCGGTCACTCTGGGTCCAAACAGCTCACCACGCAGCTCCTCCCCAGGCAGCCGCCCGGAGCCCCAGCGGCTGCTCGAGTCCAAGCGCTATGCTGAGCCGCCTCCTCTACGATGATCCCAGTTGTCCGTGTTTACCGCTCCAGTGGGGGGAGGGGCGTCTCGCCAAGCAACTCCACTTCACAAATTCCCTGCGTTCCGGGGCTACCGCCCCATCCGGGATGCCTCCCCAACAGGAGAGACTCACCCGGCAGCTTTGAGTTGGTCCCAAGTCTCTCACTATCTCCTCTTTTGAATCTTGCGTCCTGGAGCAGCGTGAAATGCAGCCGCCCTCTAGTCCGCCATCTTGGCCCGCCCCACCTCACTATTGGTTTTCTAAGTCTGAAGTTATTAGGGAGGGCTCACTGGGGTGTATATAGAGGGCACTCAACTGAGTAGAAAGGGCTCAGTGAGTTGTGTACAGGTAGCTTTCTGAGGTGAACTCTGAGATAAGGGAGAACACACTGATATAAAAGGTAGTACTCTCTGAGGTTTAGAGGAGGACTCTGGAATGCATATGTAGTGCTCTCTAGGATGAACTGGCAGGGTGCACATCATGAGTAGACAGGATACCCAAAGTATGTAGGAATATACCCCTAATATGAGTAGTGAGAGATCTCTCAGTTGAGTAAGGAGAACAAACTGAAGTGTAAAAGAGGGCTTAATGAGGTGTGTAACAGTGATCTCTAAAGCATGCAGGGAGAAATTTTTGAGCTGTGTAAGAAGGCTGCAAATGGTGTTTATTGAGCATTCTCCATGGGTTATAAGAAAAGCTTTCTGACATATGTTGATATTGTTCAATTCTGTGTGGAGAAAACATCTCTAGGGTGTCTATGGTTGGCCTTCTGCAGCGTGTATGAAGGGCTCTCAATGTGAGTAGGGAGGGTATTCTGAAGTGTTAGGGAGGTGACTTTGAAGTGTGTAGAAATGGCTCTCTGAGGTGAGTAAGAGAGGACCTTTGAGGTAAGTAGGGAGGGCACAATGAAGTGTGTAAAGGGCTTTTTAGAGTGCTCCATAAGGTGAATAAAGAGTCATTTGAGGTGTATAGGGAAGGCCTCATTGGTGAACAGAAAGAATTCTATGAAATATGTAGGGACAGCTTGCATAGGACTCTAGTGAGGACTCTGGGGTGCATAGGGAGGACTCTGAGGTGTATAGGAAGGGCACACTGAGGTGAGTAGAAAGAGCTCTTCAAGATTTAGGGACTGCCTTTTAATATGAATAGTGAGAGATTTCTGAGGTGAGAAAAAAACACTAAGATGTGAAAGGAAAGCTCTATTAGCAGTGTATCAAGGGTCTGTGAAGTGTGAAGGGAAGGCTCTTTGAGTTTGTAAAGAGGATCTGTGTGGAGTTTAGTGGAGGCTTTCTGAAGTGTGTAGGAAGAATTTTCTGTGATGTGTAGAAATTTCTCATTGAGGTGCAGAGAAAGAATCTCGAGGGTGTCTATGGATGGCCCTCTGAGGTTTGTAGAGGGGGCTCTCTGAATTGAGAAGGGAGGCCTTTGTGGTGTGTACTAAGAGTCTCTGATGAGAAGGAAGAGCTCTCTGAGCTTGTAGTGTAGGTTTTCTAAGGTGTGTAGAGTGGCTTCTCTGAGTTGGGTAGAAATGGCTTTCTTATGTGTTGGTTGAGCTTCAGTTGTGAGTAGGAAGGGTGATTGACATGAGTAGGGAGGGCTTTCTGAAGTGTGTAGGGAGGTATTTTGAGGTTTGTGGGAAGTGTGATCTCCGGTATGTAGAGAAGACTCTCTGAATTGTGTGGGAGGGGTTTATGAAGTGTGTAGGAGAGCTCCTTGACATGAGTGGGGGTGCTCCCTAAGGTGAGTGAGGAAAGCTACTTGAGGTGTATAGGGAAGGTCTCTGTGGTGAGTAGAATGGTCTCTCTGAGGTGTAGTGAGGGTTCCCTGAAGTGAGTAGAAGGGTACTCTTAGGGGTTTAGTGAGGACTTGCAAAGGAATAGAGTGAGGATACACTGAGGTGTGTAGGGACTGCTTTTGAGGTGAGTAGTAAGGGCTTTTCTAGATATGTAGAGAGAACACTCTGGGTGTGTAGAGAGGGCTCACTGAGCTGTGTAAGAAGGACTCTATGATGTGTGAAGGAGGTCAATATGGGGTGTGTCATAGGGATCCATGATGTGTGAGAGGGCCCCAAAGTTTATTAGGGAGGGTTTGCTGATGTGTATATTGTAAGAAACCCACGAAAACTATGCCAGACATGGAAAATCACATAAGGGAGTTTATTAAGCAAACAGAGAGTCTCCCTGCAGGGTAACAGAGAAAATGAGAGGAAAAGAGAGAAAAAGAGAAAGGGTGCATGCAAGAGAGAGTGTGAAAAGTGAGGAGGAGAGAGAAGGAAAGTGAGTAGGAGAGAGAAATCATGAGAAAAAAGATGGTGGGGTAGCTACCCTTAAGCAGTTTAATTCTGCAGGGTTAACAGGGGACCAATAATGGAGAAGGGTACTTGCAAGCTAACTGATGAACCAATAGCTATCTAGGATGTTCACAGACTGACAAGTAGTTGGGAGGCGGGGAAATGACTGCAGCAGAAAGAGCGGGGAAAGTAGCTTTCAGACTGACAAGCTAGGTTGTGATGCTGTGGAAAGGTGCAGCTTTGTATTATATATATGAATGGCACTCTGAAGTCATTTAGAAAGGGCTCAGTGAGCTGTGAACAGAGGAAATTCTGAGGTGAGTAGTGAGAGGTGCCTGAGGTGAGTAGGGATGACACACAAATGTTGAAGGGAGGGTTCTCTGAGGTGTGTAGGCAGGACCCTCTGAGATGACTAGAGTGGGCACTCTGGTTTTTGTAGTGTAGGTTCTCTGAGGTGGATAAGGTTGGCTCTCTGAGGTATGTAGGGAAAACTCTGACTTGTGCAGCAGGGATTTATGAGGGGTGTAGAAGGGTTTTTTGATTAAGTCACAGTGCTCTCAGTTGTGTAGAAAGGGCCCTATGATGTGAATAGTGAGATCTCTGAGTATGAAGAACACATGAAGGAGTCATACGAGGGTTCTCTGAGGAGAGTAGAAGGAATCTCTGAGATTTTCATGGAAGACATTTAAAGTAGTATTTTGAGCCTGTCTGAGGTGTGGAGGTATAGGTCTCAGAGATATTCATGGAGGGGTTTCTGGGGAGTAGTGAGGTCTTCCAGATATGTAGGTAGATGTGTTTCATTAAGTTTGTAGAAAGGGCATTCTGAGATTTGTACAGATGGCTCCCTGAGATGTAAAGGGAGAACTCTCTGGAGTGTATAGTGCAGATGATCTGAGATTAGTACTAAGAATACACAAGGTGTGCAGGGGTAACCCTCTAATGTGAGAGTTATCTGAAATGAGTATGGAGAACACTGAGGTGTACATGAGGGCTCTCTGAAGTGAGAAGTGTGGGAATTCTGGGGTTTGTAGAGAGAATGCAGGTTTTGCATACCAAAGAATCTCTGATGTGTGTAAAGGGCCTTCTGAGGTTTATAGGCATTATTCAATGCTCTGTGGAGGAAGAATCTCTAAGGTATGTATGGATGGACTACTGCAGTGTGTAGGAAACATGCTTAATGTTAGTATGGAGGGCTTTCTTAGTTGTATAGAAATGTGTCTCTATGCTGTGAAGGAATGACTCTGAAGTGTGAAAGTAGAGCTTTCTGAGGTGTGTAGAGAGGTCCTCTGAGGTATAAGAGGAGGGCCTACTGAATTGTGTGAGAGGATTTTATGGGGTGTGTCAGAGGGCTCATTGACATGAGGTGGAGTGCCCCCTAAGATGAGTAAGCAGGGTTATTTGAGGTATATAGGAAAGGACTCTGTGGTGGATAGAAAAGACTCTCTGAGGTGTAGGAAGGGTTCCCTGAGTTGAGCAGAAGGACCCTCTGAGTTGTTTAGTGAGAGTTTCCAAAGGAATAGAATGAGAATTCATTGAGGTGTGTAGGGATGACAGTTTTAGTTGTAGAGTCTGCTGTTCAAGTGAGTCATGAGAATTTTCTGAGATTTTAGGGCACTCTGAGTTGTGTAGGATGGGCTTTTTGAGGTTTGTAGGGAAGGACCTTTGAGCTGTAAAGGGAGGTCTCTGTGATGTGTGTAATAGGGCTCTATGAAGTGTGTCAGAGACCTCATTGACTTGTGTGGGAGGGCCCCCTGTGGTATATAAGGAGGATGACTTGAGGCAAGTAGAAAGGGCTCATTGGGGTGTGTAAAGAGGGACTTATGAAGTGAGCAGTAAGAGTTCTCTTAGATGAGTAGGGAGGACACACAGAAGAGAGTGGTTTCTGAGGTGTTTAGGAAGGATTATCTTTGAGCAGGGAGGGCACTCTGAGTTTTGGAATGCAGGTTTCCTGAATGGCAAAAGGTTGACCCCATGTGGGTACAAAGGTGTTTATGAGGTGTGCAGGAGGGATCTATAATGGTGTAGCATGTTTTTTGACTAAGAAAGAGTGCTAACTCAGTTTTATAAAAATGACCCTCTGAAGTGAATAGTGAAATATCTCTGAGATTAGTAGAACCCACTGAGTTATGGTAGAAGTTCTTTGAGGAGAGTAGAAAAAATATCTGTAAGGTGTAAATAGAGTTCCCTCACAAGAGTATCATGAGCACTCTCTGAGGTGTATAGGTATGGCTCTCTGTGGTGTGCAGGGAGAATATTGTGGTGAATAGTGAAGGCCATGTATGATGTGAAGACAGGATTTTCTGAGGTGTGCAGGAAGGAAATTCTGAGGTTTGTGTGGAATGCTTTCTGAGATATGAAGGAAAGACTTTCTGAAGTGTGTAGAGCAGACCCTCTGACATGTACGACATGGGTAATTTGAGGTGAATAGAAAGGACACACAAGGAGTGTAGTGACAAGATTCTCATGTGAGTAATGAGGAATCTCTGAGATGAGTAGAAAGAACACTGACGTGTGAAAGGAGGGCCCTATCAGGAATGTTACAGGGCTCTCTAAACTGTGAAGGGAAGTGTTCTGACATTTGTAGAGAGGCCATATGTGCTGGGTAGCAAGGGTTCTCTGAGGTGTGCAGGAAGGGCTTTCTGAGATTTATAGGGATGGCTCAATGTGGCATGGAGGAAGCATCTCCAAGGTGTGTATGGATGTCCTTCAGCAGTGTGTTGGAAGGGTGCTTAATGGGAGTTAGGAGGGCTTTTTGAGGTGTGTATGTGAGGTGTACAGTGAGTGCCTCTGAGGTATGTAGGGAGGGCTGAATGAAGTGTGTAGGAGTGCTTTATGAGGTGTGTAGAGGGCTCCTTTATGTAAGAGGGAGTGCTCCCTTAAGTGATTAAGGAGTGCTATTTGAGGTAGAGGGAAGTCTTCCGTGGTGAGTATAAAGAGCTCTCTGAAGTGTGTAGGGATGGCTTGCATAGGACTATGGTAAGAAATCTGGGTGTGTATGGATGTACCTCTGAGGTATACAGGGAGGGCACTCTGAGGTGAGTAGAAGGGACTCACCGAGGTGTGTAGACTGCCCTCTAATATGAGTAGAGAGAGATTTCTGAGGTGAGTAAAGAGGAAACAGTGAGGTGTGAAAGGAGGGCTCTATGAGGTGTGTAACAGGGCTCTCTAAAGTGAAAGGAGGGCTTTTTGAGGAGTGTAGATGCTGTGTTTGCTGTGTAGTGAGGGCTTAGGTGTGTAGAAAGGCCTTTCTGAGTTGTGTAGGTATGGCTAAATGAGGTTCAGAGGAAGTACCTCTAGGGTGTATATGTACGGCCCTGTTAGGTGTTTAGAAAAGGTTCTCTGAGTTGTGAAGGGAGGGCTCTGTGGTGCGTAGGTAGGAGCTTGTGAGATGAATACAGAGGGCTCTCTGAGTTTTGTAGTTTAGGTTCTTTATGTTGTGTAGAGAGGGTTTTCTCAGCTATGAAGGGAGGACTCTCTGGTGTTTAGATAAAGCTTCTGAGATAAGTAGGAAAAACTATTTTTTTTCCTCAATTACTTTTATTAGGCATGTTTATTCCCTTCCCCATCCTACTTGAAATACACTTCATGGGTACAAACCTCAGCCCCAAAAACTTTCAGAAACTGAAGTGATGCCACATTCAATCTTCTATCCCAAGAGAATCCATTCCAGCTGCCTTTCTAAGGATTGTAATGTGCCTGCAGGTGTCACAAAGGCCCTTAAAGATCTCAGGATTTCACACACCTGCACTTTTCCAATCGTGAGGCAACTATATTTCTTCAGCTGACCCACTGACTCCTGGGCTCAGGCAATGGTCATGCCTCAGGCTAATGAAGATGGAATTACAGGCATATAAAAACCTTGCCCAGCCTCACTCCTGCCTTTGCTTACAACTTCTTACACACTGCTTCCCAAGGTGATTCTTTGTACCTTTATTTAAAAAGGTCTCCAAACTGGTCCCAGTCACACCATCCACATCAAAATGTATGTCCAGTAATAGAAAAATAAAGCTGGTCCAAACAAATCAGACTCCATCATTTCTACTTCTGTTCTATCTAGTACCTTGTGCCCAGATATTGAGGCTGCTTAGGACCTCTGTACTCATTCCTTTGGCATATAACTGTCCACAAGATGCCATGTGGTGTCATACTGCTGCTACTCCAGGAAGCTGAAGCATTTCAGAGGACACCCTCCTACCGGAAAGACTCACAGCCCTGAAAGACCGAAAAACTGTATTTTGCAGTGTAGGTTCTCTGAGGTGGTTAGGGATGCACTTCTGAGGTGTTTAGGAAGGACTCATGAGGTATGTAGGAAGGGTGATTCATGTGAGTAGAAAGGCCTTTCTAAGGTGTTTAGGAAGGGCTCTCTGTGTTGTGAAGGGAAGTCCTCCAAAGTATGTTGGTATGACTCTTGGTGGCGTCCAGGGAGGGATTTTGATGGGTAGTGAGGACTCTGAGATGTATGTTAGGGGTTTCTGAGGTGTGTAGTAAGAACATTCTAAAGTTGATGTGGAAGGCTCTCTGAGATGTGTAGAGAGGACTCTGAGCTCTATAGGGTGGGTGATCCAAGGTAAATAGAGGAGGCAAATGAGGATTGTAAGGATGGCCCTCTAATGTGAGTAGTGATCTCTGAGATAAGTAGAGAGAACAAGCACACTGAGGAGTGAAAGGAGCAATATATGAGGTATGTAACAGGACTCTCTGAAATGTGAAGAGGGGGTTTCTGATGTTTGTACAAAGGCTGTGTGGTATGTTCTTTGAGGTGTGTAGAAAGGATTGCTGACATGTGTAGGGATTGCTTAATACTGTGGGGAAGAATCATCTCTTAGGTGTGTATGGAGAACCCTCTGCAGTGTATAGGAAGGGTGTTTGATGTGAGTTGGGAGGGCTTTCTGAGGTGTAAGGGGAGGTGAATTTGAGGTTTGTAGAAATGGCTCTCTGAGATGTGAAGGTAGGGTTCTGTGAGTTGTGGAAAGAAGGCCTCAGGGATATGTAGGGTGGGCCTAATATACTGTGTAGGAGGTTTGTAGAAGGGTTGCCTAACATTAGTGGGAGTGCTCCCTTTGGTGGGTAAGAATGGCTCCTTGATGTATAGGGAAGGCCTCTGTGTTGAACAGAAAGGGCTCTTTGAGGTGATAAGAAGGGTTATCTGAGGAGTTTGTTTAAAGCTTCTGAAGAGGTACAGTGAGGACCCATGGAGGTGTTAGGGATGACATTCTTAGGTGTATTGGGGCTGACTTGAAATGAGTTGAGAGCTTACACAGATGTGTAGGGAGGGCACTGAAGTGTCTAGGGTGGGCTCTCTGAGGTGTGTAGGGAGGGTTCTCTGAAGTCTGTAGGAGAGCTCTATAAAGTGTGCAGTAGGACTCCTTTACATGAGTTTGAGCACACCCTTACGTGACTAAGGAGAGTCACTTGGAAAGTATAGAGAAGGCCTCTGTGGTGAGTAGAAAGGGCTATCTGAAGTGTGTATTGAGGGCTTTCTGTGGTAAGTAAAATATTTTCTGAGGTCTTTATTCAGGGCTTGTAATGGTGTATAGTGAGGACTCACTAAGGTGTATAAGGACTGTTCGTGAGAAGTATAGTGAGTACTATCTGAGGTATGTAAGTAGGACAACCTGAACTACATAGAGAGGGCTCTCTGAGGTTTGTAGGAAGGGATCTCTGAGGTGACTTGAAGTGCTGAATGGTGTTTAGTGAGGATTTATAAAGGTGTATAGTAAAGATACACTGAGGTGTGTAGGGCTTGTTCATAAGGTGAGTAGTGAGGCATTCTGAGATGTTTAAGAAGGGCACTCTAAGCTGTGTGGGGAAGGCTCACTGAGGTGTATAGTGACTGTGCTCTGAGGTGAGTAGAAAGGGCTTAGTGAGCTGGATACAGAGGGCCTGCTGAGGTGAGTAGTGAGAGCTCTCTGAGATGAATTGGAGAAACACATTGATGCTGAAAATAGGGCTGTGTGATATGTGGAGGGGAACTTTCTGTAGTGTGTAGTTAGGACTCTGTGATGAGTAGCCAGGGCACTCTGAGCTTTGTAGTAGGTTCTCTGGTGTGTGTAGGAAGGTCTTTATGAGATCTCCTGGAGGGATTTATTGGTGGTGTAGGAGGGATTTTTGACTGACTGGGGGTTTTAGTTAGTTTTTCTTTGCTGTTGCAGCTAAATGACTCAACCGGAACAACTGAAGGGGAGGAAAAGTTTATTCAGGGGCTCATGGTTTCAGATGTCTCAGTCTGTAGACAGAAGTTTACATTCCTGGGGGTTTGATGGGAGGAAGAACAACATAGTGTAAGAGTATGGTAGAGGGAAGCAGCTCACAAGTGGTCAAGAAGGAGAGGAATATATTCCACTAGACAGATAAAAATATAACCTCAAAGCATGCCCCCAATGTCCACCTCCCCAACCATACTGCACCCCTTCAGTTACAACTCTGTTAATTCACTGATTGAACTGAGAGTCTTACAACCCAGTCATTTCTCCTCAGAACATTTTTGCCTTGTGTCACATGTAAGTTTCTTGGGGACACTTCACATTCAAACCATCCTGGTAGGAGTGCTGTCAGTTGTGTAGGGAGGGCCCTCTGAGGTGATAGTGAGATCTCTCTGAGATTGATAAGGACACAGTGAGGTGTGATGGAAGGGTAGTTTGAGCAGAGTAGAAGGAAGCTCTGAGGTGTTCAGGGAGGATATTTAAAGAAGTATCATGAGGGCTCTCTGATGAGCAGAGGTATGGCTCTCAAATGTACATGAAGGCATTTGTGAAAAGTAGCAAGGTCTATGGGATTTTTAGGTAGGGATTTCTGAGGTATGTAGAAGAGCATTCTGAAGTTTGTACAGAAGGTTATCTGAGATATAAATGAAGGACTCACTTGGGTGTGAAGGAAGGACTCTGGTGGGTATAGGAAGTGTGATGTGATCTGAGGTGTGTAGGAACCACTCTGTAATATGAATAGTGAGAGATCTCTGAGAAGAGTAGGGAGAATACACAGAAGTCATATATATTTAGGTTATTTATGAAAATCAAGCCTCATCAAAATTTTATGTCATCTGTTTCTCTGACAGTAAAAAATCCTAAAAGAAGTGAATATTACAGTTTGTTGTTGTGTGTGTGTTTTCGTAGGGGTTACCAGGGATTTAACTCAGGGGCATTCAACCACTGAGTCACATCCCCAGCCCTATTTTTGTATTTTATTTAGAGAGAGGGTCTGTTTTGCTTAGTGCCTTGTCATTGCTGAGGCTGGTTTTGAACTCACAATCTTCCTGCCTCAGCCTTCTGCATGGCTGGGATTATAGGCATGCAACACTGTGTCTGTCTGGACATTACACTTTAATAAAAATTTTATAGCTCTCAGGTCTTGTACAAATTGTTGCTCATGAGTGTGATGGTTTTTAACAGATGGAAGTAGGATATGTGGCAAGTCTGACTCAATTTACATTTTAAATAATTGTCCAGAAGAGAATGAATCCCCAGTAATGCCTCTTTCTTAAGGAGTTATTTTTTCCCCCTGGGTAAGATATTTCCCCTAAAACAAAATCTTGGTTAAGATAACACTGGTCACCTTTCTCAGGGTCTCTCTCTCCTAAAAGGTCTTGTTAACTTATAGTAAACCTCTAACAATGCAGGCTATGTTTCCTTTTTCTGAGATGCACATGCAAATGAAGTTGTTGCTCTTTGGAAGTGTTCTCTACATTTAATGTACCAACAAATATTATCCCAGAAGAGGCTTTGGACAGTCTGGTACATAAAAAAAATAACTGTGCCTTAAACTTTTTTCCTTCCATTTTGGACTCATGGGTTTAGAGCATGGGATATTGTTCTTTAACCAGTCTCCCTTATCATTATAATGCCATCTACAAGTGAGTTCCCCACTGTCAATTGTATAGAGACTCTTTCTTTATACACATAAATATGCAGAGCACTCTGTCCAATGAAGGTCATATTGACCATACAGAGATTGTTAGGAAACTCTCTCTGCAGAAATCAGCAGAGCCAAAATAGGATACCTTCTCAAATCTTAAAAGGTTATAATTTAATACTACTGGAACCCATTTCCACATTCTTTGTGACTGGCAGCTTTCATTCCTACCATCATAAAGATAGGGCAGTCAACTGTCAGATAATGAGTGTGATTGGCCCCAAATAAGGTCTTTTGGTTTTTAAATGTGAAGTCAACCCTGTGAGGTTAAGCATTCTAGTCCCCTCCTTTGTACAAGGGAAGATGGAAATGGGGGTGGGCTAAAATGGAGGTAACATGAAATACAGACTTAGGGACTAAAATGAAACAAATAGAAAGCCATGGACCTGCATTCCTTCCAAACATCTGTACAGCATACATTTCAACAAGTAGCCCCAATGCTTTTTAATATCTGTTCAGCATAGATTCTGATCAATGCCTTAACCCCAAGCCTTAAGTCTCAAGATCAGTGTAATCAAGTGAAATAACTTTCTTTTAGTTTCCTCCCTCACATCAGGGGGAGTGTGTTAGGGCTAATAAAAGAGTTTTCCAGTGTCAAAACAGGATATATTCTTCTATAGTGCCAGGAATCATACACATAATGTACACAGCAAGTAAGATTGTTGGAATTCTATTTTCCTTAATCAAGGCCAACCTGTCCCATTTAAATTTAGGATGCACCATCCATGCTCTCAGAATCATAGCAAGCATGATTAACTTTGGAACTGTAGTTTCCTGATGTTTTGTCTCCATCCTGCTTGAGAGATCACGCAAAACAAGAACAGAAGAAATTAACAGTATAGTTAGAGCTAGTTACTCAGCTATATGTTTAGGAAAGTATTCTGAAGAGTTAAGATGATAAATCCCTTCAGCTAAACCACCCCAAACTTCTTTATTATCAAAAGCAGGCATTTTGGCATTGGCCATGGTAAAAACATGAGACTGTAATTTCAACACAATCAAAGAAACATGAAAGTTATCAAGTCCCATTAGGTAAATGTATACAACTTGCCATTAAATCTCAGTGTCATTATATGTAACTCTAGTAACACAAAATTGGGTAATATTTTTAGGGCCCTGGAGTCTCTGGGCCCATCCTAAATCTTCTAAAATCTTTAATTGTTGAATTTCATTCAAAATTTTCTGATACTTGAGTTTACCAGGTCTTAGTAAAATCCTTTCTCCAATGACCCTCCTCTGTACAGCAGGTGTACTGATTGACTTGTGTTCTCCAGTGGTCTCATTAATCTTTCTGATTGGGAGGTTATGTGGCCCAGAGTTAACAAGTATCCTTAGATAAGTTCCCATGTTCTCTGGATTGAACCCAGGGCCTTGTGCTTGCGATGCAAGCACTCTACCAATTGAGCTATCTCCCCAGCCCAATATTGACTTTCTTGATGTTTTATTTTAACCTTAATCTTTAAGTCTTGGTCTTAAATATCCAGCAAGCCTGTCTCACCAGTTTTAAAGTAAGAGTACTAGACTTTAACTTCAATATCAACAAATTTAGAGTTATTTACCCCTTTTATTTAATGGGGTCTGTATTATACTGGAAGCTAGCATTATATTCTCTCTGTCCTGTGGGTGATGGCTTATTATCTCAAGTAAACCAAGGTTGTATGTTCTTGAAGCCATACCTCTGCAAAACATTAACAGGAAACAGTTATAAAGTTTACAAGGAAATTACAAAATAAAATTAACAAGAGTTAAACATATTTAGTTTGTGTAATAGCTACCTTGAATTTTGGCTGAGTTATACATTATATCCCATGTTTGAGATCACAGTAATCTTTACAGAAAACATCAATCTTTGGAACATAACTTTAAATGAGATGAAGACTGTCTTATTTTTGAGCCATTCTAACATGTGGTAAGATGTGAGGCAGAGCCTTATCTCAGGTAAGGCAGAGCTCTTGACAAATCTTAGATAAAGTGTTCTAGTTTTGAAGCAGATCTTTGCCTCTTTCTTAAATGTAATTTTACAAAGTTGCATATATTATTTTCTGAATCTATATGAACGTTAGATAACATAATATAACATTACATTTAATACATAAATCAAAGAGGCTGAGCAAGTTTTTACTTTCTTTTTGTGTGGAAAAATCCCAAAATGCTTCCATGTTTCACAATATTAACTTTTAAAGAGATTTGACTCTCATTATCTTATAGAAATATATTTACATTTTGTACCAGTGTAAAAAACAGCATTAGGTTCAGGTTTGATTACAGAACATTAAATGACATGAATATATCCCCAATACAATTTCCAATTCTTATAAGTCTAAAATTACCATTACAAACAATTCTAGTTTAGAGAATATCATCTTGATAAAAATGTCCTTTTAAACCTCCTGCTTTTAAGACTTGTACACCTGGAAGTCATGAATATATTTAGTATGTTATACTAATGGTTTTATATTCATCAAGTTTAGCTTTTAAAGGAAAAAATTAGACTTTGTAATGTGACATAATACTCAAAAATAATGGTTGTTGCTGTGTAACCACTGTTCAATAGATCACAATTTCTTTACAATTAGTTGCTCTAAAGAGTTAGCAGACACAATGTTAAGAGTAAATTAATGTTTTAAGAAGTCATTGTCAGGTGAACACATAGATTAAACCTTGGTTTTATATTAGTGCTTTAGTATTTGACCTCAGGGAAAAACCTTAAATAGATTTAACTGATTGTTCTACATACATATAACCAACTTAGTTACTAACAAACTTGTTGAAATTTGCCCTTTTCTCACACAGACCTTCTTATTACTTAAACACTCTTATTTATTTGATCATATACTTTCTTACCCAGAAACATTTTATCTTCTACTAAATATATTTCCATTCCTAGAAAGTTCTAATTTTTCTTTTCTATCTGTTGACCACTTCTCTTAATTTACATTCTGAGATAGCCCTCATGAAACTTCTGAATTTAGACAAATTACTCCACTTTAATAAGAAGAAATACTATGTTATTTACAGTACTCTAATTGAAACACAGTTGCAACTTTGGAGACTTTGTATGTAGAATCATATCTGTTTGTTTGCCAGCTCATGAAAACAGAAAGCAATGTTCAAGTGTAACACCCCATGGAGTTCAAGAAGAGTACATGATGTTATATTTAACAGTTAGAATTTTATCTTTTTAAATTAATCAGATGCTTTTAGAAAACACATTTAAGAAGGTTAAACCCATATATGTCAAATCTAATTTACTTACTAAGAACCAAGGTGTTAGACAAGTATATTAAACAGCATTCACCTCTTCCTTGTTGAAGAAAAATCCTAGAAATGATGGACTTATAGATTATATTTTTATTAGTTGCTTGATCACCTGTAAACACCTGTGCAATAATGATTTTATGGGTATCCTTTGTTCTCACTTGTTTATGCAATTTAAATTGAACCCTCTAAATCACATGAATTAAAGCTGTTTGGACCATACTTTTAAATTTTACTTTATGAGTTCATTCATTTATATGACAATTTTTATACACAAACACATGCAGAGAGGGTAATACACTAGTGTACACACATACATTGAACAAGCCAATGTAAAAGTTAATTGGGGGCAGCTATAAAATTAAGGGGTCAGCAAATAAAGAGAGGAGCACACAGGATGGCATACAGAAAGAAGTGGCTCCCTTGGGAAAGTCAGTTCAGTTTTATTATCCATTTCATGGTCATATCAACTTACATTAAGTAGTATTAGTGCAGTTAGCTTTGCACATGTGCAGATCATATAACTTGCTTGCTTCTCAGAGTCCACTAGTACCAAATGTTTTTCTAATAAGATAATGTCTCCAGGCCTGAAGGACAGAGGAGTTGCAGAGTGTTTATAATCTATTCAAACAGAAGGCCTTTAATGTCCTGAGGTGTTTGCCCACTCAAAGGAATTAGGCTCCTCTGTACTTTTTGACTGGCCCGAATCTCTACAACTTCCCTTTTTGTTTTGTATGCCTTTTGAATAGACAAGACTTGTCTTTTGTGTAAGGAAGGTGGAGGGAGAAAGCAAGGCAGATATTGGCAAAAACAAGCACAACATAATAAGACAAGTATCAATAAACATCCTTCAATGAAAAGCTGTTTTGGGCTGGGGATATAGTTCAGTTGGTAGAGTGCTTGCCTTGCAAGCACAGGCCCTGTGTTCAATCCCCAGCACCACTAAAAAAAAAAAAAAAAAGAAAAGAAAAGAAAAGCTGTTTTATCTATACAAAATTTGGTAACCATGAGGTTAGCCAATGTAATAAATCCCAACCTCCATCATCTATTTGCACCTTCTTTATATTGTCTTTAAGATGACCCGATTTCTTTTGAATGAGATTACTGTTTTCAGTTAAATTAAAACAATATATATTGTTAAATTCATGGCACCCCTTATGATATAACAACAGCAAGTAATCAATAGCAGTCCTATTATCAAGAATATTTTGATGAATATAATTTTTCAGAAGAATTAACAATTTCCACTGAGCAGTCCCAAATATTATAATGAGTGCAGGAAGCCAAAGATGAAACAGTTTTTTGTACAGGATCACCTCCAACAGGGATACAACACAATAATTTTGGGTAAATTTTGCAAACAGAGATGTAACCAAATTTTCTGATGTACATTCTAAACCTATCTGGGTTGGAAATTATTGAGCAGATGTTGTTGACCTATTTATATCCCCCAAGTCACTAGAAGATTCAAAGATAGGGGTCTCTTGGGTCCCTTGTTCTTGTCAGAGGTTTCTTCTTTGAATCAGGTTCCTCTATCTAGGACCTAATAGAATTTGGGAATCAAATTGTGAAGTCTTTGATGCCACCACATGATGATTGATGGATCTCACAGCTTGGGAGGAATCCAGACAGAACCTGTAGGAGTAAAAACAGTAGGATATCCCCTAATCCATGTATTGAATGTACAGGATCCTGCCATTTTGGATCTGTTGGAACTCAATATTTTACATAAATATTTCATAGTGGTACTGTAGGGGTAAAGTGACTGTCCAAGGTAGAGGACCAGCAATGAGTATTACCTTCATATTGCACATTAAGATCATTTATTGTGAACAAGACAATATTGAGAGCATTATTAATAAAGAGCAAGTCTTACTAGTAATAAATAATAAATAAATAAATAATAATAAAGGTTCCACTCCCCTTTTTTAAGGCACATTTTAAATGTGCGATATGTGTGTTCAACTAAAGCCTGTCAAGTGAGATTTTGGAGAATTCCGTGGATTAGAATTTTATGCCATTGATTACAGAACTGAGCAAAGGGACTAGAAGTATAAGCAGAGAAACTATCAGTTTTTAAATGATTAGGTTTACCCATACTGGGAATGCAAAGGAGCAAGTGAGAGATACAGGATGAGACCCTCTCTGAATGATGTACACTGGCCCATATAAGGCCTGAAGATGTATCTATGGTAACATGGAAGAAAGACTAGGTGTGTAAGGGAGGAAGATAAGTTACATCCATCTGCCAAAGGGCATTATAATATAAAACTTGAGGATTCATGGTTTCCCAAGTAGAGGAATGAAAGGAGGTGCAAAGATCTTATAGTCTTTGAAATTCTATCAGATTGAGAACTAACTTTTGCAAATTGGCCTCTGAACAAAGCAGAATGTAAAAAAAAGACCTTGATAATTGAACAAAATAGTTCTGATCAATAAATACATTAACCTAGGTGTACCAGATTAAAATTATTATATATGTATGTATGTATGTATGTGTATGTGTATGTGCATTTGTGTGTGTGTGTGTGTGTGTGTGTGTGTGTGTGTAAATAAAATGAACATGAATAATAGACAAAAATAATGGCAGGACCATTAATTGTTTTAGTAAAGCAGCATGAGAGAATGAGAGAGGGAGAAGGAGGGAGAGAGTGGAACAGAGATGCCAGAAAGAAGTTAAACTGACATTTTTGTTCCTTCAGTCTTAGATCAATCTCTTGCTGAGCCTGCAGGCCTCTTCTGTCTATGTTCCAATGCAAGCTTCAGCATGGTCTGGCTAGGGAAATTGATGCGTAGGGCTTTTTATCCCTTTTGAACTTGGTTGGTAATCAGGATGCCCAGATTTGAGCAGACAATTATGAAACATCTCCCATTACTTTTGAGGATGAGGCTGCTGTGTAAGCTGAGGGTAGAGGCTTGTAATATGGCTCCTTTTTACATGAAATGAGCCTGAGAACTCACTCAGAATTGAGGATCCTAATTACACTTTTGATAATAATTTTAAGTAAGGGAAAATATTTGCCAGATAACTCTACCCTTAAAATCTCTTCAGAAGGATATTGACCTGCTACTTGGCTCTTCAACATCCCTATAACTTGGAGTTCCTCAGAATTATTATGGGATGTGGAAATTAGGCTGCACTGAGGGAAGGGTTGTTTTTCCCCAGGGACAGTCCACTTTCTAGCATACCCATTGCCAACATTGGGGATGTGGCTTCGTGGGCAGCCTTGAGTTATGACAAGATTTTGCCCAATGTACAGTCCACCCACATCAGAAACAGTGTTCAGGGGGTGTATTACAGGGACTGTGGGGACAAGAACAGCAGTGAATTTTTATGGCTATGGATGGCTGAGGCTCAAAATTGGTGTTTAATTTAAGATGAATTTCTTTCTTTTGTTTGGCCTCATCTTTCTTATTGTTACAGGTCTTGAAAGCAGTATCTAGAAATTGCTCCTGGAAATACTTGGTGCCGTTCTGTAACTATTTATGCTTTTTATGGCATCAAGCACAGACCCACTGATAAATTGGTCAGAGAGAGTATCATTAAAAGTGTGAAGGTGTAGGGTGGTATATTTGGTGTTTGAGTGAAGGAGGAACAAAGGGTGAAGGTAGGGAACCTCAAACCATTTGCCATTGTGTATTAAATATTTTCCCAAAGCCTAGAGAATTTTGTTATCAAGAATTCTGTTCTTGTGACATGTGTACTGGTTATCTAATTTGTACTATGGCCAACGTTGAGTCCTGAGTCTGATGAGGGGTTGAATTTTGAGGTCCATTTTGGAGTAGAGTTCTTAAAATTGGTAAGGAGAAAGTTCAATTTGGTGTCTCTGGGAAATGACTGAGTAAGTCCCGTATTTGGAGAGACTCAATGGAATTGATGATTTGAGGGCATAACATCGTCTGGATTCCTATGACACAGGTGTGCCAGTCACTGGACTGGACTTTTTCCACTGGGGATTAGGGGAAAGACTTCACCCAATCAATGACAGGGAAAACCCAGGATGCTGGCTAGCTAAAGGGTAGGTACTTATCTGCTGGAGGCCCAGATATATGGAGTCTTACCTTTCTGGGGATAATGGAGAGGCCATTCTTGCAGGCAGGAACAGAATGGCCTTTGATTCAGGAGGTTTGCTGAGTGTGTAGGGAAAGGTAGATTGGGGACAGGAGGAAATAGAAATGGGACAACCTTAATGCCAATAAAGGATTTGCCACAAAACCTTGCACTTTCCATGTGGCATAAAGCTACAATAATGTAGCAGCTGGTTGATATTTGGTATCCCTGTGGGTTGTTAGAACCAGATGTGAGACATAAGATCTTCATGCAGCATCAGAGAATGGCCCTGGCATGTGGTCTTAATGTGCCTTTGGTCCCCCTCTCTCACACACACCAAATTTCTCTCACACAAAACCTGACAGTTGCTCAGCTAGAGTGGACTTCAGAGGACATAAAGGGACTACATTCTACAAGGAGGGTTGGCACACTGAGTTTTGGGATTCAGTCATAGTTTGAGTGGTAGCTGTGGTGACCCCCAACTTTCAGAAAGCCACAGAAGTGCTGGATGTTTGATGGTCACTTTCAGGACTCATCAGTCATTTAACTTTGACTGTGGGGAGAGGGAATGGGCTTTTGAGATACAGGGAATGACTAAATATAACCTTTTTCTGTTTCCTGATCTGAGAATCAAAATGTTAGCACAGAATGTCTGAGCCAGCTACAAACTTCTTGGATAAGCACAGCCTTTATTCATCAATGAAATCAATGATGAAGCACATTAAATGAGAAAAAGGTCCACCCTCTAATGAACCCACTTTCTTGGTGGAAAATGAGCCACTGGCCAAAGTGGGAGCCTGTGCTTACATAGGCTACTCTGAGAGGTGACTTTATGGACAGAGCATGTCAGTTGAGCACTTAGGAAACAGGTTTTTGGGAATTTGAGATTTGTTTTACTGGGCAATATTTTTGCTTGGGGAATGATGGAGGGTCTGGGGTCACCATTCAGTGCTTATCTGTTTCCCTTCAGAGTCCTATTTACTGTCACTGGGAAAGGATTTATATGGAGAAGGATCAATGCCTTGGATTCCTCTCAGAGACTGTCACTTTAGGCTTGATGGATGTCTCCTTCCCAGGACTTGTCTTTCCACTAAATGATGGCCACTTCTTTCTAAGGATTGTCCTGTCAGGGGGAGAGAATACACTGAAAATGAATCAATGCCATCAATATATGGCCCTCCTCCTCACTCCCTATTCCCAGGTTACAATATTTGGGGTTTGCTATTTTCCATAACTTAACCTGTGAGCTGCCAGATGGAACAGTGGGAAAGAGGTGGGTCTGATTTTCCCCTGGTTTGCTGGGCTCAGTTAAGTCTTTGCTAGTCTCAGATAAAGTCATGCTGACCCACTTGTAGACTTCAAAATTGCTTTTGCACTGGTGCATGGTAATCCCAAGATGTGGCCTGGCACCTGGCCCAGCTTCCCACAGATGATTTCTGAGCTCGTTTTGTCTTCTGTGGACCCACTTCAGGAGTCAAACATCCTCTGCATTGACTAAAATATGTGTGCATTTAGCCTCAGGATTTTTTTTCGCTAAACCTGTTTCTGGAATTTCTCAGCATTTTCTATCCTATGTGGCAATTCCACTCTTTCTGCATATCAGTTTTCTCTAATTTTGTCTCCTTTCCTCACTTCATGTACTCAAACTCTTTTTTTCAGATTCTTTGCCCAATATTGAATATGAGTGCAATCCCATTTTCATCCACCTCAGGGAGAAGCAGTATTCCCACTGAGTAACTGAGCTATAAGAAGTACTGCTTCACTTCTCACCCACCATCTTTCATCCCATTTTCTTGGGAGAAATCCTAGTTCTTGGCCAGCAGCAGTGAATGTCTCAAGTGTGTAAACCTGGAGGGAGGAGCATTCCACCTTGGCCACTTAGGGAAGTACACAACTCCCCCAAATTGACTCAGTGTTACCAAGGGAAACTGTATAGGAATCTGGTGGTCTGATTCTCCATGGTGCATTGTGATTGGGAAAGAAACCTATAAAATGTGTAGCTGTTCCTGCAATAAATGAGTTTACAATCTGCTTGCCACAAGTTTGTTTCCACCCAACTCCTGGAGTGTCGGTCTTGACTCTGAGCTGCTTACCCCTTGTATGTTCAAGTCTGGCACAAGAGAAGCTATACTGTTTAACTTGTTGCTACCAGGGATTGAACTTAAAGGTGCTTAAGCACTGAGCCACAGACTCAGCATTTTTATTTTTTATTTACCGACAGGGTCTAAGTTTCTTAGGGCCTCACCTAATCCTGTCTCAGCTTCCTGAGCTTCTGGCATTAAATGCATATGCCAGCATGCCTGCCCATTAGCTGGACTATATTTTGGGACCACTTCAGGCCAATTTCTCATCAAGCCTGAGGGTAGTAATATCACTTTGGGCCCCCTTTTTTTCACTATTTAAGGAATTACTAATTATGAGAGATGACTAATCGGATGGATGAACATCCGTGTGGACATAAGGAACTTGTTTCCTTCCTAAGAACTTCATATATCTCATTAAAATGTGTGAAAATAGAAAAGATTAATTTGTTTGAGCTACTGATAGGAAAAGGCCACCAAAACCTCAAAGGGAAATTCAGTAAAAATTAGGATGATTGGTTCTGCATCATTAATTATCAGTATTAAGGCATCTGTGTTCCTTGGGTGAGGGCTCATTCTGCAGAGGGTATGACTGAGGCTGTGAAAATTCCTGACAATATTCTGCTTGTTTCAGTTCAACATTTTTTTTTATATCAGAGTCACATGGACAAAAAATGAGGATATAATGGAAAGTTACCATGTGCTTATTCACCAGTTTTCTCTATAATTGACATCTTGCATTTCTGTAACATTTATTGTAATTATTGGACTAACTAATAATACTGATGTTGATATATTATTATTAAATAGACTACTTGGTTTGTAATTCTATAACTATTGACAAAAATCATACTATTGAGTAGCCACTGTCATAGTGACTTACAGATTAAGTTCACCACACCAAGTTTCCCCTTCTTCGGATGTTCAGTCTTCCCATTTTCCCTGAATCTCTAGCAACCTTTAATGTTTCCATGGCCTATTGTTTCACAGTTTTTCCTGGATTCAGAGTTATGTGACATTTTAGGCCAGCTGTTTCCCATACCAACATGTTTATGTGCTTACATGTTTATTAGCCACATTACTTTTATTGCTGGACTTAATCCTGTCCCTCTTCCCCCAGAACTGAAGCCAGAACCCAAAAAGCCAATGCCATGGTGATGGGTTGCCCATTATTCCTATGGTGCAGCTCATTGTGAATATATCTATTCAGATTGGTGGACACCTCATTGCTAACCAGCATTTCTGGTACCTCCCTACCTCCCATGAGATCTCTGTCCTCAGTGATTAGAGCTTGAGTAGCTCCCTGATGCTCACGCCACCAAGACATGGCCGTGCATACCAGATTCCCCTGAGCAACTTAGCCAGCAATTTTTGACAACAAATTGCCATGCACTGCCTATTTGATCTGAACAGATATCTTGAGATTTTTCTTAACAAACCACGACAAGAAACAGAATAGGAAGTCACAATTTTCCCTCTGTAGTAATGACCATTTTTTGCAACTGCTGTTACTTTCCATTTTAATTTTCATTCATTCCTTTTAGATATACATGACAGTAGAATATATTTTGACATATCATGCATACATGGACTATAACTCTCCATTCTTGTGGTTGTACATGTTGTGAAGTTTCACTGCTCATGTATTCATATATGAACATAGGAAGTTATTTTCATTCATTGTATTGTCTTTTTTTCCCACTCCCCTCCTTTCCCTTTATTTTCCTTTGTCTAATGCAATGAACTTATATCTCCCTACCCCCATTAGTTACTTTAAATAGTGCTACCCATCCTAGTGACACAACAAAGTCAACAAGTCTTTGAGGTGAACTTTATCCTCATAGCATAAAGTAACCCATGGTACCTCAAATGCAAAAGAGATCAGGGAGTTCTAAAAGAGTAAAGCTTCAGACCTGAGGTGAATCCACCCAAGACTCCAGGGTTCTGCAAAGAAGACAAAGGACACACCAAAAGGAGGAATTAGTGACTCTGTCTTCTTCCAGAATGTCCAGTGTTGCTAGAAGTTTCCCTTCAGTCTCTTCCTGTGATAGCCAGAACTCTGATGTTTCCTCTTAGTTTTCTTTTTATTCATTCACCTCAAGGACATGAGGTGAAATTTTACATTATCCTCAGTGGTGATGTCACCAAGAAAGGAAGCACACAGGGATCAGAGATCATTTTAGCTCAACACAAGTTAATGACATTTATTGAATATGAACCAAGATTTTAAATCAGTCAGGTGTGTGTGCATGCGTGTATCTTGTGTGTGTGTGTGTGTGTGTTTTAGATAGGCTTTTGGTACATTTTCTGGGATTCAAGTGATTCTCTCACCTTAGCCTCCGGAGAAACTAGATGTATCAGTGAGTGCCATTATGCCTCCCTAACCGGAGCCATATTTAACAAGTGACTCAATACTAAATAAGTCATGTTAGTCAGTTTTTTTTGTGTGTGTGTATAACAAATAACTGAGATAAACAACTTAAAGATGTGCAAATGTTTCTTTTGGTTCACAACTTTGGAGGTTTTGGTTTATCAATTGATGATCATGTTGTTTTGGGGTGGTGAGAGTGCACAATGGAACAAAATTTCAGAAAATAACAGAGATAAAAGGGTGGAACTCTATTGATCCCACTAGAGTATGCTCCCAATGATGTACTGGGTTTTGTCTCTCCCCATCTCTCTCTTGTTCTTTGTATGGTAGTCAGGATAGAATCCAGGTCATTGAACATGCTGGGCAAGGACTCTATCACTGAATCACATACTCATGTCCTGGGTCTTGCCACTTACAGGCTCCCCCACATCCCAATAGCTCCATTTTGGAAACCAAGCCTTGACCTTATATATAAACATTTGGGGCTGATGAAGATCCAAACTATCAACATCTTCTTTATACCTGAAGCCAAAGACAACAAAGAGGGAAACAGAACACCAAACTCCAGAGCACTCCCATGTGACAGCCAAAAGGGCTCTGATGTATATTGAGAAATTACGGGAAATAAATTCAATAATACCTCCAAACTGTAGGAGAATATTTTGTAGTTTGCAATACAATGTATAAGCAACAGAATCATGTGAAAAGAGAAGCACAGATTTCTTCAAATATATAAACAATATGAACTATTACCATTTACAGTTTGTGTTAAAAATTTAAACACTAAATTCTGGAGAATTTTTTTTCAAGAAGAAAAGCATTTGTGATGAACATATTTTCAGCTTTTATGTAAGATCATGAAAGTTAATGTGAGTTCACTACTTGGCTGTAGTGCAGAATCAGCTTCTAGGTGGCAGAATAAACCAAGACCTGAAGCCACTGGGTGATGTCATCCTATGAGACCAGGTGTCTGCGGAACTGACATCATGCTTCTCTTTGCTGCTTTTGATGGTAATAAACTGTCAGATTCCATTTAGGGTTGTTGTATTCTCCACAGCAGTGTAAAAGCTGCAATTGTGATCTTTATGGCCCTGTCAGTGAACATATGCAGCCTGGGGACTGCTTGACAGTGACTTGTAGATAATGGTAGTTAATTGTGAATAATCTTGTGTGATGTGATTTGTAGCAGCAATTTCATGCACCTGGAATGTACTTACTAATATCTCAAATACTTTCCATACCCCTTGGTAATCAGATTAAAACTAGTTTTTATTTTATGACAGGGGCTAGAATTGCTTTGACCTTCTTACCCTAATGCTATTCCAATTATCTTACTCTTTATAATGACAAAGTGTCTCAGTAGACTGGTAATCTTGTTATTGTATCTAATGTTTGACAAGACCAGTCTTGCTGTAGGCAGAAAGGAACTTCCCATGGGAAAAGAGGAAATATTTCCACTTTCAGACTATAATAAACAAGCACCATCCAGTAAAAACTTTTGGTTATACCTCTCATTTTCCAAGGTAATGACCCTGTGGTTTTAATTGGGTACCCATCAAAATAAATGAATTGATGACCTCACATGTACCCAAATGTGTAGGGCCTATCATAAAGTGTACTAAGAACATTATTTAATGTTTTTTGATTGTAAATACATTTAGATGATATATTTGTGAGATGTATCTACTGAAAACAGAGAAGAGTAATGGCACCCATGAACAATTTATGTAGCTCACAGTAAGATTTTAGTTCTAAATACCTTGGTCATGAGAAGAAAATATGGAGATTGAACTGGAAAATCTACTTCTAGAGTGAAAGGTAGGGAGTGAACAGGATGGAAGAAAAGACAGAAGGGGGAAAGAAATTGGGAAGTAAAGAAATAATTCATGTCTAATAGGACATCTATAATTGAGCATGAGACATGTTAAAGAGGCCTCCTTCATGAGTGAGCCAGATTTCTGTGCATTCAGATGATTGTAACTTCCCTCAATAACTGTGGGTCCTCAGTTAATCTCCCATTTTAGTCCATTCCTCCAATTCTCTCATTCAAGTCAAGCTTGAATTTGCAGATCTGTTTTCATTATTGAACACAAATCCACCAAGGAGTATTATGGGCCATGACTCTTCATAGAAGTATTTTCTGCAGCTTCTGTAGACTGTAGATCCTGGCTACTTCTTAGCCAGGAGTAGGTACTGTAAGGATTGTAGATCCTGGCTACTTCTTAGCCAGTAGTAGGTACTGTAAGAACCATGGATGCCATCCCCCCAGGACTCTCTCATTTCAACTTTAGAACCCCAAAATGGAACATCTTTGCTGTTAACTTTGTGGTGAAGACAGAGCTGAGTTGACCAGAACTGATTCACAGGCACTTATTCCTGTCTCTGGTTGATAGTGTTATTCACCACCAAAATTCAGAAATGGATAAACCACAGGGAGAAGGGTTATATCGTTAGGAAAAGAGAGAAATATGTGGGACTACCCCAAAAGTCAAATACTAGTTAGTCTAAATATCAACAAATGTTTATGGTGTCAGACACAATTACTTTTTTGTAGGGCATTCCTGAGTTACATGAATTGTCCTGATGAATTATCATAAATTTTATCAGATATCTAGAACATTATTTTTACTTTATTGGTTACAGGGTGTAATCGATATGGATATTTTCTGTGTGTGAGTGTGTGTGAGTGTGTGTGTGTGTGGGGGGGTGTATCAGGAATTTAACCTGGGGTGCTTAACATCTTCCAGCCAGTTTTTATATTGTATTTAGGGACAGGGTTTGACTAAGTTGCTTAGGGCCTCTCTAAATTACTGAGACTGGCCTGGACTTACAATCCTCCTGCATCAGCTCCCAAGTCACTGGGATTAGAGGCATGTACCACCACACCCTGCTCTGAAACAGTTGTTTTTCCACTTTAGGGTACATTTTTATTGTATGCTCTACTTAGTTATATATGACAGAAGAATAAATTTTGATTCATTGTACACAAGTGGAGTACAACTATTCATTTCTCTGGTTGCACATGATGAATAGTCACAACATTCATGTAATCATATGTGTACATAGGGTAACGATGTTTGTCTCATTGCAACATCTCTCCTTTCCACTGCCCCTCCTCTATTCTTATTTTCCCCTATGCAATCCAAAGATCCTCCATTCTTCTCTTGTCCTCTCCCATTATGCATCAGCACTCACATATCAGAGATAACAATTGGCCTTTGCTTTTGGGGATTGGCATTTCACTTAGGATGTTATTATCCAACTCCATCCAATTACCAATAAATGCCATAATTTTATTCTTCTTTATGGCTGAGTAATATTCCTTTGTGTATATATACCACAGTTTATTTATCCATTCATCTAGGTTGGTTCCATAACTTACCTATTGGAAATTGGGCTGCTATGAACACTGATGTAGCTGCATCACTGTAGTGTGCTGATTTTAAATCCTTTGGGTATACACCAAGAAGTGGGATATGAGGGTAAAATTGTGCTTTCATTCGAAGTGTTCTGAGGAATCTCCATACTGCTTTCCAGAGTGGTTGCACCAAGTTGCAATCCCACTAGAAATGTATGAGTGTACCTTTTTCCCCACCTCCTCATCAAAACTTATTGGTGCTTGTATTCTTGATGATAGCCATTGTAATTGGAGAGAGATTAAATCCTAGGGTAGTTTTGGTTTGCATTTCTCTACTGGAGAAGTTGAACATTTTTTTCATGTTCATTGATTGCTTGTCTAACTTCTTCTGGGAAGTTTTTGCTCAGTTCCTTACCCTTTTATTGATTGGGTTATGTATAATTTTTTTGTGAAGGTATTTGAGTACTTTATAGATTCTGGAGATTAGTGCACTAGCTGAAGTGTGTGTGTTGAAGATTTTCTCTCACTGTGTAGGCTCTCTCTTCACAATTTTGTTTCCTTTGATGACAAGAGGTTTTCAGTTTGAATCGATCACATTGATTATGGTTTTTGTTAGTTACAATTTGGGAACATTGTTAACGAATACTTGTCCTAAGCTAACATGATGAATATGAGCCTACTTTTTCTTCTGTTTGATGCAGGGTCTCTGGTCTAATTCCTAGGTCCTTCATCCACTTTGAGTTTTGTGCAGGGTGAGAGTAGTTTCATTTTACATTGCTGCATTTTGATTTACAGTTTTGCCAGCACCATTTGTTGAAGAGGATACCTTTGCTCCAATATATGTTTTTGATGCTTTTGTCTAGAATGAGATAACTGTATTTATGTGGATTTGGCTCTGTTTTCTTGATTCTGTACCATTGGTTTACCTGCCTGTTTTGGTACCCAATCCATGTAGTTTTTATTACACTTGGCATTTTAATTGAAAACACATTGAATCTGCATAGCACTTTTGGTAGTATGGCCATTTTGACAATATAAATTCTGCCTCTCCAGGAACATGGTAGATCTTACAATCTTGAAGGATTGCTTTAATTTCTTTCTTTAGTGTTCTATAGTTCTCATTGTAGAGATCTTTCACCTCTTTTCTTATATTGATTCCCATGCAGTTCACTTTATTTTTTGGAGGCTGTTGTGAATGGGATAGTTTTCTGAATTTCTCTTTCAGAAGATTCATCACTTATGACTAGAAATGAATTAAATTTATGATTTTTTATTTTATATTCTGCAACACTTCTGAATTTATTTTTGGGTTCTAGAAGTTTTCTGGTGGAATTTTTTGGATCCTCTAGATATAGAACTCTGTCATTGGCAAATGGTAATAGTTTGAGTTTTTCTCTTTCTATTCCTATCTCTTTAATTTCTTTGGAGAGAGTTTCAAGGACAATGTTGAGTACAAGTGGTGAAAGAGGGCATCCCTCTCTTGTTCCAGTGTTTTGAGGGAACGCTTTCAATTTTTCTCCATTTATAATGCTAAAGCATGTATATTTGGTATGTATTATTCATCTTCTGCCATATATAATGCCTCTAGGATATAGATAATATGATTGTCCCTATTCTATAGATAAGTTGACCAGTTTCCCATCATAGAGTGTTCATATTCACACTTGTACTAAATGGAAGATCATAAATTCAAACAATGTGTCCTTTCGATGCACATTTATCAACATTTACTCAGTTACTATATAAAGATACTTCCTCTGGTAATAAAGTTGAATGAAGACAGCTCTGAAGTCACACATCTATGGTTTTTCTACTACAGTGAGACTCATTGGTTGGGAAGTGTATTTGTCAGGGATCTCTACAGAAACAGAATCAACAGAAAGTACAAGTGTAAAAAGGGATTGGCTTACACACTGAATAGTCCACAATTGCTGTCTGTAGGTTGGAGAGATGGAAGAACCTGTAGCTGTGCAGTCCAAGAAGTGGAAGTCCCAGAACATGAGGGAGCAACAGTGCTATCCTAGTTTGAGACCAAGGCTCTGGAAACTACCTGGAGAATCGCTGGCAGAGTCCACTTTGGAAGAGTGAAGAAGCAAGAGTCCAATATTCTCAGACAACTGAAGCCGCAATCAAGAACTCATTCAGGATGAGTCAAACTTGCATCTGTATCTGCTTCCTTGTTCTTCCAACTTTTATTCCATCCAAACTACCATCCTATTGGGTATTTCTGCCCATGCTAAGGGAGCATCTCCACTTCAGTAAACTATCCCACATTCCAATCACTCTTATACATGCCCTCATGGACACACCCAAATCCTCTTAATCATCTTCATCTTTTAATCTAATCTAGATGATAATTCAAATTAAACATTACAGGAAGGCTGGAATTTTTTACTGTTATGCAATCCTCCCATTTGAATTTACCAAAAATTTTAGAGCATTGAATATGTATCTGACCATTCACAAGATGACAAAAATGAAAATCAAATAAGATACAACCTCTGAAAACTGCAAGATGAGGTAAAAATGGGAAAATATTACTATGACACATGATAAATTGTTTGTACCAAGGAGTAAACCTAGGTATGCTTATCCTCTGAGTCAGATTTCCAACCCTTTTTATATTTTAATTTGAGACAGGGTTTCAGTAAGTTGCTGGGGTCCCTCAATAAGTTGTTAAGGCTGAATTAGAACTTGTGGTATTCCTGACTCAGTCTACATATGAATTTTTTTCATCTTTGTCTTAAGAGGTATTTATTAAATTTCAGATGACTATTAAGCATCTACAAAGACTTCTTTACATAGATATGTATTAACAGTTTTTAAGACTATTATGTCACTCATTTAACAACCTAATATCTCTTATTAGAAAGAAAAACAATCATATTTCATAAAAGATAGCATAGTGTGCTATGATGAATCTTGCTTAATATTTGGCCTTTACCAGATCTTCAGTCTTTACTGTCAGTGACCATCAGTGTCCTAGGTATAACCAAAGCTTTCAGAAAGCCAAGTCTTTGGAGGAGTATTGGAATGAGTTCTTCTTTAAAGGTTTTGTAGAACTTGGCTGAGAACCCATCTGGTCCCAGGACTTTTCTTTGTTGGTAGGCTTTTGATGACCTCTTCTATTTCATTGCTTGAAATTGATTTAAGTTGTGTATGTCCTCCTTGTTAAATTTAGGTAATTCATATGTCTCTAGAAACTTGCTGATGTCTTCGAGGTTTTCTGTTTTGTTGGAATGTAGATTTTCACAATAGCTTCTAATTATGTTTTGTATTTCACTCATGTCTGTTGTGATATTTCCTTGTTCATTCCAAATTTTAGTAATTTGAGTTTTCTCCCTCTTTCTCTTTGTTAGTGTGGCTAAGGGTTTATCAATTTTGTTTATTTTTTCAAAGAACCAACTCTTTATTTTGTTAATTTTTCTGATTGTTTCTCTTCTTTCAATTTTGTTGATCTCGGCTCTGATTTTAACTATTTCCTGTCTTCTACTACTTTTGGTGTTGGTCTGCTCTTCTTTTTCTAGTGCTTTGAGCTGTAGTGTTAAGTCATTTATTTGTTGATTTCTACTTCTTTTGTTGAATGCACCCCATAAAATAAGTCTTCGTCTAAGTACTGCTTTCATAGTGTCCCAGAGATTTTGATATGATGTGTCTTTGTTCTCATTTACTTCTAAGAATTTTTTATTTCCCTCCTGATGTCTTCTGTTATCAATTCATCATGTAATAGTGTATTATTTAATCTCCAGGTATTGGAGAAGTTTCTGTTTTTTATTCTGTCATTTATTTCAAATTTCAATCCAGTATGATCTGATAGAATAAGGGTAGTATCTCTATCTTCTTGTATTTGCTAACAGTAGCTTTGTGGCATAAAATATGGTCTATTTTAGAGAAGGATTCATGTGCTGCTGAAAAGAAAGTGTATTCGTTCTTTGTTGGATGGCATATTCTATAAATGTCTGTTAAGTCCAAATTGTTGATTGTGTTATTGAGATCTATGGTTTCTTTATTCAATTTTTGTTTGGAAGATGTATCCAGTGGTGAGAGAGGTGTGTTAAAATCGCCTAGTATTATTGTGTTGTGGTTTATTTAATTTCTGGAATTGAGAAGGATTTGTTTGATGTACATGGATGAGCCAATGTTCGGGGCATAGATATTTATGATTGTTATGTCTTGCTGATTTATGCTTCCCTTTAGCAGTATGTAATGTCCTTCTTTATCACTTTTGACTAGTTTTGACTTGAAGTCCACATTATCTGTAATGAGGATGGATACTCCAGCTTTTTTGCTGTGTCCATGTGCATGGTATGTTTTTTCCCATCCTTTCATCTTTAGTCTATGGGTATATCTTTCTATGAGATGAGTCTCTTGCAGGCAGCATATTGTTGGATTTTTCTTTTTAATCCAATCTGCCAGTCTATGTCTTTTCATTGATGAGTTCAGGCCATTAACATTCAGGGTTATTATTGTGGTATGATTTGTATTCCCAGTCATTTGACTCATTTTTGTTTTTTGACATGATTTGGTTTCTCCTTTATTTCACTGTTCCTTTAGGCTAGTTCCTCCCATTGCTGATTTGCATCGTTGTTTTTCATCTCTTCCACATGGAATATTTTGCTGAGAATGTTCTGTAATGCCGGCTTTCTTTTTGTAAATTCTTTTAGCTTTTGTTTGTCATGGACAGATTCTATTTCATCATCAAATCTGAAAGTAAGTTTTGCTGGGTATAAGATTCTTGATTGGCATTCGTTTTCTTTCAGGGCTTGGTAAATGTTGTTCCAGGCCCTTCTAGCTTTTAGGGTATGGATTGAAAAATCTGCTGATATTTTTATTGGTTTCCCCCTGAATGTAATTTGATTCTTTTCTCTCGTTGCCTTTAAAATTCTGTCTTTATTTTATATGTTAGGTGTTTTCATAATAATGTCCCTTGGTGTGGGTCTGTTGTAATTTTGTATATTTGGAGTCCTATAAGCCTCTTGTATCTGGTTTTCCATTTCATTCTTCAGATTTGGGAAATTTTATGATATTATTTTATTGACTAGTCTCTTCATTCCTTTGGTTTGTTTCTCTAACCCTTCCTGAATCCCAATAATTCTTAAATTTAGCCTTTTCATGATTCCCATAATTCTTGTAAATTCTGTTGATGATTTCTTACCATTTTCTCTGTTTGGTCAACTTTGTTTTCAAGATTAGATATTTTGTCTTCATTGTCTGAGGTTCTGTCTTCCAGGTATTCTATCCTATTGGTTATGCTTTCTATGGAGTTTTTTACTTGGTTTATTGTTTCCTTCATTTCAAGGATTTTTTTTTCAGTATCTCTAACTCTTTATTAAATGATCTCTTGCTTCCCACATTTGCTCTTTTAACAGTTGATTGGTGTGATCATTTAATGGCTGCATTTGCTCTTTCATCTCCTCCTTCAGTGCCTGCATTTGCTCTTTCATCTCCTCATTTGCTTCCCTGATTGTTTTAATTATGTACATTCTGATCTCTGTTTCTGATATTTCTTCTGCTGTGCTGTCATTGGATTTTATTGATATACTATCCAGGTTTGTTAGGGACATTTTCTTCCCTTGTTTTCTCATATTGGTCAGGAATCAGTGGGACTCTGAGATATTGCAGATTTCCTCTTTGCCTTTTAGTGTCACTGTAGATTTCCAGTATATCACCTCCCAGCCTTCAATAGCCTGAAATCTTGGAGGAACTTGATAATGCAGTTCTTCCAAAGAAAGCTGCCCTAGCCCGCTACTGGTTCCAGGGCTGGGGACTGGTTCTGTGTGGAAAGGCTCTCACTGGGCGGCCTGCTCCAAGAAGCTCACTGTGGAAGGAGATTGCTGTTGGAGGGAACAGGGCTGTTTGTGGAAGTCTCTGGCTGCCCTGGCCTGGTCCCAGAAGCCACCTGCGGGCTGGGTCCCGCCACTGGGTCCATGGCTTGGAGCTTGCTCTGTGTGGAAAGGCTCTCACTGGGTGGCCTGCTCCAAGAAACTGGCTGTGGAACGAGCCTGCCACCGGAGGGAGCAGGGCTGCTTGGGGATGATTCTAAATGCCCTGTCCTGCTCCAAGAAGCTGCCCTTTTTTGGGCCTCCCGCGCAGGCTGAACTTCACCTGGTGCGAAAGACTCAACCTGTGGCTCTTTGTTAGTCCAAGTCTCTCATTGCCTCCCCTTCTTGAATCCTGGGTTCTGGAGCAATGGGAGATGTAGTCACCCTCTAGTCCACCGTGCTGGATCTCCCTACATATGACTTTTAAGATACAGGAAACCTGATACAACGTGGGAGACCACGAATGGAGAAAAAAAATTTATTCTCTAATCAGTAAAGTGAGGCGATGCCTTCTGGAGTGTGTGAGGAAGGAATGAAGCAAGAGGATCCATATGAATCCTCAATAGCTGTGTGTATGCTGAGATTGATGGATGTGTCCATATCTGTGATAAAGAATTTTTCTTGCTTTTCTCCTCACCATTTGATTCCTTGACCAATAAATTACCATAAGTAAGATATGCATTTTTCTCTGATGTTGTCCTTCAGATCTCGGGCAACACCATTCTTCTTCTCTTCCGCACCTTCACATTTATTCTACAGCACAGGCTCAAGTCCACTGATCTGACCATTGGTCTCATGGCTCCATTTCACCTAGAGATGCTGCTCATCATGGAACTCATAGCTACAGATGTTCTTTTGTCTCAGTATTTGGAGATTGACATCAAATGTAAATGTAATCTACTTGCACAGGCTGTTTAGGGGATTCTCCATTTGTGCTAACTGCCAGCAGATTTTACCCCAGATGATCAACCACAGCCCCAGAAAACCTCCTGCTTGGCAAAGCTCAAACATAAGTCCACAACAGAAACCATGTACCTTCTTTTCCTGTGGGTCTTCTACATGTCAGTCAGTGCTCAATTCTCAATCTCTGCTGTTAAAAATTCCATGGTCAATATACATGGTCTTATATTTATTACTGAATCCTACACAATTTTACCCATAAGTTATTTTCTTCAGCATTTATTTTCTATATTGGGAATATTCAGTGATGTGTCTTTTTTGGGGCTCATGGGTCTCTCGAGTGGGTACACGGTGACCCCCTTGTGCAAGTGTAAGAGGTAGTCTCAGCACCTTCACAGTACCATCCTGTCTTTAACTGCATCCCCAGAACAAAGATCCACACAGTCCATTCTGTTGTTCATGGGTTTATGTTCATGTACAGTTAGGACTGCATTATCTCCTCTTCAAGAATTATGCAAAACAATGGCCCAGTCTATCATTTAACCCCATCATGTTGGATAGCAGCTATCCACAATTAGTTCTTTGTTGTTAATCACTACTGAAATGATTTATGAATTTTTGAAATCCTTATAGTATATAATTATTAAATGATGGATGAATTCTGTTAATGAGCCTCTGAACAGTTTTGTAATCATGACATAGTCTGGGTGTATTCTAGGTTAAATAAATACATGGTTTTATAATTTTTAGATAAATTGTTTTCCCTTGGTACATGTGGATTGGAAATATGTAATAGATAGTTAAATCATTTACCTCTGAGTTGACCTAAAATTCTACATTTCTGCATGATATCAGGAAGTGATAAATGGGAGGTGCATCTAAATTTCATGACTTAATTTTGCCCATACTGATATATATATAAATATGTACAGCACCTATTATAAGTCAATAGTCTCAGTAGTCTGTTTTTACCTAATTAAATATGTTAAGGTTTATCAGTATAAATTAATATATGGTCCATTAACTGTATTTCCATGTCCTCAGCAGGAAAAATAATGAATTCAGGGATTGTAACTAGTATTTATATTCCTATTCTTATAGTTGCATCATTTACAGTTGCCCATGTTAAAAACAACACAATGTCCCAAGTAGATAAATCTATAATTAGAGTCTGGCCTGGAATTATTTGACTTTCACCAGGAAGGAAATAATGGCATATGGTTCACCACACATGAAACTTCAAGACTCTGTGTCAAGTTCAATGTATTACAAAAGAAAAAAACTACTGTAATATTTCACATGTACAAAATAGAGTTAGATTCTTCTAATTTATAATATCAGAAAACAGAGTGGCAGGTTTTAGAGACTCAGAAAGAATGGCAATGGGAAATTCTGGCTTGATTGACATAGTTAGACTTTGAAAAATAAACAATACTGAGGATGGCTGGTAGTTATAGTTCCAAAATAATATGAATGCAGTTAGTACCACTAAAAATTAAAATGTTTACTCTTACATCATATATTCTTTCTGTAATAAACATAGAAATAATAACATGACACTGGATGTAGCTCAGTGGTAAAGCATACCTGTGTTCAATTCCTAGGAGCAAGAGTTTTAACTGTAAATAAGAACTTAAGCATGAATTATAATCAAATGCATGGGAATAAACATAACAAGGAATGTCAAAGACATTAACGCTGAAATATCTTACTATGTTGAGAGAAATTAAATCAGTTACAAATAGTTGGAAAGGCATCCTATGTTCATGGATTGAGAGAAACAATATTGTTAAAACATCCATACTATTCAAAGCAATCTACAGAAGGAGGCCATGAAGACTTCTATAGGACAAAGAAGGCATCAAATTTTCTGGGTATTACATACATGTAATAACTAACACATTGTGATTCTGGAATAAGAGTAAACATACAGACAAATGAAACAGGAAGGAAAACCCAGAAAGAAGTCCATACATACAACATCAAACCCTCACTCTTTTAATTTATTTCACCCAGAAATATATCCATACATACACAATCACCCTTTCATTATAGATGCCAAGAATCTGTAATGGGAAAGATGAGCCTTTTACTCATTTTACGGTCTACTCAGCAGATGGTGCACGTGAAACTTCATATCCACATACAGAACAAATTAGAACTTTAACTTACATCATACTAAAGAAGACATCAAAACAAATTAAAGATTGACATGTGGTACCTGAATCTACAATACCCCTGTAAGAATATGTGGGATACACTTATCAATCTCTATCCACTTTCTCACACCTAAGGTGTTAGATGTACTAATGGCTCTGGTTTTACAATTACACAATGTATGAATGTATGAAAATATCATACTGTTCACCATAAATAGGTGCTATTATTATGGGTCAATCCCAAATTTATTATAAAATTTTATTCTACATAGTTATGCATGACAGCATCATGCATTTATGTATTTTGATAAATCATAAGCAAAGGAGTATAATTTCTCATATTCTGAGGTAATAATCTGTTACCCTCTACTATTGTTTCTACCCCATACCCCTTCCCCACTTTACAATCCCCTCTACCTAATCTAAAGAAACTGTTTTTCCCTAGCACACTCCCCTTATACTGTATTACCATTCGCATGTTCAAGCAAACATTCAACCTTTGGTTTTTTGGGTTTGACGTATTATGCTTAGCTTGATATTTCCCAGCAAATGCCATAATTTCATTTTTCCTTAATGCTGGGTAATATTCCTTCACACACACACACACACACACACAGACACACACACACACAACATTTTCTTTATTCATGTGTAGAAGGACACCAAGCATAATTACATAGTGTAGCTATTGTGAGTCGAGCTGCTATAAACATTGATGTGGCTGTATCACTCAAAAAATTTAACACCAAAAAATAAACCCAGTTAATAAGATGGCAAAGGAACTGAATAGACAATTCACAGAATAAGAAATACAGTTGACCAACATGTATCTGAAAAAATGTTCATCATCTCTTAGCAAGTAGAGAAATGCAAATCAAAATTACTCTAAGATTTCATCTCACTTCAATCAGAATGGCAATTATCAAGAATACAAGCAACAATAAATATTGGTGAGGATGAGGGAGAAAAGGTACACTCAGACATTTGGTGGTAGGAATACAAATTGGTGCAAGCACTGTGGAAATCAATTTGGATATTCCTCAGAACACTTGGAATGGAACCACCAATTGACTCAATTATTCTGTTCCTCAGTTTATATCAAAAGGACCTAAAATCAGCATGCTACAGTGATGTAGTCACATCAATGATTATTTTTTTATCTTATATTGCATTTATTGATTTGTTTTTGTGATGATGGGGCTGAAGCCAAGGGCTATGCACAGACTAGGCAATGCCTCTACACTGACCTACATAGCAAGCTAAATACAAAGAAAATTTTAAAATTATGTCTGAGAAAATATTGTAAAAGAAACAAAATAGGTGTGGGGGTGTATACCTGTAATCCCAGTGACTTCAGAGAACGTGCCTGCTTCCATCTAGGGATAACAAGATCTGATATAATATTACCAAGGTCCCTGGAGGCAATGTTATATCTGAGATATCTCTGCTAGGTGTGCCAATAGCCACCATCTTGTCACAGAGGCAGGAGAGAGCCTTGCAAGGGGTCAGTAGGTTGGAAGAGGGTATCAGGGCATCTTGATTCCAGCTCACCCAAACAACCTGCCCAGTACCACATGGATTTCAGACAACATGGGAGCACTTCCTGGGACCTGACATGAACCTGTTCCACAGCTTCTTCCCTCATAGAGCATCCACTGATTTCCTGGTCCCACTGGTTTGGCAATCAACAGGGCCAGGCAGCTCCTCAATCACCAGGCTCCCAATCACCTCATAGCCAGTAACATGGCCCAGCCCTTGCAGCTACATGGCTGGTCCTCAGCTCTCCATGCCTGGTCTTGATCTGCCCAAGACAGAAAAATTTTCCTGAACAGGCACCCAGATCCCAGCACTCAGTCCTCAGGACATCTAGGGAGAGAAGTTCCTGATTAGTAAGTCAAAAGGGTGGAGGCAGGAGAGATACAATTTAGAGACTAAATTAGAGACCAGGAACTGTGGAGCCCACAAGTGAGGTAAAAGGCAAAGACCAGGGTCCTGAATCACATGAGTGGACCCCAAAGAAGAGTCCTTGGGTGAAATATTCCAGTAGGACAGGCAATTGCTATACCACACCTCCAGGAGTCTGACCTCCAAGTCTAGTATTCCCACTGTAGTAACTTTTACCATCCTAGGGTGGAGTTACCAACACACTTCAGAAATCCACACTTATTAGATGAGAAGGGAAACAGAAGATATTGATTTCCAATGGAAATAACTGTTCACTCTTTCTTCACTGCTCCTTTATTACCCCTAATTTATTTCTCATTGCCTGCACTCACATCCCCAACATTTGTGAAATAAACTACTTTTCATTCATCGGGACTGGAATTTGAGTGGCGTATTACACTTTGGTTGTATAATGTTTTATTTTTTTCATGTTTCTCTTTTTCCTATTTTATTCACTCTACCTTCCTTTTATTTATTTGCTTCCTTGGAGTCTCTTTCTCTTTTCTTCTGCTAACAACCAACTTCTTTTGATTCCTCTTTCACACTTTCTATGATCAAACATCTCTATAATCTCAACTCCTACCTCATTAATATCACATCCTACACCCTCTCCTGTTCTCTATCCACTATTAGAAATTGTAGAACTTATTGCAAACCTAATATTTATGTTGTAGATGATAACTGAACACATCATCTTTGCCTATTGTAACAAAACTGTTAATATTTTGAGAAGAAATATTTTGTTTAAGATTCCTATAATTTTTTTATTGTAAACAAATGGGATACATGTTGTTTCTCTATTTGTACATGGAGTAAAGGGAAACCATTTGTGTAATCAGAAATTTACATAAGATAATGTTTGATTCATTCTGTTATTTTTCCCTCCCCCATCTCTCCCACCCCTCTTTTCCCTCTATGCAGTCCTTCCTTCCTTCATTTTTGCCACCCTCCCTAACCCTAACCCTAAACCTATCACTAAACCTAACACTAACCCCTCCCACCTCCCATTATGTGTCATCATCCACTTATCAGCAAGATCATGCATCCTTTGGTTTTTTGAGATTGGCTTATCTCTCTTAGCATGATATTGTCCAATTTCATCCACTTGCCTGGAAATGCCATAATTATATCATTCCTTCTGGCTGTGTAATATTCCATTGTATATATATACCACAGTTTCTTTATCTATTCATCAATTGAAGGACATCTAGGTTGGCTCAACAATCTGGCTATTGTGAATTGAGCAGCTATGAACATTGATGTGGCTGTGTCTCTGTAATATGCTGATTTGAAGTCCTTTGGGTATAGGCCAAGGAGTGGGATAGCTGGGTCCAATGGTGGTTCCATTCCAAGCTTTCTGAGGAATCTCCACACTGCTGTCCAGAGTGGATGCACTAATTTGCAACCCCATCAGCAATGTATGAGTGTACCTTTTTCCCCACAACCTCAGATAATGAAGACAAAGTATTTCATCTTGAAAATAAAGTTCACTACAAAGAGAAGATTGAAAGAAATCATGAACAGAACATCCAAGAATTATGAGATAACATGAAAAGGCCAAATTTAAGAATTACTTGGATTGAGAAAGACCCAGAGTTACAAACCAAATGAATGAAAAATCTGTTCAATGAAATAATGTCAGAAAATTTCCAAAACCTGAAGAATGAAATGGAAAATCAATTACAAAAGGCTTACAGGACAGCAAATGTATAAAATTACACCAAACCCACACTAAGTCATATTATGAAGAAAAAGTCTAACATACAAAATAAAGATATAATTTTAAAGCCTGTGAGAGAAAACCATCAGATTACATATATGGGGAATCCAATATGAACATTAGCAGATTTCTCAGTGCAGACACTAAAGACTTGGAGGTTCTGGAACAACATATTTCAGACTCTAAAATAACATGGAATCCAATCAAGAATCTTATACCCAGCAAAACTAACATGCAGATTTGATGATGAAATAAAATCCTTCCATGATAAACAAAAGTTAAAAGAATTTACAAATTGAAAGCATGAGCTACCGAACATTCTAAGAAAATTATTCCATAAGGAGGAAATAAAAAACAATGAGTTAGCAGAGGCAGAAACTACACTACAGAAAAAGTCAATCAAAGGGGAAACTAAGTCAAGTTAAAAACCAAAATGAACTCCTATTAAGAGCTTTCCCTCATTCTTTACAATCATAGGAATATTCTCCAATATGAATTCTCTAGCAGTAAGAAAGGGTTGCATTGAAAATTTTTGCTACAGTCCATACATTTGTATGATCTCTCATCACTATAAACCTTGTGATGTTTAATAAGGGTTGTGCAGTCCTTAAAGCCTTTGCAACACTCTTTACATTCATCATTAAGAATCCTGTGGTGTTGAATAAGATGTGAACTCTGAATAAATGCTTTTCCATATTATTTGCATTTATATGGCTTCCCTCCAGTATGAATAGTCTGCTGTTGAGTAACAGTTGAGATGAATTTCAAATGTTTGCCTCATTCATTACATTTGTATGGTCTCTCATCCCTATGAATTCTCTGGTGTCTAATAAGGGTTGAACTGTACTTAAAACCTTTGCCACATTCCTTACAGTCATATGGTCTCTCATCTATATGAATCCTGTAGTGTCGAGTCAAGTCTGAAACGTGAATAAATGCTTTTCCACATTCTGTACATTTGTACAGTTTCTCCCCAGTATGAATATTCTGGTGTTGATTAAGGGCTCTATTATTCTTAAAGCCTTTGCCACATTCCTTACATTCATATGGTCTCTCATCCGTATGACTCTCCTGGTGTACAATAAGGGCTCTAATACACTTAAAGCCTTTGCCACATTTCTTACATTCATATGGTCTCTCATCACTATGAACACTCTGGTGTTCAGTGAAGTTTGAAAATCGTGTAAATTCTTTCCCACATTTTGTACATTTGTAGGGCTTTTCTCCAGTATGAATCCTCCGGTGTTGAGTAAGGCCTGAGGGGTATTTAAAATCTTTTTCACATTCTGTACATTTGTACGGTCTCTCATCACTATGAATCCTCTGATGCCTAGTAAGATTTGAGGTGGAAATAAATACCTTTCCACATTCTTTACAAGTATAGGCCTTCTTTCCAGCATGATTCTTCTTGTGTTTAGTAAGGCATGACCTTTGATTAAAACCTTTACCACAATCTTCACATCTGTAGGGTTTATCACTACTGTGATAAAGGCTTGAGAAATCCTTAAATGCTTTAATGCATTTCTTAAATCTGTATGGCATTTTTCCCACATGAATTTTCTTGCACTGATTAATTCTTGTGATTTTATTTAAAGTTCTTCCACATTGTTGATATTTGCAATCCTTTCCTTGAATATGGATGCTTGGAATGATAAATTTTGAGCACTGATGACATACTTGTTTGCATTTGTTGCCTTTGTAAAGCTTCTTTGTAAAATGATCACAATGATATTTTCTAGAATTTAAAAAATATTAAATATTTGTGAGTTTCACTGCATTTCTTACATTTTTCACCAATAAAAATGCACTCATATTTATTTAGGGTACTGAACTAGCTAAAAGGTCTTGAAAGTTTTATGATAAATGTAGAATTATTACCAAATAGCTGTATCTGATTGCTTATCAAGTAATATGGTGTAAGTAAAGATCTTCCTACATTCATTAAAATGTTACCTTTGGACACAAGGAAAGACTCTTTGTTGAATGTAGAACAACTAATGCTTTGTTACATTAAAAAAAAACTGATCATACTTAGTAATTTATTTTATATTCAGTAATATAGATTTATAATACTAAATCTATTCTCTACAAAAATATTTGAGTAAGAATTTAAACAAATTGTACATTTCAAATGTTCATTGTTATGAACTGAAGCATGCAATAGATTTTATTTCATATTTTCCAAATTTTATTTCACATTTTTATTTTTTATTTTTATTTATTTATTTTTTTACTTTATTTTTATTGTACACAAATGAGATACATACTGTTTCTCTGTACATGAAGTAAAAGCATACCATTTGTGTAGTCATACTTTTACACAGGATAATAGTGTTTGATTCATTCCATAATTTTTTTCCTTCCCCCCACCCATCCCACTCCTCTTTTCCCTCTATAAAGTTCCTCTTTCCTCCATTCTTACCTCCTTCCCACCCCCCCACTATGTGTCATCATCCACTGTTCAGGGAGATCATTTGTCCTTTGGATTTTTGAGACTGGCTTATCTCACTTAGCATGATATTCTCCAATTTTATCCATTTGCCTGTAATGCCATCAATTTATTATTCTTTCTGGCTGTGTAATATTCCATTGTATTTATATACCACAGTTTCTTTATCCATTCATCAATTGAAGGACATCTAGGTTGGTTCCACAATCTGGCTATTGTGAATTGAGCAGCTATGAACTTTGATATGGCTGCATCTCTAATATATGCTGATTTTAAGTCCTTTGGTTATAGGCCAAGGAGTTGGATAGCTGAGTCAAATGGTGGTTCCATTCCAAGTTTTCTAGGGAATCTCCACACTGCTTTCCAGAGGGGCTGCACTAATTTACAGCCCCACCGGCAATGTATGACTGTACCATTTTCCCTACATCCTCGTCATTTCACAAGGTTATGTTATCAAAAATTCAATGGAGATAAATTTTCGAGATACTCAAAACCTTCCTCAAAACTGATTAGCAAAATTAAGGTATTTTCTGAGACTTCATATATTCTTGATATCGATTTGTGATAAAAAACTTTACTTTGTAGCTATCTCACAACTATTATATTCACCATGACAACTGTCCTGAACATTACTCTCCTCCACACATTTCCATTCTTTCTTTAAGAATACATTCTCAATGCCACAGTTTCCATACCTTCCCTTTATCACCTGATGGAATGAACATTTTATTCCCAGCTCTGATGAAAATTCTTGGGTTTGATGAGAATATATCACTGAAATAAATCAAAGGAATAAATTATTTTACTTGCTACACTTTGTGAATATACTTTGCAAAAAAAGAGAAGTTATTATCAATGTGAGCACATCAGAAAGGGAACAGTAAAGCAAATCCAAGATTGTAATGAATTGATAGATTAAAAAACCCAAAAAACCTAATAAATAAATGGGTAAAAAACCTTACCATGTCCTTCTCAAAAGAAGAAATAGGAAGGATCATCAAATATGTAAAAAAATGGACAATATCTCTAGTAATTAGAGAAATGCAAAATAAATCTGTAATGAGATTCCCCCATACTCCACTCAGAATGGGGATTACCAAGAATACATGTAGCAACAAATGTTGGCACAGATGAGGGGAAAAGTAGGATGGAAAATTGGAGCAAGCAAAATGGAGATTCCTCAAAATTGAGGGATGACCATTGGAGGCTGAGGCAGGAGGTTCATGAGTTCAAAACCAGTCTCAGGAACATAGTGAGACTCTTAGCAACTCTGTGAGATCCTGCCCCTAAATAAAACATTAAAAGGGCTGGAGATGCAATTCAGTGGTTAAGCACCTCTGGGTTCAATTCCTGGTAAAAACAAACTAGGAATGGAACCACTGTTTGAGCCAGTTATGCCAATTCAACATATCCAATGTATTTAAAATGAGCATAGTGCAGTGACACAGCCACATTAATGTTTACAACAGCACAATTCACAGTAACTAAGGTATGGAACAAACCTAGAAGCACATCAACAAATGAATGAATAAAGAAATTGTGGTAGAGGGAGGGTAGGAATGGAAAAGACAGTAGAATAAATCTACCATAATTTTTCTATGTATACATATGACAATCCATAAGTGAATTTCACCAGCATGACCACCCACAAGAATTGGTCCTAATTAGAATAACATATATCCCATGCTTGTAAAACTTTATCAAAATGGATGTGAATGTCATATATTACTAAGAACAAATAATAAAGAAAAAAGAAACTTCATAAAAAGTCACTGAAAAAATTGACTTGTGAGAACTTCCAAAACTATCTTTGATTTTACAGAACCACAGATGAGCACAATAGGGAAAGTCATGTAGTAGAGAAAAGGAAAATGTGTTACTTTGATCAACAGTCATTCCCCAAAAACAGTAGGACATTGTGCAATAAGAAAAAACTATCAACTCCTTTATTCTCCCATGAGCAAAAGGGAAGTGTAAAACATACAAACAGCTATGACTTTCTTGACAACTTTATGCAAACTAGTTTTTGTCTCCACAGAGAGCTGGAGATAAAAGGTAAATTTTGGATGACAGTGCCAAAGATGATTCATCATGGGTATAAACAATTATTGCTTAAGAAGAAATATGTGCATTTACAGTGGGAGAAATGTACACACACATTTAGAGAAAATACAGCAAAAAACTGGTTTGAGGGGTAACAAAAGCCTATCACAGTTGATTTTAGTATGACTTGAATGAAGTCAAAGCATAGAAATCAACAGAAGAGGACTGATTTTTTAATGTTCATACTTTTTGTTATTTATTACCTGATTACACTAATAACTTTTTATGTACTTCATGTTCTATGGCACACAAATGACAAAATATAACTAATACATGCATTATTTGACATAATTAGATTTATTTTTAGTAAACTTCACATACATTCTAGTAGCACTCATTAAAAACACAATGTACAAGTGGCTGAGCCTACTCCATCTGCAACCTGCAGAGAGGAGCTGCTGCTTTCACTGCTGCTTGTCTCACAAATTCTTGCGGGCATTTACTGAATACTTTTGTTGATCCTGTGTAAGTATTCAGAGAAACTGCTGAGTGACCACTGGAAGAAAGGTCTAATCTTACAGCTGACCCATATACCATGCACATTAGGCCAAGATCCTAGGTTTTTGTAAATGATTCTTCTCAAACTAATGTGTCATTGCTTCAAGCCTGTATTGATGGAGACATTACCTATTCTAAGATGGTTCTGGAAAGTGGCTCTGACTCAAATGTCCGCAACAGCAGAGGCAGAACAGGTCTTCACCTTGCAGCAGCCCAAAGGAATGTAGCCATCTGCAAGCTGTTGCATGATTTTGCTGCTGATCTACTGACTACAGATTATCAAGGAGACACAGCTCTTCACCTCTGTGGCCATGTGGATTCCATTCAATCCTTAGTTTCCAATGGACTCAAAATTGATATATGCAATCATAAGGTGTGACTCCTTTAGTTCTGGCAAAGTGCAGGGGAGTGAATAAAGATGTCATCTGATTGCTGGAATGTTTGGAAGAACAGGAGGTAAAAGGATTTCACAGAGGAACCCACTCAAAACTGGAGGCCATGAAGATGTCTGAGAGTGAAAGTACCACAGAAAGCCATTCTCTCCTCAATCCCACCCTACAGCCAGCTGAAGGAGTCCTGTCCAGCTTTTGAATGACTTGGCAGGAATTTGTAGAAGATCTGGGCTTCTGGAGGGTCCTGCTCCTAATTTTGCTATTGCTTTGCTGTCTCTTGGCATTGCCTACTATGAGAGTGGAGTGCTGCACTTTGTGGAAATCCAGCCTGAACAGGTACATTAAAGGAGCTCAAAGAAGTGAGGCTAATGCCTATTTCTTGACACCCAACAATGATTTCCAGTTTCTCAGAACTTTTCTTAGTGCAAGGCAGTGAGGGCTGAACATTTTTCTTTATGCACTTTTACTTATTGTCACCCTTTTAGAAGAATAATGTGTTCATTTGAACTTCATATTCAACTATAGTGCATCCTAATGCTACCTCTGACTCAACCTGACTTCTTAAGAAATTCTACCCATAGCCTTGTTTAATAAAAACACAGAAAAGACTAGAGAATAGAAGCTAAAGGAAGAGAGTAGAAGTTCTTAGGGTGTAAACCGTACACTGATCTTGGACCAATTGAAGTATCTGGAAAGAAAAAACCTTCCCTTTATGAATATTTTGAGTGGGGGATTTAGTTTTGTTTATTTTTGTAAGAGCTCCTTTTTTCTTTTTATTTACTTTCTCTGGAGAGAAGACAAAACCTTTGAACTCAGAGTACAGTTTTAAAATCCTGTGCGGCACATTAATATTGTTAGAATATAGTTTATTTTAACATTTTGAAGTCTAATCACAAACCAAACAAAACTTTCATAATGAGTTGTATTTTCTTCAGAACCGAATTGATTTAATCTTTGCTTCAGGGTGATTTTGATTTATTGCAAACTGCTTTGCTTGTTAGTGTCTGAAAAATCAGTTTCAGGAGTTCACTTTGCTCACTTTCTACTTTCCCCTTGTGTGTATTTTAGAGGTGTCCTGTTCATCAGAAATGCAGTCAGAAAACTCTTTTTCCACTGAATTGTTAGAGGGAGACATAATTCTAATATTTATTGTAACTAGAATTCTGTAGTGTTATTACAGTGGAAACGTCAGTTTTATAAGCTAGCTATGCATCACAGTTATGTCATAATTATTTAATGGGCAGTCCTGTTTAGAGACCTGGCAGAGTTGTCATTGCAGTCCCATCCACATAGGAACAGGTGGACTCAGTCAACAGCCCTGAGCGGGACTGTATTGTCAATAAGCTCTTTATCACTCATAACATTGTGTACATTGAAATCTGGCCCCCAAATTATATTGTGGCTTTCAGCAGTGTGTTTGAAGACCTCCTTTGTTAATATTTCTATAAATATAATTCATTTCTTCTGTTAATACAAAAAATCTGAATGTTTAATAATTGTTAATTGAGTAAAGTCTGAAAATTATAGTGAAAGAATTAATGGTTTTATTTTCTAGAACAGCATTAAGTTACTGTTAGTTGAATTGTTGCTAGAATTAGAAATCACAGAGTAAAATTGGTACTTGTGATTTGTTTGCTCCTTCATATTTCCTCCATTGCATTTATATATGTGGTATAGAAAGTTTTTTCTTTTGTGTGTCTTTATCCTCCCCTAAAAAGCTGCTTTAAAATTTCTGATTTACTGTTTTGTTTCAGGATCATCTTGCAAAGTCTTGCTTTTAGGTTAGATACAAAGAAAACTAATCATTCTTGGTATAACTACAGCAAAAAACAAAACAAAACAAAACAAAAAAAAAACCTCGAATTCAAAGTATATTCAGAATGAAAGTTTTACATTTTTTGTAATTGCTAACATACAAAACTATTCAATATATGTAAATATATTACACTTCTTTAAAGATTAATGCTTCCTTTTAAGTGCTGCTTTATTTGTATTCTCTGTATTCAGTGTTAAGTAAAACCACCAATAAAATATTTGTAAATCCTTTGAAAAAAAGGAATACAATATATTATCCAGGCACTCTGGCTGGCACACAATTGTAATCCCAGTGACTCAGGAGGCTGAGACAGAAGAAGTGCCTATTCAAGACCAATCTCAGCAATTTAGCAAGACGCTAAATAAAAAACAAAAAAGAAAAAGAGCTGATGGTATTGACCAGTGGAAAAGTCCACTGGGCTCAATTCCCAATACAACATAAAAAGAATATAATAAACTACAACCACCATGTTGTACAGACACTTGACTTTTGCCCATTAAAATAAAAATGCAGGGTTGGGGATATAGGTCAGTTGGTAGAGTGCTTGCCTTGCAACCAAAGGCCCTGGGTTCAATCCTGAGCACCACAAAAAGTAAAATAAAATGAAAACTTTGACTGTCATTACTTCTAATATCTCCCAAATCACAGCTCCTAAAGTCAACTTGTTCAGATTTCACGAGTCAGGTGATGTAACAATTGACTTTTTACCTTATTTTTTCCCTCTTCTTTTCTTATATGGGGATGAATACAGGGGCAGTTTTCCACTGAATTACTTCACCAGTCCCTCTTACGTTTTTCAAAAATTTTCTTCTTAATTTTTGTGCGGTGCTGAGGATAAAACCACAAGATCACACATGGTAGGAAACTGCTCTAACACTGAGCTTCAACCACAATCCCCCCAGGCCTTTTCTAGATTGTTTACTTTTGAGACAAGATTTCACCAAGAAACTTGCAGTCATTCTGCCTCAGACTTCTTCTTATCTGGAATTAGAGGCACATGTCTTTTTATCTGACCTATTGATTATTTATTTAGTAATTTCCAAATATTTTCAGAATAACTATAAGCATCTACTGTAAGCTTGGTTTTAAGTAGAAAAATCTCAGTGGAAATAAGAGCACACAAAGAAAAAAGGGAAACTTGGGTCAATCAAAGCAACAATATAAAACAGTGAGGAAAAGATAATAATGTGAAAGTTATGAATTTACTAAACAAAACTAAATAACCATTTTTGTGATATTCAAAGTGCTATTCAAGAACTAAAGTAAATGAAAATTAAAGCAACTCTACAATTTCATCTTACTCCAATTAGAATGGCTAATATCAAAAATACAAATAATGAGGGTTGGGGAGATGGCTCAATTTATAGAGTACTTGCCTTGCATGCACAAGGCCCTGGGTTTGATCCCCAGCATGCCAAAAATTAAAAATATATACAAATAATGGGCTAGAGATGTAGCTCAGTTGGTAGAGTGTTTGCCTTGCAAGGCCCTGGGTTCAATCCCCAGCACTGCAAAAAAAAAAAAAAAAAAAGAAAAAGAAAAAAGAAGAAAAAAATACAAATAATAATAAATGTTTCCCTGGATTTGAGGAAAGAAGCACACTTTTACATTGCTGGTGCAGTTTCAAATTGGAATGGACCTACCTTTTGATCCACTTATCCGACTCCTTGGTTTATACCCAAAGCACTTAAAATGAGCATACTACAGTAACACAGCTACATCAATATTTATAGCAGCTTAATTCCCAATAGCTAGATTGTCAAAATAACCTAGATGTCCTTCAACAGATGAATGGATAAAGAAACAGTAATATATATAGACAATGGAATATTATTGAGCATAAAGAAGAATAATATTATGGCATTTGTAGATAAATGGATGGAATTGGGGAATATCATGCTAAGTGACATAAGCCAATACCAAAAAAACCAAAGGCTGAATGATTTCCCTGATAAGGGATGATGATATATAATGGGGGTGGGGAGGTGGGGGTGAGAGAAGAATGGAGCAACATTAGATTATGCAGAAGGAAATGAGAGGGAGGGGTATGAAAAATGGTGGAATAAGACAAATATCACAACCATATGTACAGATATGATTACATGAAAGGTATAAATCTACATTGTGCACAAACAGAAAAAGATGTACCCCATTTGTGTACAATGAATCAAAATGCAGTCTGTAAAAATATTTTTAAATTAATAAAAATTAAAAATATAAATTAAAAAAAGAATTAAAGTAAATAAAACTGGGAGAAAAATGTTACTAATAGAAATCAGCAGAAATTATGTATATAAAATATTCCTTAAGAAATGAGATCAGAGAAATTTAAAATGTGAGGAAGGAAAGCTATCAAACAGTAAAAAGCAAGGATAAGCACAAAAACTTTGAAAATAAAGCACATATATTCAAAGTTTCAAAATTCACATATAAATTTTGAGAGGATCAAAAGATAAGAGATGTATCACTTACAAGGACATCTATATAATTACTAGTTGATTTTTTACTGGAAGACTTCCAGAAAAGAATTGGAATATAAGCCTCTTCAACAAATGGTGCTGGGAAAACTGGAAAACCATATGCAATAGAATGAAATTAAACCCCTATCTCTCACCCTACACAAAACTCAACTCAAAATGGATCAAGGACCTCGGAATCAGACCAGAGACCCTGCATCTTATAGAAGAAAAAGTAGGTCCAAATCTTCAACTTGTTGGCTTAGGATCAGACTTCTTAACAGGACTCCCATAGCACAAGAAATAAAAGCAAGAATCAACAACTGGGATAGATTCAAATTTAAAAGCTTTCTCTCAGCAAAGGAAACTATCAGAAATGTGAAGAGAGAGCCTACAGAGTGGGAGAATATCTTTGCCAACCATACCTCAGATAGAGCGCTAATTTCCAGAAACTATAAAGAACTCAAAAAACTCTACACGAAGAATACAAATAATCCAATCAACAAATGGGCTAAGGAAATGAACAGACACTTCACAGAAGAAGATGTACAAGTAATCAACAGATATATGAAAAAATGTTCAACATCCCTAGTAATAAGGGAAATGCAAATCAAAACTACCCTAAGATTTCATCTCACCCCAATTAGAATGGCGATTATCAAGAATACAAGCAACAATAGGTGTTGGCGAGGATGTGGTGAAAAAGGAACACTCATACATTGCTGGTGGGGTTGCAAATTAGTGCAGCCACTCTGGAAAGCAGTGTGGAGATTCCTCAGAAAGCTTGGAATGGAAACACCATTTGACCCAGCTATCCCACTCCTTGGCCTATACCCAAAGGACTTAAAATCAGCATACTACAGAGATACAGCCACATCAATGTTCATTGCTGCTCAATTCACCATAGCCAGATTGTGGAACCAACCTAGATGCCCTTCAGTTGATGAATGGATAAAGAAACTGTGGCATATTTATACAATGGAATATTACTCCGCAATGAAGAATGATAAAATTATGGCATTTGTAGGCAAATGGTCGAAATTGGAGAATATCATGCTAAGTGAGATAAGCCAATCTCAAAAAACTAAAGGACGAATGATCTCGCTGATAAGCGAATGAGGACATATAATGGGGGGTGGGAGGGGCTAGCATTAGGTTTAGGGTTAGGTTTAGAGTTAGGCTAAGGAGAGCGGTAAGAATAAAGGAAAGAAGGACTGTGTAGAGGGAAAAGAGGGATGGGAGGGGTGGGGGGAGAGGAAAAATAAAATAAACATCATTACCCTATGTAAACGTAAAAAAAAATATTATGAGGAAAAATAAATAAATAAATAAATAAAACAAACAAAAAAAGAATTGGAATATATAATCCAATGAATAGAAAAAAGAAAAAGAAAAAAACTAACATCCATAAATACTGTATCCAAAACCAGTATTTTTCAATAGTAAAGTAAAAGAAAGCATATCAAGATACACAAATGCTAAAAAAGTTTCTGACTTCTAGACTTCTCCTATAAGAAATTCTATAGAGAATCCTTTCTATTGGATGTAAAATAAATCTTCACAAAATAAATCATTGGAAATCTCAAAATTTTCTGGTAAAAGAACAAATACACACAAATATGAATTCTATTACATTGTAAAGATGATACATAACACAATTTTGCTATAGAATTTCAAAGACAAAGATGAGGGTGTCATAAACCTATTAATTAGTGTACAATATAAAATAGCTGTGAAATTAATAATGACTTTAAGAGGACATGCAAAGATGTTGATTTAATTGTGGAGTTTAGGTAAATTTAGTATCAATGCATAATGTAGTTTAAACTTAAACTGCTGCATATAATCCCAATTTAATGGCATAATAACCATAAAATATATAAAGAGAATATGAGCAGACTTTAAAGCATGTCACAATAAAAATCAAAAATTAACTCAAATAAAAAAGTAAGGAAAACAATTATAAAAGCTAGAAAAAACAACTTACAAAGTAACAGTAATAAGCTCATTATTTTTAGTAATTTGTCTAAGTATAAATGGATTATAATTAAACACCAATCAGAACACAAAACATGACTAATAGGATTCTGGCTGTTTATGGACAAGGACCTTTGAAATCATAGCCACAAGTATACATTTCTTCCTTACAATTATCTTGCCAGATCTCTTAGTCACAGCAGCAAAAAAAGAAAAAGAAAAATAACTCATTAAAACAACTAGTGCCCCTTGTCTCTTTAGATTCCATGGACCTTCCTTTGGTCCATAAAGGTGAATAAGAATGGCTTGGAGACAGTGAGGATTATTTACTGGAAAATGGAATGACTATTGGGAATCCTCCTTGTAATTACTGATGTTTATGTCATACTACTATGTTTATTAGACTAAGGCCAGATTCTGGAAAATTATTTCTCTAAATATTATTTCTTGACACACCCATTAGAATATTTAAAAAACATTCACTCTTCAAATCCTGAGCAAATTTCCAACTATCAACAGTAAAGGGAATGAATCAAAGGTAGGAAATGCATTGCACTTTAAGGGGTTGGTCAAAATATATAATACTGTTGAATTTCTTTGACAGATCTGAAGTGACAGGTGTACATCATATAGAGAAGAAAAGAGGTTAAACATAAAAAGAAATATAATTCATATTTTCCTGTCTATATCAACAATATTCCAATGTATTCCCATGAAAGTATCTGAAACTCATTCAGGCACAGTGGAACCGACCAAGAGATACTCTACAAAGGAAGAATATTCAATACTGATAGTGAATCAGGAATTCTGAAGGGAAGCTCACTCACCCAGAAAGACCAGGTTTCTGTAGTTCTCCAACATCACATCTCTGTATAATTTCTGTTGACCCTGGTCCAGGTATTCCCATTCCTCTTGAGAGAAATCAATGGCCACATCCATGAATGTCAATGGTTCCTGAAATAAGAATAAATGTCTAAATGACACTTTGACCTCATGATCATTCACAGAAGTTTTATCTTAACCCAATGAGAGTTAAGAGAACTGGTTCTGACAAAGATGATTCAGTAAGATACTTTTTTACAACGCCTCCTTGTCTAACATATTATGTAACTCTGAGGAAAAAGGAAAACAGAAGTCCAAAAGAAGTGTATATCCTACACTTTTGTGAAATAAAATGTAAAATTAAAGTAAAAGAATATATTTGCATATTTTGTATATTTCACAAATGAGAAAGTTACACTGAATTAGATGATTGCTTCCCAAATTGAAATGAGCACAAACATGGATTGGATGTGTTGGTAATGCATAGATGGAGTCACTAGTCCTGGGACAGGATCTGGGTTTCTGAGTATGTAGCAAGCTCTCCATTGATGCCAGTAGCACTGGTCCAAGAATAACAATGAGGTAGTACACTAAAGAAGAGTTCACTAGTGAATCTGATTTCAAATATTTTAAGCAGTTTATGCATTTTGCTACAATAGCAAATAGCAACAAGACTCCTTTTTGATCATTTCAAATATATACTTATCACTACAAGAGTTTCTCATATCTTAATGCATACACCCAAAATAATCTTTTGACAGTGATAATACTTTTCTTTTTTAATAATCTTTGAGGATATGTTGTCAAACATCCAATTAATGGTCTTCCTGGGTTTTTTGCAAGTCTACCTGGCCTACAATTCATTAAAAGGAAAATAAATGTCAAAATAAAGTCTGAAATTAAAAGAATTTTCAGAGCAGTTACTGAAGTTATTATAACTGAGAAGAGTAATGCAAACATATTAAAAAGGCAATAAAATCAAATTGATTAAATTTTACATTTTAGTACATATGTGAAAGGAGCAAGATTTTATGCACTAAAACAAGACAACCTTTTATGTAAATCATAGTAAAAATATCCAATTGTTTAAAATTATAATAAAACTTGGGATTGATGCTTTTTTTCTTTTTTATGACACTACTGAGATATAATATTGAAGAACAGAATAAAAAAAGTTAAAATTTGTTAGTCTTTTATTTTCCTTGATATTTTTCACATATCATCTATGAACTATATTTTCAAATTTTAATGTACTGAGAAATAGGCTTTTTTAAACTGTTTCCTTTACAGAAAATGTAAGGAGATTAGAATGTGTATGCCTTTGAACTTGAGGCAAAATAAAATGAAAACATACAGAGCTATGGTTTCCTTCAAGCCTCTAGTTACAAAGCCAATGTGGAGTAAACAAACATGAGAGTTTTTGTTCTCCAAAGCAAGTCACAAGTAAAGAGAAATTCAAAAAAGGAAAACAATTTCTGCATAAAACAAGGTGGTTTACATATGATATTTTAAAATTTCTAAGGAGACACTTAATAATAAAGACAAATTTATTATCATTATTGAGAAAAATCTGGTAGATAGATTTTATATAGATTGTCAATGTACATAAAGAAACAGCATCATGGTTTTGATACAAGTGGCCTCCAGGAAGCAAAATGAAATAAAATGTAGAGCATAATATAATGTTAACCTTCTTATGATAAATGTTGTCCCTGAAATTTGATGTGTGCATGTTCTCCACACTATAGAAGTGCTAAAAGGTAGCTGAATAGGAACTTTAATATTCTAGAGATTGAGTCTCTTTATTTCATGGTTTGCTTTAGTACAATAAACATCTTTCTAATATGAACTATGAGAAAGCAATTCTGATTTAATGGAAGGGATGTCAAAAGATTCAAGATTAATGTCATCCATTATGATCATGTAAAACTGAGGGAAAGATCACTGAATTGGGCTCAAAGAATTTTGCCCCCAATGGAAGATGTAAGGGTCAAGCCTACAGACTTTGATGTGAAAAATGAAGAAAGATGGACTCTCAGTGTGGGTTTCCACCTAGAATCTGTTCCTTATTCACTATGTCAACATTTTGTCCCTGTCCCCTCAGACTGATTCTCTAGGTTAATATGGTGCACATCATGTTTGTCATAGTAAAGGAAGTGATGGGTTGAACCCAGTGACAGTGTTGGAAATCTTCCCATGACTTGGACAGGGCTCCTCCAAGGGAGATGGACAGAGGGAAAAGAGGTGCTGGTATTAAGTGAGGGCTTGGCACAGGGTGTTGGAAATTTACAGGAACTAGAGGCCCAGGTGGCAGGACATGCCTGGGGAGCAAAAAACTCCTATGGCCATGAGAGTCTGCATGCCCACACAAGGGACAGCAGTCCAAACTTCATCATGCCTGAGCCAGTGGAAGCACAAAGACAAGGACATGCCTAAACTGTCACCCACATGGAACTGACCCAGTGCCATTAAGCACATGGTGGGCAGTTTGGGAGCATGGAGGGCAGAGTAGTCCAGTTTTGTTCAGCACAGCATGATAGATAGGACTCATCGTATTTCTGAGGTGAGCTGGTTTATCTCCATCCGTCAAAGTCTTTGGACATGCACAGAGCTGCAGGACATCTTTGTGGTTGAAATCTGTTGGAAATCTTCCTCTAGTGAGACTGGGCAATTTTGGCAGTGTAGGGGAGGGGGCTTCCTTGAAAAAGCAGCTGAGGAGTGGATGGATGGGGATTTGCAGAGACTTCAGAGTCCATGCCTGGTCTGATAGGAACCATGATTTCAATGCTCCAAATTTGGGCAAATTTGCCAAATGAGGTAGTTCCATCCTGATTCCTCTAGGCAGGGAGGACAAAAATAGGCCTTGCCAAGACTCAAGTGGATGAAAAGGGGCCAAGAAAAACAGATTTGGGCTCCCTGAATACAATGGATTGTGATTCTCTTCTAATTATTCTCTTTGAAAACTTTATGTTACAATACGCAAGGAATGGAATCCTCTTTTAATGTGCATTTTGTTAATTCTTGAAGTTGATGGAGCATCCAGATGGAATAAAAAAAAAATCATGGTTTACTTCCTTAGCAATATCTAATGACTGAACAATAGCAAATGCAAGTCTATGGCACTAACACATTTAAAAGAAAATGTGTTCAGCACTACAGGTCATGAATTCATCACATGAATAAAACTGAAGTGTGCACATTGAGGAGATGTTTCTATTATAAAGGGCTACAAATTAACTATTCCATAAAGAAAATAAAGTAGTTTAAGACATGTTACCAAGATAAACAGTAGGGAAGAAAGTTTGCAAATTCAAAATACATAACATTTTGGAAGGAAAATGCAGCCCCACACCTGAAAAACACCAGAAAACCAGCAGCATCTGCTTTCTTCTCCTTCTCTGAGCTTCTTTCTCAGGAGTGATTACCTACAATTCAAATCTAACTCTTAAAAATCTGCCTCTACATGCATCAGGACACATGGACCTTCATAGTATCCTTTTGTAGGCTCAAGACTAGTTTTAGCTGGAAATCATGGAGCTCAGGCATTTCTTCTACATAATTTTATTGATACAGTTTGATTGAGAAAATATCCGCTGTGATGTGAGTAAAAATATTCCAATTCAGTGGGTTTTGCTTATGTTCTTTTGTAGTAGGTATTGAACCCAGGGAAAATTGACTGATTTATGACTGAGCAACATCAATAGCATTCCTTATTTTTTTGTTTTTTATTCTGAGACTGGGTCTCACTAAATTATGAAGGCTAATGTCAAACTTTTAATTCTCCTGTGTTGATCTCCTGAGTAGATGGGAATAGAGTGTGCATGAGCATGCCTGCCCAAGCTCAATGTTTACATGTTCAGAGGAAACAAATGTGTAGGGTGTTTACAATATTCAAAAGCAAAAGCACTTATATTTTTCAGGAAATATATATGTAATTTTGTTGCTACCTCCATAGTAATAATTACTTATTAGTCAATGAACCTTATGTGAGCAAATCTAGGATTTGCCAAGTACTATGATATATATGATTATTTTAGTCAGTTATTTTGCTGCTGTAACTAAAGACCTGACTGTAAAAATTGTAGAGGAGGAAAAGTTTATTTCAGTGCTGATGGTTTCAGAGGTCTTAGTGTACAGAAGGTGATAAACCAAGAAAAGACAGTGCTAATTGTTAGACCTACTATTCAAGTCCACACATTCTGTCACCTCCATTTCTCAGGGTTTGAGTTGAGCCTGAACATCACAGTGGAAGAGTGTGGCAGAGGGAAACAGCTCACATTGCAATGAAGAATCAAAAAGAGAGTCTCCACTCTCCAGATAAAAATGCATACCCCCTTGTTTGTGGTTGACTGAAGAGCTGTGAGGGGCCTGTCAGTCACAGGGTTTTAGGACACTGCGGAGGGCCCCCTGAAGCTGGAATGTGGGGGCTCATGAGTTGCCCCCACAGCAATGGTAAAATGGGTAAAATGGAAGTCCTGCCGTCTGAGCCGGGTGTCCTGGTGGGAGTGGCATTCTCTCAGCAGTGGCCAGAGTCAGTCCCAGAGCTCCCAGGAGCATTGGGACCTGGTGGTGATGTTGAATAGGCCTCCTTATCATATTAAAATGGCTCTACCCAAAGAAGCCATCCCTTTCCTGTCACAATGCCTGTGCCAGATCTGTGTGGAAATCCTAATCCAGATCTGTGTGGAAATCCTAATCGAGCCCGTTACCCTTCCTTGTAACCACACGCTCTGTAATCCGTGTTTCCAGTCGACTGTCAAAAAGGCAAGTTTGTGCTATCCCTTCTGTCATCGCCGGGTCTCTTCATGGACTCGGTACCATACCCAAAGAAATTCTCTTATCAATATGGAACTATGGGAAATAATTCAGAAAAAACTATCCAAAGGAATGCAAGCGTAGAGTCTCTGGGCAAGGATCGGAAGAAATCGTTGATGGTCATCAGCCCATTCATCTGTTAGGTAAACCTGGGGAATTAAGAAGAGAATATGAAGAAGAGATAAGCAAGGTTGAGGCAGAGCCATGAGCCAGTGAGGAAGAAGAAAACAAAGCCAGTGATGAATATATACAGAGATTATTGGCAGAGGAGGAAGAGAAGAAAAAAACATGCAGAGAAAAGGCAAAGTGAAGTGGAAGAACTACTAAAAAATGATGAAGAACTGGCAAGAAAAGTAAGCATGAATATTAATAATCTGTATGAGGGAAGTACCTTGACTTCGCCTTTGAATTCCAGAAAATCTGATCCGATCACAAGAAAGTCACAAAAGAAAAATAAGAACAAACAAAGAAACATTGGAGATATTCAGAAGAAATTGACAGTAGTGATATGAAGAGTCCTAAGTGGCAAGACAAAGAAATTGAAGAAAACATGCCAACACTTTCTCCTCAAATATGCCTTGAAATTCAAGAACAAGGTGCAAAGTCTTCAGTAGAGTCACCTATGCCATGGTTATGTGTCTATGACGCAGAACAGGGCCTTGAAGGAAAAGCCAAAACACAATCCAACAATCATGATCAAGAGTTGTGTGTCATAAACTATGAAGGACCTAAAACCAAAGTTCCCTATTCTAAAGAAACTATAATTAAGCCTTGTGGCAAGACAGAGAATGGGTGTACTTCCTCAGATAAAACACAAGTACTTGGAGGCAACCCAGTTGAGACAGAAAATGAAGAGTCTCGCCAACTGATGAGTAAAGGTATTTCAAAAAGAAAAAGCCAGGAATCTTCAGTTGAAGCAGTCAGGATCCATGTTTTTCTTTAAAATGGAGGAAAACGTTCCCATTATCTTCTTCAGATCAAGAGGGAACAAATGAACTTTACCCAAAAACTGATAGATTTGGAGCATTCACTTTTTGAGAGACATAAAAAAAGAGGAAAAGGACCAGTTATTAGCATTACAACTACAGAAAGAGGTGGATAAAGAGCTAATGAAGCCAAACCAGCAAAAAGGATCCCCAGATGAATACCAGTTACGTGCTACATCCTCACCTCCAGAGAACTTACTCAGCAGGCAGAAGAATTACAGAGATAGGAACTTCAAAAAGCAGACTGATCAGGTTTAGAGCATCCTAAACCTCAGAGAGGCTCAAGAGATGAAAATTGGCAACCTTCTTTTAAAATTCGATAGAACCATTAAGTCAATGGAAAAAAGATGTCAAAGAGGGTGGGAAGGGTGGGGGGAAGGGAAAAGAGAACAGAATGCATCAAACAACATTACCCTATGTGAATTTATGATTGCGCAGATGGTATGCCTTTGCTCCATGCACAGAGAAACGACATGTATCCCATTTGTTTACAATAAAAAAAAGAAAACAAAAAAACTCAAAAGAAAGATGTCAAATTCTACTAGAGAAAGTTGTAATGTATCTAAAAGCACTCATTCTCTACAGTCTAGTAAGTCACAGAAAAGTATTTTTCAAATGTTTCAGAGATACACCAAATAATGTGGGCAAAGAGAGTGTCTTCTAGTAAAACTGGATTGTGAAGCTCTCTTCTGTCATAGAATCTTTATACATTTCACATTAATCTCTGCTTTCTGAGTATACTTATTATCTTTAAATACTGTGATTACAAAAGAAGAATATAAAAATATGTTTCTGTAAAACTCAGTGATAAGCAAGGTTCCCTATCCATTGTTAATAACTAACGCATACTAAGTTTAACAATCCTTCTGTATGTACAAATGCATCCAGGAAGCCCAAGAAGTCTTAAAGTGCCACTCTAAAAAATAATAACAATAATAATAACAAGTTTTATGGCCTTGGCTCATTTACTGTCATGAATAATCAAAACAAAAATAATACTATATCAAACAGTTAAGGAATCCTTGTAGAAGTTAGAGTCTAGATTTTCTTTTTTACTTTTCCTTATATTTACAGCACTTGAAATACATCTACCATAACACTTGAGTAGTTAATTTCCATCACTAATTAAATTTTAAACATTATAGCATTTTCTTTGACTTAAAAAAGATTAGGATCAATGTTAAATCAGAGTTTTCTAGGAAATTAAAATTCAGTTGACAGAAAGGAAAACCAGATTTTTTATGCATAAGAAAGACATAGAATTAGACCAAGTGGGGTGGATTGGCAGTTTAGGAGCATTCTGGACCTATGTTCTAATAGCTGATGTTATTTGGCAGAATGTCCTCTCTTTCTTTGCTATAAATGACAAAGAAAAAATTGGGGGTTTATACCTTTTCACACCATAGTATTCAGTGTAAAAATCAAAATTAGTTTTCTGCATTTTTAGAAATTCATGCTTCTATTAATCTGCTATTTCCTGAAAAAATGAAAATTGCTATAGAAGAGTCACATCACAATGTCTTATATTTTGGAATCTGAAACAACCATAAGTTTATTTCCTTATACTCTCATTTGTGCTGATACTTTTCTTTGTTCTTATGGACAGTGAGAATGTGTATAGATTTTGCTCTTACTGCTGAAAGTTAAATCAGAAGCAGTGATTTCATTCATGAAACTTTAGAGATTAATGCTCTTAATTCTGCTGCTAATTTAAAATTTTAGTTTTTTCTTTCTCAAAAAAAATTTTTTTTGACCTCTGAGTAATTATTGTCATAAGAAGAGGTATAGTCAGAAACTAACCAAATTTGTCCAAAACAGACTAAATCTGCCTTGCCATCAAAACAGTATTTTTCTAAGAGCAAGTTACTTAATGTTTTAGCATAGACATTGTTGGAACTCCTTGAATTAAAAATTATTCAAAGCTTCCTGAATTGTTCTATGACCAAAAAGGAAAGAAATAATAAATACCCCGTGGTGTGATAAATTTGGGATTTATTTATTTAACCACTTATTCACCTGTGAAGAAATCTTCCTGACTAGAGTTGACTTTAAGATAAATTTTAATTTCTCTATTAGTCATTCTGCTCTTCCTAATATGTATGCATTTTTTATTAGAAGTTAATAAATATTTTGTGTCAGTCAAAAAAAAATGCATACTCCAAAGTCATGCCACAATTCCAGTGTCCTCCAGTCACAGCCCACCTACCACTTCAGTTACCACAGTTAATTCCAATCAGGGCATTAAATACCTGATGGAGTTAAGACTCTCACAATCCAATTACTTCTTCTCTGAATGCTCTTGCATTTTCTCATAAGCAAGCTTTTGGGGGACACCCTACTTGCAAAACATACCAATGATTTACGATTAAACTGAAATATCCAAAGAATAGGATATATGATTGACAGTCACAATTTCTTAGGAGAGAAAATCTGATGTGGTAAAGCTGTAATTCAACAACTTATCTGCCACACAAACTTGAGGAAATGTACTGATATTTATGCAGTCATAATGGAGGAGAATTTTTTATTTCTATTTATTTTTCTGATAGATTTTCCAAGGTTAGGCTTTAGAATTTCAATTAAAATCACATCCCAAAATGGAAAAGATGTGATAAACTTACTATCAGCATTCAGGGAAAAGAATATGGTGAACAAAAAGTTTGATTAATGTAAAGTAAGGTCAATAATGTTTCTGAAATGCAATTCTATCCTTCTTCTTTGGATACATTTTCTAGTGTTTCTACTAACAAAATGCATTTTACAATAACTAAAAATGGAACTTGAAATAAGTGAACAAATCTTTTCAAGGTTACAAACCAAGAAAAGAACAGTGCTAATTGTCAGGCCTACTCTTCAAGTCCACACATTGTGTCACCTGTGGTATTCTCCAATACCTACGTTTACTTACTGAAGGGCATTTTTTTTATTCTGGAACACAGGAATGTGTATGAGTTTTCCTTAGACTTTTTTTTAATTTCCCTTCTTTCACATATCAGAGGGAAAAATAAATTCTGTATTTTCTCTTCAATACCGGTGTCCAACATACAGATCACCAAAAATCTCCATAAAATTGAGGAAGTGAAGAAAAATCTTTATACATTCATTTCCCAAAAGGTTACTTATGTAGACTAAAAGGATAATGGAAAATCCTTCTAAACCACAGATAATTAGCTACTCTCCTGATAATCATCTCCCATTTCCTCTGTCATCTAAGAAGAGATGACAAGACGCCAATGAGGCTCTACGGCCAGGAGAAATCACCTCTGTGGGCATCAAGTTTAATGCCCTGACAGCTGTGATATTTATTACTTGCAAAAACATGATGGTGGATGAAGACATTAATTTGTATTCTTTCATTATTAGTAAACTTTTTTCATCTATGTGACCAAAATGCCTGATGAGAATAATTTAAAAGAGGATTTATTCATTTTGAATTATAATTTCAAAGAATTCAGTCCATGCTAGGCTGTCTGCAAGGTATAAACATCATTGAAGAAAGACATGGAGAAAATCTGCTGAGCTCATGGAATCTAGGAAGCAGAGAGAGGCAGGAAGAGGTTGGGAAGAAGATAAACTGTGCAGTGCACCTGCCAGTGACCATTTCCTCTAAGTAGGTTCCAGCTCCCAGATGACAGGCAGATACTGACACACTCATCCACTGAAGATGCAGAACATTTTTGATTCTATATTGTCCTGAAAGTCCCATCTCTGAGTCTTACCACACTGATGACAAGGCTAACAACACATATTATTTGGGGACAGTTCAGTTTCAAATAAGAATAGTTTCCAAATACACTCATATATGATGACTGTGCTACAGAAGATAGAAGGAAGAGAAGTACATAATCTTTTTCCATGAAGAGTCAGGCAATTATTTGTGATAAACTCTCATGTGAAATTTTAATCACCTGAATATAAATATGCTTCAAATGTCATTCATTACTTGGAGAATAATGGGAATATGCTGTGTCTGATTCAGTATTGCATGGGAAAGATAGTTGATAATCCTGTGAACTGGAGAGGGAAATGGACAATTGGAAATGTGGTGAGGGAACTCAAAATGTGAGAATTTATCACACCCATGAGCAGCTACAGTGAGGAAAGAGTATCTTAGATTTGTGACCCTTCTTATATTGTGAAAGACTCAGAGAAGAGGTGACAGCTGGGGAGAAAGAAAGAACTGAGGAAAACATCCTCCCACACAGGAAACACATGTCTATCTGGAGTCTTGCCTCATGACCTTTTTAGTCACTCTACACAAACTGTGAAGATATAGAGATGCCCAGTGATGGATGGCATTATGAGAAAGTTGCAGTTTAGGATCAAAATTTATTAAGAGTTCACACTGAAGAATTTGCCTGGCCAAGGTGTTGCTATTTCTGACAGTAAGGAATCACCTATCCATCATGATGACCAAATGGTTGGACAATCTGGACAAATATGGCTTATCTTTGACATTTACCACATTAACATGATTCAATTTGGTCACATAGTCTGAGGTGCAGAAAATTCTGTATTCTTATTTTTGCTGAAAGAAAACACCAAAAATATCAGAGCTTAAAGTAACAGAACCTTCTTCTTTTATACAAATGTATGTTTTCAGTGACATAGACCAATGTCAAAGGGTTAGCAGACCCACAGTGCCTTCAGAGAGTCAGAGGAGAATCATTCAACCTTCTGGTTGCTACTAGCACTCCTTGACTTATATGCATAAATGCTTCTCTTCCCTTTGTGTTGATGTAGTCATGAAAACTTGAATATACATGATCTACCCTTACATAGATCATAGTAGTACCACAACATATTACAACCTCAAACTGCACAGGGTCTGGGCTCCATAAAACCAGAGATGGCAGATCCTGCAATAAGCTTATCCAAGAAAATTTGAATTCCAAGAGAAAAAAATGTCATTATCCTTTCCTGACACCAATGTGTATTATTAAGGTATAAATTTGCAAAAATAAAGACCAAGCAATCTTGAAACAAAGAAATTTATAGGTATATAAAAACTATTTGTATTTTAAATAGAAACAGAAGGGTCTATGTAAATCCAATGACATTGAGACTAACATTAAATGTGGAGGCATGATACAACCAAATCTAAAGGTACATGTTTGTGCTTGGGGCAAAGTTCACTGAAAGTGTGCATAGAGAATGTGAAAGGCCCTGGGTTCAAACTCCAGCACAAAAATAAAAGACCTATGCACAGAGTAGAGGGAGGATGACATTGGAAATATAACACCATACAATGCTGCTGACAATTCCTCCTCCAGGACCACATTGCATAAGCATATTGTTCTAAGTCCCTCTTGGTAAAATAATAAATGAGTCAACAGAATCATATACATTGGACCACAGAGAAAATATCTGCCATCAAATGTGGAAGAAAACCTAGGGTCATCTTGGGCATGAGCCCAGTTTTAGCAAACTACTGCATAATTGGAACACAATCACCAATAGCCAGTGTCATCCTGAGGAGAGAAATATTGTGACCATATATACACACCCTACCTCTAAAGTTTCCTGTGATAGAGACCTCAATTTACCTAGTACTTAAGGGGAAGAATCGAGATGGTAATAAGAAATAAACCACAGAAAGTGTGGTGGTCTTCTATGGTTATGCAACTACTTCCATAAACTTCAACAACTGGCTTTATGGAATAGGGGAAGTTAAATCACAAGGGACATGTTTTATGACTAAAGAGATTTGTTAGGGTACTTAAGCAACTAATGAAGATGACAGTTGAGCCGCTCTCTATCCTCTCCTGAATCAGAGTTCAAAGGGAAAATACATTGCACCACTTGGAGCCTTAGTGGGTGTTTGGCACTTCCTGAACTGCCTCTCCCAGCTTGCCTCTATAATTGCAGTCCTGCCAATTCCTCTTGGAAGAAGGTCTTCTATTCACTGGATAGCTCATCTCTAACATCATTCATTCCATTAACTACATCCTAAACTCCCAAGATCTGGGTCAAAGTTCACTGAGGATGTTCAAATATCCAAAGATCCAAATAAGTGGTTTTTTAAAAAGAAAATGAAATAAGTTAAGACAGTGATCTGTGACTTACTTTGGTCAACAAACCAGGAACATATGATGTGTGCCACTGCCCATAATATCAAGATAGACTAGATCATTCCATACAGTACATTTCCTGCCTCTGTGTTGCAAACAGCTATGCTAAGATGGAGTTCTCTCACATTGGGTATGTGGGTGACCACAGTAAGTAGAGCCTCCTCCCAAAGCACTGAATAAATCGTGTGACCAAGAAATTGGTCTTGGTTGAACTAAGTCATTGGGGGTATTTTCCTAAAGGAACTTGGAATTGTCCTGATTTCTGAACTGTTGCCAACTGCTGCTATTCTCTTTTTTCCTCTGCACATTTCAACAATTCTTTTATCTTTGCTTTCCCCTTCTCAGCTTTAGTATTAAAATTTTGACCCTTTATCAGGAAAAAAGAAGCAACTAGTATACACAATATCAAATCACAAAGAGTGCAGATTTTCTATGAGTATTCAAGTTTATCCATGGATTTCATCAACAGGGATCAGGGAAGAGGAGATATATTTGAATGGTGTGAGTTTTTCCTTAGAAGAAATTTGACAGAATATTCTGCCACCTGCTATTGCTGATACCAGAGTTTCTATCTAGCTTGATTCATGCATTTAAAAGGGGGAAATATAGTATGCCATTGATAGCCTGGGTAACGGTTCACTTCCTGATTACTGTCCCTCCACTACACACCCCACTAATACCTCCAGGACTAACAATTACTCCTAGGATTTGTACAGGCACTGACTGTCTAACTTTAACACCTTTACTTCAAATGACTACAACCTTATACTCCAATCTGTGGAGTAAATGTGATTGAATATGTTCAAATCTCCATAGATTACAATCAAATAAATTGACTTAGCCTTGCAAGCATATAGGTGGATGAAAATCCCCAACAGCAGTTGCAGAAAAAAATGTTTGAATATCACAGATTCCTATTTATTTACAGCATACAGTGACTTCTTGAAAGCCTGGGATCTAACAAACTTGCATCAGGGATTAAAGATACCAGGGAAACAGATTTACTGCAGCTTGAACACAGCTGTAGGAATGCATATTATAAAACTCATGAAAAATAAAATGTGCTCTGGATTATAAGGAAATGGATAAAAGGAAGCATTTGTACAACTGTTGATGAGAATATAAATTTGGTAAGATATTTGCAAATATAGTTTGCAAAGTCATTTATAAACAATTAAACAGAAATATGTGATTCAATAATAATTCTGTGTATACATCTAAAAGAGTTGGAATCATTCTGTCAAAGAAATAGCTGAACTCCATTTTCATTGCAGTACTATTCATGGTAGCAATAATTTAAAAAACAAAACAGTCTTTTAGAAGCATTTTTTTCTTGGTACAGAGGAATAAACCCAGGAACATTAAAACACTGAGTCACATGCCCAGCGCATTTTTCAGTTTTATTTGGAGACAGGGTCTTGCTGAGTTGCTTAGTGCCTGGATAAGTTGCTGCAGCTAACTTTGAATTGTGATCCTCCTGCCTCAGCCTCCTGGGCCACTGGAAGGATATTTAGAGTCATTTAATGTCAAGAGATTCCTTCAGGCTTTGGGCATCCAGCTATCCTCTTGAGATACTCCATCAACAATTCAAACTTCTTTCCAAGAGGACAAGACTCAGAGGCTGATATTCAGTATATACCCCATGGAGTTATAGACACAACAGATGTGGGCATCTTAAATGGGTCAGTTCTGAAGCACAGGACTAGGAAGACATGAGAGGTTGATATATTATAGGACACATCACACAGTCATTTCTTCAATGGTGAACTTCATCACAAAATATTGCCATAATGTGTCTGTGCCTTGGAAGACAGAGGGACAAGAGGCGCACACAGTTTGTTCAAATGATCAAGTGATACCTTTTTGCTTCCCTCTCACATAAATTGTTCATAAACATGAAACAGAAACTTCATCATGTTCATTCAGTATTAGAAGAAGCACAAAATATTTCATCAAATTGAAACTAGCCTGGGATACAAATTGATAATGTTGAGAGGGAAAATTGGGATTGGGAATGTGAAGTGTAGCTGAAAATTTAGAAAATTTTCCTGTATATACGCAAGAATACACCATAGTGTATTTCACAATCATGAACATCTACAAGAAATGGGACCTAATTAGAGATACATTCCATGCTTGTATAACTATACCAAAATGAATTGCCAGGTGCAACTAAAAAGAACCAATCAAAAAACAAAAATTAGTAATTTACTCATAGACCACCGACTAGCTGGGATGTAGCCCACGGTTCTGGATGAGATGCTGCTTCCTGAATATTCAGCTGGCTCAGCAGGAAAGAGGAAATTAGGCCTCTAGAGACCACAGCCCTTTCTTGCAGGAACACCATGGAGTTGGGGTCCTCCTTTCACCATCCTCTCAGTCTTCAGCACACAGCCTGCAAATACGCTGGGGTGCCAGCACAGGGACACCCTCGTCCTCCTCTATAATCCTCCACGTGTTCTGCTCCCTACCCAGGAGACCTGGGCTGCCAGCACCCTGATGTCCTCATGGGGCTTCAGGCAGAGGCTGAGGACACCATGCACTATTGTGACAAGATTCACAGGGTCCAGCTACCAGATTCACTAGATGTACACGTGGGGACTGAGGGCTGATCCGCACAGAGAAACACGATGGCGGCAGACTGAGAGGACCAGAAATAGCCCTGCCGCCATTTCCCCTCCCGCCACCGCCAGGTCCAAGGGCTTGGGCTTCACCCCGTCTCCAGCTGCCTGAAGCACACTCACCATTTCCTGCTCTTCACTCTGCCCCGCGTTCTCCCTCGGAGTCTCTCCTTCCCTGTGTCGCACAGAAACCTGGGCCTCGGGGTACAGGAGGAAAAGCTATAAGTGGATCCAGAGAATGGCGGACTCCGAGATCAAAGCCAGTGCTAGGTTTCAGAAGCCCGCCCTCCTCGCTGGCTGCATGAGGATTGGACAGTTCTCACCCTGGTGCCTCTGATTGGACAGGGCCTCAGGCCCCGCCCACTGACTCTGAGCCTAGTGATCACCTCTGAAGGACAGTGGAATGTGGCCAACCCAGGAATTAATGAGATCAGAATCACAGACGTTGGGCTGTTGCTTTTGATTGTTGCAAATACTAGGGACCCAACCGAAGGGCACTTTAGAATAATTGAATTATGTCACAGTGAAGCTGTTTAAAATGTTTATATTCAGTCAAGTTCTGTGTGTAACATTTTAGATTCTGTGTTCAAAACTCACATCTACATAAAATGTGACTTTCCTCATGCATGATGCAATCTAAAAATACATATATGGATATCAATAGAGGAAAATGTCTGAAGCATATTAACTGGATGAACAAGGGTGGTTAACTCACAGGAATGGAATCAGATGGCAATGGAAAAAGGTGAAAATTATCTTATCTGCATATCATTTTGAAGGCTATTCAATAAATAGAAAATTATTAGATATCACAATACTCAATTATGTATTTTATTTTATTGACTAGAATACTAACTTTAAGCCTTAAAATTTGCAGGATTCTTAATTTGGCTTCTTGTCATCATTGCCTTTTTCTTTAACACAGGGACTATTATACTACATGTATTCAATATTTGGCACCCCTGTCACTGAATAGGTTCTCAAAATTATGATTAATCCATGCACAGAATATATAAGGAAGACTCAGGGAGAGAAAATGAGTTGTTTAAGGTGATCCAAAAATCAATTGGTATGGTATTTTCTCAGGAGTGTCCTCCTCAGGAAATCAATGTCTCCAATCTCAGTATGAACACTTCATATTTGTAGAGTTTTTACAGGATCATATGGCTTTCATCCCAGTGATAATCAGTAAAATAACAACAATTTCTGAAAAACTTATGAGTATTGGCTACAAGAGTGAACCAACCTGGTTTCTTTATTTCTGCCAGGACATTTTTTTTTTATTTCAGACAATATGATGTGAAAACCTATATATTAAGAACACGATTACTTCTGTGTCTTGGGATGGACATACATATAGAAGATCAAGGTTGAGTTTCCTTGATTGGCAAAATAATGTCACTGTTTGGCAACTGCAGGTTTCAGGAAACTGAAATGGGCAGATCATGCCTTAGGCAGAAAAAAATCCAGGGATAGATGCTGGGATAAGGATCAGTGCCACTATTTGGTCACTACACAAGCCCACATCAACTCTGGTCGCAGAGGAATGTATGATTCTCACTTTTAGAGGAGCAGTGATGGAAGGCAATAATTCATTGAATTCATTGCACTGAATTCATTGTCAATTAGGAGAAACCAGGAAGAAAAGTGTGAAATTCAAATATAGGTCTCAGGAAAAAACTAATGAATTCTTAAAAAAACACATGCATAGATGGACTGGTGGAAAGATGGAAAGACTATTCCATCTGAATATGTGTTTCTTCATAAGATGTTACCAGATGGTGGACTTTTAAATTTGCATCATGTTTATGCATGTGGAGATTGAATTCCGGAGTTCTCTAACACTGAGCAAAACACCTGGTCATTTTCATTTTAAGATACGGTCTCAGTTAGTTGTCAAAACTGACCTCCAATTTGAGATTATCTTGCCTCTGCCTCCAAGTCCCTGAGATTGTCCATATGTAACACAGTGTCTTCCTGAACAATCATTTTGAATTGCACACACCTTATGTCCCTGATATTTTATCCTAGTGTATAAAATGAAATCATTTTTCCAATGGTTGCACACAGTATATTTATGGGTCACAAATTAATAGATGGAATTAAGAATCTTTTTAATGGTCTAAGGGTCAGTACCGCTGACTTGCTATACTCATTTCTTCTTTAAGCTTTCAAAAGTAAAATAGTCATTGTGAAATGTGCATGCTTTAGGAAACACTTGCAGTAAGAAAAGGTGTGGCTTAACATGACAGACTAATCATAAGTAACATATAAATCTTTTATCAAATACAATCAAACACTGTATTCACAGGTAAAATTTTTTTTTAATTTTGTAAAGCCAAGAATTTAAAATGAAGTCAATTTGTGTGGTGGTCAGATGGGTACAGACTACTTGTACTGTATCACAAATTGGTCTTGGGACAGTTATTCTGAAAACTCAGTGAATGTATAACTAACATTAACAACTCTTAAACTGGTACCTAATACTCCCTTACAAAGACTCTTATAAAATATATTACAGATTGTGCAATGGAACAAGAAATGGGCCTTGGGAACAGCTCTTACAGGTTTCCTCTGCTCGTGTGCTGCTATATCCAGTCTTCCCAAAGTTCACCTAGAAATTGTGGATTCTGCTATTCTGCCACATCTTTTCAGGGAGTGGGATTTTATTATTTCTAATTAAACATTGGTAATAATGTGAAAAGAGAGACCTACAAGACATAGGGAATTCTGTGGAGAAGGACAGGTGGTATATTTCCTGGTAAACCTGAAGAAATTGCTGGTTGGTTGTAATGAATGACTGCATTAATGGCACTGTAACCCCTGAAGTCAAATGAATGTACTTGCTATCTGTGCCCCACTCATGGAATTAGGTGGTGGGTATGGAGAAGACTAGTCCCAGTGGACCCTGCTCTGCTTCCTGTGCAGGTCATTTTGCCTTCTCATTCACAATAAAGACTGAAGTAAGACAATGTCATGAGAAATGAGGATCAGAACACCAAGATCTGGAAGCGAGTTTATTAGTGGTGCCAGAACTCAGAGAGGTAATTCCCACAGCCTGAGCCCCATGCACAGCAGGACTTTTAGTGTTATAATAAGCAAGTTTGGAGCACACCAAGGCAAGGGACATGGTGCTGTTCAGTTGAAGGGCACAAATGATATTCCTTATACTGGTAGAAGAGTGTCAACAGTCTAGGAAATTCAGCTCATATACAGCAGGGATTTTTATTGCACTGAGCCTAAAGAGGGATGGCTCTGTCCCTTCAATTTGGCATCTGCTTCTTCTACTGTGATTCACTTCCTACATGTACCTGCATCCTCTGCAAGCCCCTATGCTCAATAGCCATAAGAAACACTGCTGTGTGTCAGCCTGAAAAAACACAGCTATCAGCTCTTAAACTGCTCAAATTTGCATTCTGTTCTACCCCAAAATAACAGCCAAATTTATCCATTACACTGCAGTTCCAAATTCAAAGACATCTGTGTGGCTTCTTCCCATCTCCCTCAGAGTGGATGAATGCCAGCTTGCTATCCAGCTGTTGCCACTCCCTGTGCATCGATCCTAGTAGGTGGACCACACTGCCCTTAAACCTGCTTGCCCCTCTGGCCAGGAATCTCCAGGCCTCAAGGACAGAGGAGTTGCAGAGTGTTTCTAAGCTATTCAAACAGAAAGCCCTAATTGTCCTGAGGAGTTTGCTCACTCAAAGGACTTAGGCTCCTCTCTACTCTGACTGACCTGAACCTCTACAACTCCTCTTTTTTTGTTTTGTATGGCCTTTTAAATAGATATGACTTGTCCTTTGTGTAAGGAAGGTGGAGGGAGAAAGCAAGGCAGATATTGGCAAAAACAAGCACAGCACAATAAGGCAAGTATCAATAAACATCCTCCAATGAAAAGCTGTTTTATCCATATAAAATTAGGTAACCATGAGGCTAATCACTAATAAACCCAAACCTCCATCATCTTGTGGCGTCTTCTTTGTAGTGTCTTTGAAAGATCCAAATTCTTTTGAATGGGATTGCTGTTATCAGTTAAATTAAAACAATGAATATTATTAAATTCATGGCACCCCTTATGATATAACAACAGCAAATAATCAATAGCAGCCCTATTATCAAGAATATTTCAATGAATACAAATTTTCAGAAGAATTAACAATTTCCACTGAGCAGACCCAAATATTATAATGAGTGTAGGAAGCCAAAGATAGAACAGATTTTTGTACAGGGCCACCTCCAACAGGGATACAACAGAATAGTAGCCAGCATAGTTGTGGAATTTTGGAAAAATTTTGCAAACAGAGATGTAACCAAAATTTCTGGGGTACATTCTAAACCTCCCTGCATTAGCAATTATTGAGCAGATGTTGTTAAACTCTTTTTATCCCTCCAAACCAATAGATGATTCAAAGATAAGGGGTCTCTTAAACATCTTGTTCTTGTCAGAGGTTACTTCTTGGAATAATGATCCTCTTCATCTAGGATCAAACAGAATTTGGAAATCAAATTCTGAAGTCTTTGATGCAAACACATGATGATTGATGGTTCTTACATAGCAGGCAGGAATCCAGAAAGAACCTGTAGGAGTAAAATCAGCAGGATATCCCCTCACCCTTGCACTGAAATGTAGATGATCCTGCCATATCAGATCTGATCAAACTCAATATTTTTTATAAATTTTTCATAATGATACCTAAGGGGTAAAGTGTCTGTCCAAGACAGAGGACCAGCAATGAGTATTACCTTCATATTGTATATTAAGATCATTTATTGTAAACATGTCAATAATGAGAGCATTATTAATAAGAGTAAGTTGGGTCCTTCAGTTTTATGCACATTTTTAAATGTGTGATATGCATGTTCAGCTAAAGCCTGTCCAGTAAGATTTTGGAGAATTCCATGGGTTAGAATTATATCCCATTGATTACAGAACTGAGCAAAGGCACTAGATGTATAAGCAGGGGCACAATCAGTTTCTAACTGATGAGGTTTACCTATAGTTGGAATTCAAAGGAACAAGCGAGAGATACAGGCTGAGAACCACTCTGAATAATGGACACTGGCCCATATAGGCCTGAGGATGTATCTATGGTAACATGGAAGAAAGACTAGGTGTGTAAGGTAGGAAGATGAGTTACATCCATCTGCCAAAGGGCATTAGAATATAAACCTTGAGGGTTCACATTTTACCAAGTAGAGGAATGGAAGAATGTGCACTGAGAGCAATTATTAATGATGAAACAGGCCTGTTGAGAGGAAATAGAAAAGATCTTTATTAAAGAGTGAGCATTTTGATGAAAAAAATTGTGTGATTCCATGGCATCTGAAAAGAGGATAAAGTGATTTTATAGCAGTATCACCATGTGTATTTCCTTTAGTGGGCAGTCCAGGAATTTTAGTGTGGGTATATTTGTGAGCTAGAAATATTGGAGCCATATGATCCTATAAAAGAGATTAAGGAATGACAAACCGGGATCCAAATGAGGTGAAAAATTTGCAGAGGAAATATGTGGCATCAGTTTGGCTACATAGTAGAGTCTAAAATGATGTTGAAGGTGTTGGCAAATATAAAAAGAGCCAAAATAATTACAGCTAATTCTGCTCACTGAGGAGAAGATTGAGGCAATGTTTAATAATCAGTCAATTTTTTATCAGTGAATATAGACATCACACCACAATGTTTTCCTCCATCAGTATAGACAATAATCCCATTGGAAAGTGGAATGGAGAATATAGAAGAAGGATCATGAAAGACTTGACACAATAAGGAAAGGCATTCATCCAGGGTTGCATGGAAAGCAATAGGAGGTAGAATGTCAGTTAAGACAGCTTGATAATATGAAGAATATTACAGGGTTATATACAGTTACATTAGGTTACATTAGTGCAGTTAACTTTCTCTATGTGCAGATCATATAACTTGCTTGCTACTGAGAGTCCACTAGTACCAAATGTTTTTCTAATAAGATAATGTTACCAGGCCTCAAGGACAGAGAAGTTGTAGAGTGTTTCTAAGTTATTCAAACAGAAGACCATTATTGTCCTGAGGACTTTGCTCCCTCTTCTGTTCTTTGGCTGCCCTGAACCTCTATGAAGGCCTTATATTCTTTTAAAATCTATCAGATTGAGAACTAACTTTTGCAAATAGGCCTCTGAACAAAGCAGAGTGTTAAAAAAACCTTTATAGTTGGATAAAATAGGTCATATCAAAATAATACATTAACCTAGGTGTGCCATTCAAATCAATATATATGTCTGCACATGTGTGTGTGTGTGTGTGTGTGTATGTGTGTATGAGTATATACAAATTAACATGAATCATACAGAAAAAATGGCATGGTCATTAATTATTTAGTAAAGCAGTATGAGAGAATGAGAGAGGGAGAAAGACGGAGAGAAAGAGTGGAAGAGAGAAGTTAAACTGTCATTTTTGTTACTTCAATCTCAGATCAGTCTCTGGCTGAGCCTGCAGGTCTCTGCTGTCTACATTCCAATGCAAGCTTCAGCATGGACTGGATAGGAAAATTGATGCCTAGGGTTATTCAAACCTTTTATCATTGGTTGGTAATCCAGCTGGCCAGATTTGGGTGCAGACAATTGTAAAACATATCCTATTAGTTTTGAGGATGAGGGTGCTGTGTAAGCTTAGGGCAGGGGATTTTAATATGGCTCCATTTTACATGACTTGAGGCTGAGACCTCACTTAGAATTTAAGATACTAATTATACTTTTGATAATTATTTTAAGTAAGGGAGAACATTTGCCAGAAAATTCAACTGTTAAAAATCTCTTCAGAAGTGTAATATTAACCTGCTGCTTGACTGTTCACCATCCCTATAACTTGGAATTTCTGAGATGTATTATGGGACTTGGAAATTAGGCTGCACTGAGGAAAGGGTTGTTTTTCCCCAGGGACAGTCCTCTTTCCAGTATCCCCATTGCCAGCATTGTGGATGTGGCTTTATGGGGGTCTTGAGATATAACAATATTTTGCCCAATGTAAAGTCAACCCTTATCAGAAAGAGGGCTCAGGAGGTGTATTAGAGGTACTGTGGGGACAAGAACAGCAGTGACTATTTTAGGTCCATGGATGGCTAAGGCTCAGATTGGTGTTTAGTTTAAGATGAATTTCTTCATCCTGTTTGGCCTCATCTTCCTTATTGTTAAGGTCTTGATGGCAATATCTAGAAATTGCTTCTGGAAAGACTTGGTGCCCTTCTCTGTTTATGCTTCTTATGGTATCAAGTACAGATCCACTGATAAATTGGTCAGAAAGAGAGTATCATTAAAAGTGTGAAGGTGTAGAGTGGTATATTTGGTAATGGAGTAAAGGAAAAACAAAGGTTGAAGGTAGAGAACCTCAAACAATTTGCCATTGTGCATTAAATAATTTTCCAAAGCCTGGAGAATTTCTTTATCAACAATTCTGTTCTTGTGACATGTGTACTGGTTATCTAATTTGTACTATGGACAAAGTTGACTCCTGAGTCTGATCAGTGGTAGAATTTTGAGGTCAGTTTGGGAATAGAGTTTTTAAAACTGTAAAGAGAAAGTTCAACTGGGTTTCTCTGGGAAATAATTGGGTCACTCCCATGTTTGGAGAGGCTCAATGGAGTTGATGATTTGAGGGCAGAGCATTGTCTCGAATCATATGACACAGGTGTGCCAGTCACTAGTGTGGACTTTTACACTGGGGATTAGGGGAAAGTCTTTACCCAATCTCACTGGCAGGGAAACCCCAGAATTTTGGTTAGCTAAAGGGTAAGTACTTATCTGCTAGAGGCCCAGATAGATGGAGTCTTACCTTTCTGGAAAGAATGGGGAGGCCATTCTTGCAGGCAGGAGCAGAATGGCAGATGTCTTTCATTCATGAGGTTTTCTGGTTTGTAGGGAAGTGTAGATTGGGGAGGGGAGAAAATAGAAATGGGACAACTTTAATGCCAATAAAGGATTTGCCACAAATCCTTGCACTTTCCATGTGGCATAAAGCTGTAATAATCTATCATCTGGTTGATATTTGGTACACCTGTGGTTTGTTAGAACCAGGTGTGAGACATAAGACCTTCAGACAGCACCAGAGAAGAGCCCTGGCAAGCTGCCTTAACTTGCCTTAAGTCCCCCTCTCTCCCACACACCAAATTTCTCTCACACAAAAACTGGCAGTTGCTCAGCTAGAGTGGACTGCAGAGGACATAACTGGCCTACATTTTACAAAGTGGGTTGGCCCAGTGAGTTTGGATATTCAATCATAGTTTGTCTGAGTGGTGACTGTGGTGACCCACAGCTTTCAGAAAATCACAGAAGTGCTGAATGTTCAATGGTTGTCACTTTCCAGGACTCATCAGTCATTTAGCTTTGATGGTGGGGAGAGTAAATGGGCTTTTGAGATACGGGGAATGACTAAATATTATGTTTTTCTGTTTCCTGTGAGGTTTCCAGTAGCTGCAGAGGAGACTTCAGGTTCAACAGTCCAAGAGGGTGTATTTTTCTAAGAATGTTTGCTACTTTAATTTAGGTCTTTCTAAAGTTAGTCAATTTTTTTTCATAGGGATTAGCAATTAATTTGGGTTTTCTATTTTTTCTGACATCTAGTCAGACAACTCACGTATGGTGTGTCATATTTTCAGGTAAACCATAAGTATTAATTTAACATTTGTATTACTTAAAATCTTGCTTCTGTCATCTTCACAAATCCAATAGAACTATTTTTGATGCAAGAATCTTCTACAGTTTGAGTCATTACAAGTTTTGAAGCCTTTAAAAGAAAATGACATTCCATATACAAAACCTTATTTTATAGGAGGGGATCTCACATTGCTATAAATTACCTAACATGGATTTTCTCATGAATACTTTGGATCCAAATTAATTTCACCAAATAAATATTCCCTTACCCTGTACTCATTCAATTAGAAAATGTGAAATGAGATTTCCAAGATGAAGAAGATTGGAAGTACATTAAATATTTTTAAAAAATCAAATGAACAAGCTGGTAATTTCCCATTCCTGCCTTCAAAACACCCTGGAATATAATTCTTGAGAGTGTAGGGGAAGAATATTAGTGTTCATTGTGTTTATTAGTCTTTAATGTTCTGGCCACTAAAAAAGATACTTTTTCCAAATTCCATTACAATGGAAATGTCAGAATCTGATTTTGTTTAGAAGGATATTTAGGTCACTCCAATACCATCCTGTCCTTGCAACTGTACCTAACTTTCAGATGTTTTTCCCAAACTCAACTTTTCATGTCTTTAGCATGAACAGATAAATGTGAACCCATCTCTTTTCCTTGTAACTAAGACACAAAGAAGAGGTAAGCATGGAAAGCCAAACCATTTGATCAATCAAGCAGGACTTGAATCTTACACACTAAATCAGAGAGAGTCTAGGGGAAGACAAATGGTCCTGTAGGACTGCTTTGGTTTCCCACTAATGACAACTTGGCATCTGCAAGGAAGCATCTCTGGGGATTTCTGGGGATTTTTGGTTTTTTTTCTTTTATTTTAAAACCAACATTTTCTTGGGGTGGGGTTGTAGTTTATTTGGTAGAGTGCTTGTCTAGTACTTGTGAGGTGCTGGGTTCCATCCTCAGCACCACATAAAAATAAATAAAATGAAGGTATTTTGTCTATCTACAACTAAAAATATTTTAAAAGACTATTTTCTCTCCTACTGAATTCTTTCAGAATAAATTTTAAAATAACTACAAATATTACAGCTCTACATGTGAACACTGTACTGTACAACCCTAACAATTTACATAAGCAACCAATAATTCAACCTTCTACTTCTCATACATAGTTGCCCTTCATTTGCCCAAACATTGTCCAGCATTTTGCTAATCATGTTGCTGGACTTTGTGTATTTCTCGGCAGATGTGCCTGCAGGACTGACATCTGCTGGGTGCCAGTTTTGCCTTCCCTGAGGTGCCAGCCATTTCTCCCTAGTGCTCTTCATAGATTTTCAGCACAAGTACTGCTACAATGTACAGGGTGTTGCCTTTATGAACCTCAGTCCCAAATACACTTGCTTGAAGCAGGACCAGTCTGACCTCCCAGATCCCCTTTGTCCATTTTTATCATAGTGAACAGAAAGGAAGCATGAGGATTGGCAACAGTGGTGAAACTCAGCTCTGTGACATGACAGTGCAAAGCAAGTGAGGCTGCACATCCACAGCTAAGGGGCAAGTATATAATAGGATTTGTCTGTCATCTCATCCCAAAAAAGCAGCAGGATGATGCTCACAATGCAGATGAGAAAACAGATGTGTGCTCCCTCACAAATGCAATTTGAAACAATTTGTCCTACAGCATGCACCCCTCAATGTTGATTCAGTTGATATATTAATGATATTACCTCTGATAACCAGAATAAAGGCAGCACTGAAATCATATATTCATATACACAATTATTCCATTGGTATTCAATTCTTCAGAGAGTTAGAATTCTCCACTCTTATGCCATTCTCCTGATTGAATTCAACAAAACTGTACTTTTTTATATGTACCTTGGGCTTAAGAAAGAGGAGAAAGATGGAAATCAATAAGACACTACCTCAGAAAACCTCAGGGTGAGATTATAATTAAGAATAATTTTCAAAAATAAGTAAATTCTGAATGGATAGAAAAGCAGATGTACAGTGGGAGTCCACCAATCATTACAGAATCCAGATATGGTTTGGTAATAATAGGAAAAATGCACCTGAGGGTGTCAGAGAGGCTTGAGTGCTGAAGTGAAAAAAGCGTGTGTTGGGATAAATCCAGACATTTCCTGATTGTAATAGGGTAGGTTGAGATTCATGAAGATGATACTATTTGAAATGATGGCTTTGTCTACATTTTCTCCTAATATATATACTATGGGATTCCTTGCCCAACAGATGAAAAAAAAACAACCAACTATATGATTTTATTAGCATAAGAAATACACTTTTCTCTGAAGTTGGCCTTGGGATCTCAGCCAACACCATCCTTCTTCTCTTCCACATCTTCACGTTCCTTCTCCAGCACAGGCTCAAATCCACTGATCTTATCATTGGTATCTTGGCCCTAATCCACCTAGGGATGCTGATAATTTTGGGATGCACAGGTACAAATGTTTTTGTGTCTCAGGACTTCTGGAATGTCATCAAGTGTAAATCATTTACCAACTTGTATAGGTTTTTGAGGGCTTTTCCATTTGTGCACCTGCTTGCTGAGTGTTGTGCAGGCCATCACCCTCAGCCCCAGAAGCTCCTGCTTGGCAAAGTTCAAACATAGATCCCCACATCAGAACCTGTGTTCCCTCATGTTCCTGTGGATCTTCTACATGGTCTTTAGTGCTGCCTTCTCATACTCTTCTACTGCCATCCTTAATGTGACGTCAATGATATTATGTATAATACTAACTTGTGCACAATATTATCAATGAGTTACTTTCAAAGGCATTTATTTTCTGTATCAGGTGTATTCTGGGATATCTTTCTTATAGGACTCATGGCCCTCTAGAGTGGATACATGGTGGTTCTCTTGTGCAGGCATAACAGGTACTTCCAGCACCTCCGAAGCACCAACCTGTCTCCAAAAGCATCCCCTGTACAGAGGACCACCAGGACCATCCTTCTGCTCATGAATTTCTTTGTGTTCATGAACTGTTTGGACTGTATCTTCTCCTCCTCAAGAATTATGTGCAATAATGACCCCATTTGCCATTATATTCAGATGCTTGTGGCCAACGGATATGCCACAACCTGTCCTTTGTTGATAATCTTTACTGAAAAACAAATTATTAACTTATTGAAAGGTTTTTTTGGGTAAGATAGCACATATTTAACTACTGATGAAGGATAAGTTCCAATATACTGGTTTCTGAATAATAAATTATGGCATAGAATATATGCTCTCTGGATTAAGTGAATATGGAAATATGAATTTTTTAAATGTGCATACTTTTTGACATGTGAATAAGAAATATGTCATAGAAATATCAATCATAAATCTTTCTAAGATAACATAGGGACACAACTTATCTGTGTGACATCAGCATCTCATTCTCATAAGGTGGGTCTCACCTTCATGGCCTAGGTTAGCTACTTATAAACACATTGATGGTGTACAGCACTTTTTAATAAGTGTTTCAATGAGTTGTACTCTTCCCAATTAATATGTCAATATTTATTGCCATGAATTACCTACCTTATCCATCAATTGTCCTTTCATTTTGATCTGCTAAAATGACTTTAAATCAGGGACCAGAGTTATCATATGTAAACTAGTACTCATATTTACATTCCTAAGGATATCCCATGGTGGAAACAACTGAACATTATCCCACTCCTTGGTTTATACCAGAAAGACTTAAAATCACCATACTTCCCTTATGCAGCCACACCAATGTTTATAGAAGTTCCATTTTCAATAGATTGATTGTGGAACCAACCTAGATACCCTACAACAGATGAATGGATAAAGAAACTATGGCATATATACACAAAGAGATATTGTACAGCCATTGAAAAGACTAAAATTATGGCACTTGCAGATGCATGGATAAAGTTGGAGAATATCATGCTAAGTGAGAGAAGCCAATTCCCCCCCAAAAAGCAAAGACCTTATATTTTCTCTGATAGGTGCATGATGATACATATTGGGGAGGGAGGGGTAAAGGAAGAATGGAGGAAAGATGTGTTGTGTAGAGGGAAATGAGGGGTGGGGAGGGAATGGGAGGAAGTAATGATAGTAGAATGAGAGAAACATTGTTACCCTATGTACATATAGGATTACACAAGTGGTGTGACTGTACTTCGTTTACAACCAGAGAAATAAAAATCATACCCCATTTGTGTAAAATGAATCAAAAAATGATAAAAATTAAAGAAGTTACTTCAATGATAAAAAGAGAGAAATGAAATGGAAAAGAAAAGCTCAAACTTTCATTATTAGTCATTGACATGATTCTCCATTTAGATCTAAAAAATTCTACCAGTAAAATTGCAGAACTAGTAAATTAATTCAGTAAAGTAGCAGAATATAAAATTAACACCCATAAATCAAATGCATCCCTATACATCAGTGATTAATCCACTGAAAGAGGAACTGGGAAAACTATTCTAGTCACAAAAAACACAAAAAATGAAATATTTGGGAGTTTAACTAACGAAAGAGGTGAAAGACCTCTAAAGTGGACACTAAACAACAGTAAAGAAAGAAATTGAAATAAAACTTTAGAAGATGGAAAAATCTCTCATGTGCTTGTATAGGCAGAATTAACATTGTCAAAATGGACATACTACCAAAAGCATTGTACAGATTTAATGCAATCCCTAAAAAAAATTCTGATGACATTCTTCATTGAAACAGAAAAACAATCATGAAATTCATTTGCAAAAATAAGAGAACCAGAATAGCTGAAGTAATTCTTAGCAAGGGAAGTGAAACAAAAGTCATCACAGTACCAGAACTTAAAATATACTACAGAGTCACAGTAGCAAAAATGGTATGGTGTTGGCACAACATTAGACACATAGACCAATGGTTCAGAACAGAACACATATAGAGACAAGCCCATATAAATACAATTATCTTATACTATAGAAAATGCCAAGAAGATACATTGGAGAAAAGATAGCCTCTTCAACAAATGGTGCTGAGCAAACTGGAAAACTGTACCTAGGCACTAGAACAGAGAGTCTGCATCTAATGGTAGGAAAAGTAGACCCAATCTCCATGATGTTGACTTAGGAACTGACTTAATTAGCAAGACTCTCAAAGTACAAGAAGTAAAATCATGAATCACTAAATGGGATGTAATCAAACAAATGCTTCTTTATAGCAACAGAAACAATGGCATGAAGATAGAACCTACAGAATGGATGAAAATCTTTACCACACACTTCAGATTGACCATTAATCTACAGAATATATAAATAACTCAAAAACTAAACATGAAAAAAAAAACAAATAACCCAATTAACAAATGGGTTAAGAAAATGAAGACACTTCACAAAAGAAATACAGTTGATGAGCAAATACATGAAAAAAAGGTTAACATCTTTAGCAATTAGAATAATGCAAATCAAAACTAGATCAACATTCCATCTCACTCCAGTCAAGCCCAATTAACAGAAATATGAGCAACAATAAAAGGTGGCGAGGAGATGGGGAAAAAGGTACACTCACCCATTACTGGTGGGTCTGCAAATTGGTGCAACCACTCTGGACAGCATTGTGGAGATTCCTCATAAAGCTTGGGATGGAACCACCATTTGACCCAGCTATCCCACTCCTCAGTATATACCCCAGGACTTAAAATCAGCATATTACATTGATGCAGCCACATCAATGTTCATAGCTGTTCAATTCACAATAGATAAACTATTTAATCAAAGTAGGTACCCTTCAACAGATGAATGTATTGATTGCATCTTAGTACTTATATTTTCTAAGTGAATTCCAAGAAGAGAACAGATACATGTATGAACACAGCACATACATGCAACCTGCATGTATACTGCATCTGATCACTTCTTGCACATTAAGGAGTTTTGATTCCCATCTGTACCAGAAGGACACTGGTTCAGGAAATATTGGAGATGAGAGGGAATCAGGTAAAAGGTAGTGTTTTCTATCTACAAATAAGTACACAGAGGGAGGGTGCTGAAGCCCAGAGAGGCCACACTTTGGTTATAAAGCAGAACTAGATTCAAATGCAGAAAGAAGGCAGTGTGTTCTTCACCAAGTCTAAGGATACCTGTCTTGTGTTTGTCACTGTCTTATCCCACATTTCCAGCTAAGAATGTGAGGGGAAAGGGTCATCTAAAGTCATTTTTCTTTCAGGTCTATGTTATTAACAAACCAATCCAAGAAAATGTAAAATGCCTCAGTGTAGTGAAAAAAACTGATTTGGTGTTGTGTAATATTTTCACTACTCAGGTATGAATGAACTCAATGTCAGTATGCAGGGTATAGAATGACTTGCTTGTAAGGTAAAATATCTTCAAAGACAGAGAGCTGGAAGAATACAAGCATGAAACAAAGGACTTGAATAGTGAAATAAAACTGAAAGCAGCAAATGAATGTATGTTTATACTGACATAAATAAATCACAATGTAGATAATATATAAAGGGAACAGACAAAACTTTCTAACAAAAGAGTTGAAAACAATGCAGATGGACAGCATCCCCTCCTGCAAGTGGTGCTTACTACTCCTCTTCTTTTCAGAGTGGGTAGATTCAGTGACTTGATCACAAAGAATAGTGCTGGAAAAGAAAGAACTTCCCAAAGTTTGAACCTAGCAAAAACTACCTGGACCATAGATGGATTGTATCCTTCCAGGTTTTGAGACCATTAGTTCAACTCATGATGCTGTGACAATAAGGCACTTTACCTCTCTCCTGTTCCTTTCAAAATTATGTAACCACCAGTCTCAACACACACATGACACCAAATATCATGTTAGGTACATTCTACAAAATGTGGCCAGTATTTGCCACTATTGTGAAGATCATGATAAATAAGAAAAGACTAAGATACAGTTCTTTTTGCAGGTGACTGACAATGAGCATTTTCACAAGCAAGAAACAAAACATAAGGATATCAATTTCCTTCCCAATTGTTGAGGGACTACTCCTCAGTGATCAAAGAGAATGATTAGCTCTATGTGCTTTTAAAATTAACACATATTTATTACACATATTAATGAGTGTGATATTTCCAAATCCAGTGACCATATCTATTTACCCATCTTCCACTCTCATCCCACACCCTGCACCATCACCATCCCCAGTCTCCAGAAATCAGTATTATACTTCCAGATTAAAAAAAATTAAACTCGGGGGCTGGGAAGAGAGCTCAGTTTGTAGTGCTTGCCTTGTAAGCACAAGGCCCTGGGTTCATTCCCCAGCACCTAAAAAAAATAAATAAATAAAATAAACTGTAGTATAGAGCTGAAAATAGAGTAATAGAAGAGAGATTTCTGCAGCCACAAAGAAGAGGAAAATGCACTTTCTGGGATGGCCTCTCCCCACGTCTCACAGACCGCCTGGCTGTGTCTCCCTTCACCTCATTGTTCACAATCAGAAAAATGATCCCCAGCTTTTGCCTTCACTGTGCCAACTTCTATTCTTCCACATATCATCAAGGTGTCTTCAACTCCCACCATCTGAAGACAGTGGTTTCACTGAGAGCATCAGAAATGTCTATGGTGCCAAATCTAATGTTCCCTCCTTGGTCATCCTCTAAGCCAATTCTGAGTGTCCTTCAGGACAAGAGGACCTGACTGTTTTGAAAAATCATCTTTTCCCAGAAAACCATATCATTCCATTTCCCTATTTTTCCATTTCCCTAACTGGGTTCCCTGCTCTGTCTTCTTCATAGAATACTGTTTTCTCCTTTGTTAAATATAGGCAGGTCCCCAGCTTACAGCAAGTCTCCCTGTGTTTCTCTGCTGTCACCCTCACTGTAGTTTGCCCACAGACTCATGGCAGTAAATATTTTCCACATTCTTCTGCCTCCCAAATGTCCATCCTCTTCCTTTTCCTCTCCTCTCACCTTCAGATCTATCCAGATAGATATGTAGTAGACTTTACAAACACCAACACGAAGGAATTCCTCCAAAAAAATGCTCTTTTTCAATCCCCATGTGGTTTTTCTGCCACATCCAATATCAGGTGTCAGTAATCCTGTAGGATTCTCAAGTCAAAAATTTAGGAATTGCCATTGGTCTTTTGGCCCTCACCCCTATAGCAATCCACCACCAATTCCTGCTTATTCTAGAGACAAAATTATAAACACATATGTGTGTATATATAAACAAAATTATAAATATATAATGATATGTATAAAGTATAAAAATAATTATAAATAAATTAGAATCAACCACTTTCATCTTCTTGTTACCTAGTCATGCCATCATGCTTTATAATACATATTCTATTGATACACATACCCATGGGGCAAGTTCTGCTAAATGGCAAAAATATTCTCCTTATATCACAGGGACTTAAAGCTTCTTTTGCTAAAAAGCACAAATGCTCCACTAAACCCTTCAAATACCCAATGTGGTGTGGGCTTATAATAATCAGAGCCCAGCAAAGAACACAAAATGCCTCCAATACTAGCAGATTCCTGAAGTATCCCAGGAACAACAGCTGTAGGAAGAGGCCATGATTGAACTCAGATCCTTAAAACACTTCTGAATAATGTTCTGAGAATACATATTCCTATATTTATATATATGTATGTACCTCTATATATGTATATATTAATATACCTATATATATATGTATATATATATATATATATATATGTGTGTGTGTGTGTGTGTGTGTGTGTATTCATCTTCTACTCCACTAGGACAATGAACACTTTGAGTAGTGAGTGTAATAAGATTCCCTTTCATAGCTGGAGAATTAATTCCATACATAAAATTCATTAAGTGTTTCAAAGAGCCAGGCATGGTGGCACATGCCTGTAATCCCAGCAGCTCAGGAGGCTGGGGCAGGAGGATGGCAAATTCAAAGCCAGCCTCAGCAATGGTGAGGTGCTAAGCAACTCAGTGAGACCCTGTCTCTTTATAAAATATGGCAAGTTATGTGACTCAGTGGTTGAGTGTCCCTCAGTTCAATCCTAGTACCCCTACAAAAAAAATTTACAAGGAAAATACAGGTTACTTGTAGACAAGTTCTGAAGGGCTTTCTAAAACTTTCAGTAACCAAGTCAGCCAATAGTTTGGCAGAAACTATGATGGACCCTAGACAAAGTTTTAACTACAGTTTTGGCACCATCTAGTGCCTAACCAGGAGTTCAGCACTTCTAAAAATCAAACACACACACCAAGCAGAGAGGTATGAACTGGTAGGGGTGAGAGAGTTTTTTGTGAAACCTTGGGGAGGGATGGGGAGATACAACTGTAGAACTCAGTGAGGGAGAGTTCCTGAAGGAGGGCTTTATCTCATAGGTGGGAGAACAATGGAGGCAGCTAAGTGACATGAGGGGTATTAGAAAAATTAAGCAGGTGAAACATCACCATGGATGGTAACATAGATCAGATGCCTACAGGTGTCAGGGCTCCTTGTCTGTTTAGTGCCTGAATTGTTGGACCAGACCAGTGAAACACCAGCACCGACAAGAATGGAGGCAGGGATTCCTGGCTGGCTAGTTTATGTCTATGTCCTTTCTGCCTAGAACTGAGTATGCTACATAATACAGTTTGAAATACAAGGGGGACATATTTCCATGTATAAAATTAAATGATTACACTGTCAAAACCCAGACTTCCTGCTCCATCCATGCCAAACTCTTTTTTAGAGAACCAAAAAGCTGGGACTTGGACTCACACCAGCCTCAGAGGCAGGTGTCCCATCCATGTCCTGTTTTACAGATGCAGTATGTGCCCCTGGCACAGTTCAAGGCCACCTCTACCATGTATGCTTCTCTCTCTGCCCAGGCACTAGGAAAACCCTGCACATGAGTGACATGGGATTTTGCAATTCAGACCAGGTTCCAGAGAGTGACAGCTGCACCACCCTCTTAACCTCTCTGGATCTCCAGGTCACCCAACAGGCACCAGAAATCTCTGAACAACATTGGGACAGTGGTCGCTCACAAAAATCAAGCCACATTCCCCAAGACACTTCCCAGAAAGCCAACAGATTCCAACCCCCCTGAATACACTGAAGTCCACATCATCAAGTGAGATGGAAGGATTAAGGAAGGCTGCACTTTGGCATATTTAGACTCCATCCATTGCCTCCTTGTATAAGTGGGGAAACTAATGCCCCAGCGGAACAGATTCTGAGGTCATATCTCCCACAGGGGAGGCCAAGGACCTTCCATCCTGGAGGAGTCCACAGCGAACTCTGACAAGATTTCCAGAGCATGGGTGCCTCTCCAGGGTCCCTTCACCTCTTGAGTTTGCACTCACCATGCCCTCAAGTCACCAGTTGAGGAGAATATGTGAGGATTCCTGAGCAGGGAGAATACATGACAAGTCCTGAGCAGGGCTTCCTCCCATGTGCTTCATCTGACCCCACCCCTCCAGCTGTTCCAACCCCATTCAGCTCAACCCCCAGCTCCTCCCATTCCCCATGTTCCACTTGGCCCCAGTGAGCACTAGGGGAATTGCTTGGTCCATCACTTCTGCTCCACTTGAACCCTCTCAACTTCTCAGTCTCTGCCCAATGTTTGGGCTCCACTTGGCACCCCTCTGCAGCACCATGCCAACTCCACCGACTTGTTCCACCTCTTTCTGCCTACCTAGCTCCTCCTCGTATGGAAAATGTAACATACTGGAATTGCATGTTTTCCCTTCTTGTCATGGAAACTTTTTTGACCTGGCATGGCCCAATTCCACTGACATCCAGTGAAATCCCAAAAGTTCTGCTCCTCTCCATCAGCCTGGCTGTCCAGTCAAGCTCACAGGGACACCTGCCACTCCCTCAGTCCCCTGATGGATACACTGCATTTGAGAACTTTGTTGGAAATGAATGAAAAGGGTCTTGTGGAGTTGCCTGTGTTCCTGGACACCACTCAGGTTGAGGGAGAATTGGACTTCGGGTCTGTTAGCATTGACTCCCCACATAAGAAGTGGATGACTTTGAACCACTCTGCTCACCTCTGAATCAGTCTCTTCATTTACACAGTTTAGATGATAATGATTTTTAGTATGCTGGCAAGCATGTTTTGAACATCATCTGTATGTCAACCCTATCATGGAAGCAGAAAGACTGATGAGCAAGAGAGCAAGGTCCCTGTCCTGCATGTGGAGGAGCCCAGCCAGGATTAAAGGAGCACATGTTTGCACAGGACCTGGCCCTCTGCTTTTCTGTAGCTCTGTAGCCTTCTGCACCTTCTCTGAGTCCTTGAATGCAGATGGGCACACTTTCTTGACAAACAAGAATCATCTGTGCTGTCCTCGCTGCCCCAGGCACCCCACAATGAGGTAGTACAGGTGTCTGACCATGGGCCATCTTTCTGAAGGTTGGATCTTGGGAGGAGATCCTCTTTATAATGACCTCTGTCAATATCATTCATTCTGACAACCTGACTCATTGCTGGGGAGACAGGACAGCAGCTGGGGATTTTGGCTACAAGGTGCAGAAACAGATCTTGTTGTTTTAAATAAAAGCACATGTTAGAGGACATGGGAGAGGTCAAGAGAACCTGACAGCAAAGTTCAACAGAGGAGGAGCTGGACTCTGCCAGGTGATTTCAGCATCCCAAACCCCTGCACAATCCTCCCTGGACACTGCTTCTAGGCAAGCACACTATAAACCTTTCTGCTGTGCCTTTGTTGCTGCTCTCATTCAAAATTTCTAGGACAAAGGACCAGATTGGCTGGGTGTAGATATCTGAAAATTCTTCACATTCAACTAGGTATTGAAGGATGAGTAGAAATTCATTAAAGGGAAAAGGGAAGGACATTCCAGTTAAGAACAGCATGTATGTCCCCACAAAGGACTCCAGGGGTCTCTCAGAATCATGCAGCCACAATATGACAGGTGCTTTCTTCATTATGCATATAATGCCCCCAAGCCCTGCAAAAATAGTGTTAGTTTTGGGGAAAACTGATTGCATTATTTTATAAAAATGCTAAAGGCTCTTATAAAGAATTGAAAATACACAGCAGAATACTGCAAAACTGGAAAGGGGATGGGAATCACAACACACCTGCTGCCCAGACACCAGCATTAGCATTAGGCCACATCAACCCAGATGTTTCTCTCATCACCTGGATGGGAGAGAGGGAGGGAGAAAGGGAGGGAGGTTGTTAGAAAGAAGAAAAAGGAAAAGGATTTGACTAAAATGAAGTCAAATATATATGGTAATTTTTTAAAATACAGTCATTCCACTTGATTTTAAGAAAAACAAATTGAGATGAAAGAGAAGTGCTTACTAACTTTATATATTTCTTTTGTGACCAAAATGCCTATTTATTATAAAATCACTTTGATATTGTGATTAAATTTTTTTCCTCAAAATATATTCTAAATATATTTTTTAAAAAGGACTGAGACTGGTCAAAAGGGAGATGGCAGTTTTCTTGAAGCTGGGTGTCCTCTGCGGTGCTCAAGGAGGCTGAGTTCTGTTTCTCCAAACCTCAGTGGTCAGACCTGCTCTCATCTCAGTGTTCCTCAAGGGCCGACATACCCCAGGATGGAGTGGAACACAGCACATTCACCTGTCACCAAACTGCCTTTTTAGTTCCAAGGCTGCATCTCTTCACTGGACTAGTGAGAGAGTTGTCAGGGTTTTGCTCCTGGGCCTGCTTCCAGCTGCATATGTGAATCCTTGCTTTGCAATGGACTATCAGTCATATCAGAATATTACAAATTTTAAACAGATTTAATCCTCAAATGTGTTTTACTTGTTATAAAATAATCTGGCCACAAATATAAAACTAAAAATAATAAATTATTTTCCCACTGTGGGAATTGGTAATAAGAAAAATATTCCATGGAAGAAAATTTTAAAAAAATACAATGTTATGTAATAAAAAATTTATTCTACTCACTTGTGTAAAAAAAGAAAAGAAGGACTCAGATTGTAACTCAGTGGTTAAGCACCACTGGGCTCAATCCCTGGCAAATAAATAAATAAATAACATGTGCATCGCTTTTCTTTAATTTCATATTTCAAATTTAGCTTTTACCTTTCTCTGTTGTGACTGATAAGAAAAGTAATTCTCTCACATTCATCCATGCCAACACCCAATAGTGTGCTTTCAGGATATTGTTTTATGTCAAGGCCTATAAATTACCTCCCTGTCACCTCACTTTCCTTGGATATTTCATCTACATCTTAGGTTTGTCAGGAGCCATCACTCACCTCCAGTCATGGTACTGTGACTTCTTCCTTTCCTTCTTAGATTTAAGTTTTTAATTGGTGCAGCCTCACTTTATGGATGAGAACAAGACTTGCTCAAAGTTCTTTTCTTCAAGGCCAATCAGTACATGAATTGAGATTCTGACCAGTGTTTGCCTGTTATAGAAACAGTGCTCAGGAGAACCATGGGGGCTCTGAAATTTTGGGCTAGAGTTTTGGCATCAAAAGGATAGAGATTCACTCTCTGAACCTTCTGGGGAGGGTGAGGGATACTGGACAGGACTCAGGGCTAACTCTGCCCCAAGGGCTCAGATTGGATACTGAAAGGTTTCCTCTGGTACCTCCATAACATCCCCAGAAATCTGATAAAGGAATGGGTGACAAAATTTGCTGGTACTCTTGGCTCAATTTTCTCCAGACCTGAGGACTCTGTACAAAAAGTAGAACAAGGTGGAAATTCAACGCATGTGTTCCTCCTCTACTAGATAAAATACACCTTCCAAATACTAAAAATGTTTTCACTCACTTGGTTGCCAGGGAACAGGGTTAGGCTGAAATGGGATGTTGCTCTTTGATGGATAGAAACTTTCTCTTAATTACAATATATAATTTCTAGGTATTCGCAAAATAATTTGCTTTTAGTTTACAATACTATCTGTGCACTTATACATTTTTTAACTCTATAAATATCCTACTGTTCTTACTACCAAGAACAGAATGGAGGGAGGGAGGGAAGAAAATCAAGAAAGAGAAGAAGAAGAGAGGAGGTAATAGGCAGGCAAAAGAGGTCTAGCCCTATGATATTCCTCCTACACAAAGTGGCCCTGTCCATGCTGGATTACTATGCTGTTGCTATTGTAAATTATTATAAATTGTATCTTAGTACTTAAGTTTCATAAGTGAATTCTAAGAAGACAATGGAACACATGTATGAACACAGCACATTCATATAACTACATGTACACTGTGTCTGGCCATCTCATGCATATTAAGGAGTTTTAATTTTCATCAGCACAGAAGTCCACTGGGCCAACAAACTATGGGAGATTGGAGGGACTAGGGCATGAAGTGAGTGTGTCCTATTTATGAAAAAACACACAGAAGGAGGGCACTGAAGCTCAGAAAGACCACACTGTGCAGTCCAATGAGAACTTGATTCTAATGCAGAAAGAAGGCCCTGAATTCTTCACCAAGACCAAGGATCCCTGTTTTCTCTTTTGTCACTCATGGTACTGTACTGTGTTAACCCACCTCTCCAGTTGAGGATGTGAAGGGAAAGGGAAACCAGGGCAAACTACAGTCACATTCTTTATAGTTCTAAGTCATTAACAAACAAATTGGAGAAACTGTTACTGGTTATCAAGTTGTAATAAAAAAAATTGCATGGGTTGGTTTTGTGTAACATTTTCACTGCTCTGGTATGGATGGACTCAATGTGGGAATGCAGGCTACAAAATATGACTTCCTTGTAAGTTTGCATTTAGAATTGACATTGCATAAATAAAGATGAATGTTGAAACTCTTGAAAGTAATTTACAATGCTGGATTTTAGGTAATGCAAAGCACACTATAGGACAAAATTCACAAGAATATGACTTGAACACAGAGAAAGAAATAGATTACTGTTGCATGATGTTAATGTCACAGGTTACCTGCTATTTGATCAAGGACTCTCTTTTCACTTAGCCTTGGGCCTGAAAAATTACATAAGTGACCCTAATAACTACCCATGAAAAGGAGTCTATTTTCTTCCAAAAATGACTGCTAGGATCTCATAATGTAAATGAAAATTGAGCCTGGAAGACTAAGAAGGAGGAAAAGGAAAAAAAGGAGGAGAAATAGGAGGAAATGGAAGAGGAAGAAGGAAGACCATGATAAATAAGAAAAGACTGAGATACAGTTCTCCCCACAGGTGACTGACAATGACCATTTTCACAAGCAGGAAGCAAACCAGAAAGAGGAGAAGGAAGGAAAGAGGATGAGAAGTAGAAGGGGTGAAGGAGAAGAGGAGGAGGGGAGGAGAAGGAGAAAATTTTCCCAAATGTGGATAGATGACAAAGGACTTAGGAACAAGAGGTACAAGATCTTCAATAAACCAAAGCTGTAATAATATGAATAGGAAAATAAATAGCTTTAATAATTAAATATAATCTAATGCAAAAATGAATGTTTACTAACATGAACAATTACTTTCCTAGATAATAAGTGAAGGCAACAGACAAATATTCCTTACAGAAGAGTTCAAAACAATGCAAGTGGACAGTATCCCCACCAACAGGTAGAGCTTACTACTCTTCTCATTTTCAGGGTGTGCTGATTCCCTTATCCTGCATGGATAAAGTGGAAAGCAGTAACTCACAATGATGAGCCTGGCAAAAACAACCTTGACCATGGATGGATGGTAGCACCTCAAGGATTTCAGTGAACATCTTATAACTCTGTCATGCTGTGACAAGGAAGCACTTCATCTCTGTCCTATTCCTTACTGAATTATTTAACGATCTGTCTGAAAATACACACACTCACACACAAATACCACCAAAAACCATGTAAGGCACATGCTACAAAATGTGTGGCCAGTATTTGTCATTATTGTGAAGACCATGATAAATAAGAAAAGACTGAGATACAGTTCTCCTTACACATGACTGACAATGACCATTTTCACAAGCAGGAAGCAGACAGGATATAAACTCCGTCCCCCACTTTTGAGGGCATACCTCTCAATGATCAAACAGAATGACTAGTTCTATGTGTTTTTATTAACTGCATATTAATTGCACATGTTAATGGGATTGAGTGTGATATTTCCAAGTGCATGGTAAGCAGTAAACATTTCTAATGACATGTCTTTCACTCTCTCCCCATTACCTGCCCCAGCACCTTTCCAGTCCCCAGTAATCATGATTGTGCTTCCAGATTAAAAAAAAATCCACTCTAGTGTATAGGTGGCAAACATGGTAATAGAACAGAGATCTCTGAAGACACAAACAATCAATTTCTGGAAAGACTACCGCATCACTTCTGAGGTCCAATATTAATGCCTGACTGGGTCTCTCTTCATCACATCATCTGCAATCAGAAAAATCTCCACCTGTTGCCTTCATTGTGCCAACTTCTATTCTTCCATACATCATCAAGTTGCCTTCAGTTACCCCTGTGTGAGAACAGGGGTTCCACGATCAGCATCAGAAACCTCTAAGGCACCAAACCTAATGGTCCCTCCTTGGTCACTCTCTACTTTATTTCTGAGTGGCCTTCAGGACAAGAGGTTTTCCCATTCTTTTAAAAATCTTCCCTACCCAGAAATCCATGTCATTACATTTTCCTTATTGTCCATCTTCCTAACTGGATGTTCTTACTCCCTGTCTCCTTGATAGACTTTTCTTCTCCATCAATAAACAGGTGTGTCCCCAGATCAGAGCAAGTCTCTCTGTACTTTTCAATCATTTCCCTCCACCCTAGGTCATCTTCAGTATCAGGACATTTTTTGCACATCAGTCTACCTCCCAAATGTCCATCTCCTTCCCAGCCCTCTCCCCTCACCTTCAGACCTGTCCATGTGGATATCTAGTAGGCATCACAAAAAAACAATGGAAAACCCTTCCTCAAAACCAGTGCTCTTTTTTCTGCCTCATGTGGTCTTTCTGTTCCACCCAGTATTGGGTGTCAGTAAGCCCCTAGGTTGCTCAAGCCAAATATCCAGCAATCATCACTGGTGTTTTGGCACTTACCTCCACCTGAATCCATGTCCAATGCTGCTAATTCCAGAGACAAAATTATAAACATACACACTTATGTGTGTACATATACATATATACACACAAAGTTACAAATATATAAATTATGTAATTACATATATGATTATGTATCTAATATCTATAATAAACAAATCAATGAATCATGTTCAACCATATTTATCCCCATTACCTAATCATGCCATTATGTTATATGATATTCTTTTGATACACATGCCCTTGGTGGCAAGTTCTGCTAAATAGCCATGAGTCTTCCCCTTAACAAAGGAACTTAAAGACTGCTTTTGACTAAAAGCACTGATTCTTCACCAAGTTTTATAGATGCCCAATGGGTAAATACAAGTAATACAACTCCTGGCATCTCTGATATATATTTACACACATATACACTCTTTTTATAGGCTGATAGTAATCAAAGCCTAGCAAAGAACACAAATAGCCTTCAATGGAAAGATTCCTGCAGCCTCCTAGGAACAACAGCTCTAGAAGAGGTCATGACCAAATTGAGACACTTACCCCATATCTGAATAAAATTTTGAGAAAAAATATGTATGAATATCTATCTGTTTGTCTCTCTGCCTGCCTCTGTAACTGTCTGTATGTCTTTCTGTCTGTCTATCTGTCTATCTACTATCTGCATCATCTTCTTCATGATGACAATGAACACTGGGCAGTGAGTGAAATCCTGCCTTTCACATCTGGACAATTAACTCTCTATATAAATTTCATTAAGAGATGTACAAAAGAAGTCTGCTTGTAAAACAACAGCTTTGATGAGCTTTCTAAATCATCCAGTAACCAATCCAATGAATAAATAGGCATATACTCTGATAGGCTCTAGCAAACAATCTGTCACCATCTAGCACCTAATCAGGAGAGAGCATTCTAACAAGGGAAAAACCCACATCAAGGAGAGTGGTATGTTCTGGTAGGGGTGAGACAGGTGTTCTTGAATCCTTGAGGAGGGATGGCAAAATGCAACTGGAGAAGAAAGTAAGGGACAGCTCCTAAGGAGGCCTTTCTCTTATAGGTATGAAAGGACTGGGGACAGATCAGTGTCATAACAAGAGGTGAGTTATAGAAAAACTGGGCAGGTGAAACACTGCTGTGGATGGTGACATTAGATCGGATATCTAAAGGGGTGAGCACTCCATGTCAGTTTAGTGCCTGAAACTTGAACCAGACCATGGGAACAGCAGGCCCACCAGAATGGAAGCAGGGACTCCTGACTGTTGTTCATGCCTATGCCCTCTCTGCCCAATACAGAGCCTTGTACAAAATAGTTCTATTGTAAAATACAAGGGCATTAGGCTTCCATATATAAAACTAAATAACATTGTTTGAACCCAGATCCCCTACTCCTTCCAAGATAAACTACCTTTTAGAGAATCACAAAGCTGTGACTTAGCTTCACAATAGCTGGAGAAGTAGGTGTCTGTCATTGTTCTGCTTTACAGATCTAGTGAGTCCCCTAAGGTTGCTTCTGACAAGGGTCAATCTGCCTCTCCATCTAGGCATCTCTCACTGCCCAGGTGCCAGGAAGTCCCTGCCTGTAGGTGAGTGTGTTAGACTGGGATCCAGAAAAGGCTCCAGAGAGTCACAGCTGCACCACTTGCTTACCATATATGGACCTGCAGGTCTATCTACGCAGCAGCACCAGGAGAAGTCTCTGTGAACATGCCAGGACAATGGCTGCACCAAGAAAACAAATTCTCTAAGGTGATACCCCAGGCCCCTTCCCAGAAACCCCATGGACCCCAAACCACCTGAATATACAGAGAGCCCACAGAATCCCATGAGATGGAGGGAGTGAGGAAGGCTACACCCTGGAAACATCAGCCTCCTTCTGTTGCCTAATTGTATAAGGGGGAAACTGAGGCCCCAATGGAACAGCCTGAAGTAACATTCAGACATATGGGTCCTGCTTCCCCACTAGGTCCACGGTGACTTCTGACAGGATTTCCAGACACACTCTCCTCCTTTCCCATGGACATATGTCACTTGCCTGTGGGACTCCTGGTTCCTACACTGCATTCATTACTAAATACCATTAAATGTCATTAAAACCACTCTTAAGAATACCCAAACAGGTCACATAGCAATGTTTTGTCAACTTCAAATGAGTTAAAGTCATATATTGTGTTGCATGAAAACAAAAAGCGGAAAAGATAGAAAAAAACATGAGGAGAATTTTAAGAAGGAATCACACTTTTTGGAAAAATATAAATTCAGTATACCTAAAATAGTTATTTTTAGACATTTGTAACTCATGCACAATATTGAAATTCTCTTTCATATTCTCTCTCTCTCTTACACATACACACACACTGTTAATGCTTCCATGATTCTTTTCCTAATAAAATCAACCATGAGATTGTAACATTTTTATATTCAAGTCAATTTAAATCAAAATCAATGTGTGAATATGTTGTTGACACAGGGCAGGCCCATGGAAAGATACTTAAAACTTTTAAGTATTTACAAGGGACAGAAGTCTGGAATTACTCTCATATTTCTATGTCTTTGACTGTATTAATTTAGATATGATTACAACAAGTAGAAATAGTGAAAATATCATTTATAGGACTCATTATCTCTAAATTACTTGAAGATTATTACACTGCCTAAAACAACTGAGAGATGTCCATACACTTTTTAACCAATGGTTCCATCTAACTAAAATTTTAATATGATTAAACATGACTTTGTTAAAATTTGAGAAACAGTCACTTTTATTTAATAAAAATTATTCATGATAAAAATAAAGCATTTCAAATTCCATTGTAAATCACTAGAGAAATACAAAATAAAAATGTTCATTGATGAGAGTTTTCCTCTCCCATAATGATTGGAAAATTATAGTTTCTCCAACATTCAAGACTGAGCATGTTTAGTAATTTTGACTTATAATAAATCAGCAGCACTTCAGGAATGAGCTATCTGCACTACACTGATATAGGAGGATTTCCTTATTTATATCACATAAACTTATGATGTCCAGAACATTTTAATTAACAGTTAAAGACAATGTCACATTCTCTATATTCATAGCATTTCTCACTGAAAATTGTTATACATATCAAGATAGGTGGTGTAAACTTTTTGCTATACATTTCTCATTTGTGAATATTGGCACTCAATTGAAACTATTTTGCTGTTACCAAAAGCATGTATTTTTGATCAGGGATTTTTGCATTTAGAACAGGCATGAGGATCTGAAAAGAATGCTCTGATGTTGAAGATAGTTTAAAATTACAATAAGGAATTGACAAATTATAGTTTTAGGGTTTGTCTCTTTAATGAATTCTCTGGTGTTTCATAATGTGTGAGCAATTACTAAAGGCTCTGCCACATTCTTCATATTTGTAGAATCTTTCATAGGAATTCTTTAGAATTTAGTAAGGGGTGAAGATCTATTAGAGATTTTGTCACATTCCTACCTTTGTATGGTCTTTCTCCAGGGTGAATCCTCTAATATTAAGGAAGTGTTGGGTTCAATTGTAAGCTTTGCTACATTCTTTACATTTGTATGACTTCTCTGAATATGAGTCCTGTGGTGGCAAGTAAGAATTGGAGAATAATCAAAGACATTGTGACATTCTAGGGGTTCTCTCCATTGTAAATTCTCTGGTGCTTAATAAAAGATGAACTCTCATTAAGAGCTTTGCTTCATTGTATACATTCATATGACTTGTCTACAATATGAATTCTCTGGCATTGAATAAGGGTTGAAGTGAAAATCTTTGCCACATTCCATACATTTGTATGATCTCTTATCACTATAAATCTTGTGATGTTCAATAAGGGTTGGATGATCCTTAAAGCCTTTTCCACATTCCTTACAGTAGTAGAGTTTATCACAATAAATTCTCTGATATTGAATAAGATTTGAGATTTGAATAAATGCTATTCCACATTATTTACATTTATAGGGTTTCCCTCCAGTATGAATAGTCTGGTGTTAAGAGTTGAGAGGAGCTTGAAAGCTTTGCCTCATTCCTTATGTTTGTATGGTTTCTGATCTCTATGAATCCTCTGGTCTAATAAGGGTGGTACCATACTTAAAGCCTTTGCCACATTCCTTACATTCATATGGTCTCTCAACCCTATGAACCCTCTGGTGCTTACTAAGATTTGAGATTTGATTAAATGCTTTCCCACATTCTTTACATGGGCAGGGCTTCTTTCCAGTGTGAATCTTCTGGTGTAGAGTAAGGATCGACATGTATTTAAAATCTCTTCCACATTCCTTACATTTGTATGGTCTCTCATCACTATGAATCCTCTGGTGTCTAAAAAGGGTGGCACTACACTTAAAGTCTTTGCCACATTGCTTACATTCATATGGTCTCTCATCACTATGAATCCTCTGATGTTTAAAAAGGGTGGCACTACACTTAAAGCCTTTGCCACATTCCTTACATTCCTATGGTCTCTCATCACTATGAATCCTCTGGTGTTGAGAAAGGTATGAAATTTGCATAAATGCTTTCCCACATGCTGTACATTTGTAGTGCTTTGCTCCAGTATGAATCTTCTTGTGCTCAGTAAGGACTGAGTTGTATTTAAAATCTCTTCCACATTCCATACATTTGTATGGTCTATCATCCCTATGAACCCTCCAGTGTACACTAAGGGTTGTACTACACTTAAAGCTTTGCCACACTCTTTACATTCATATGGTCTCTCATTCCTATGAATCCTCTTGTGTCCAGTAAGAGCTGTACTATACTTAAAGCCTTTTCCACATTCCTTACATTCATATGGTCTCTCATCACTATGAAATTTCTGGTGTTGAATAAGGGCTCTACTACACTTAAAGCCTTTGCCACATTTCTTACATTCATATGGTCTCTCATCACTATGAACCCTCTGGTGTTCTCTCTTATCATTATAAACCCTCTGATGGTGAGTAAAGTGTGAAAATTGAATAAATGTCTTCCCACAGTCTGTGCTTTTGAAGGGCTTTTCTCCAGAATGAATCTTCTTGTGTTTAGAAAGTGCTGACCTTTGATTAAAAGCTTCACCACAAACTTCACATCTATAGGGTTTATCACTTCTGTGATAAAGGGTTGAGAATTTCTTAAATGCTTTAACAGGTTTATTAAATTTGAAGGGCATACTTCCCATATGAATTTTCTTGCACTGAATAGTGCTTGTGATTTTATTTAAAGTTCTTCCACATTGTTTATATTTGCAATTCTTTCCTTGAGTATGCATGCTTGGAATGATAAATTTTGAGTACTGATGAAATGCTTTTTTGCATTTGTTACATTTGTAAAGCTTCTTTGTAAAATGAAAACACTGATATTTTCTAGGATTTGGAAAAAAAAGAATTAAATATTTGTGAGTTTCACTGCATTTGTTACATTTTTCTCCAATAAAAATACACTCATAATTACTTATGGTAGGGAATTGGCTAAAAGGTCTTGAAAGTTTTATTAAAAATGTAGAACTCTCTCCAAATATCTATGGCTAATTTTTGATCAAGTAACAATCAGTAAGTACAGATCTTCCTACATTCATTAAAATGTTATGTTTTGACACAAGGAAGAACTGTATGTTGAATGCAGAATAGACATTTTGTTAAGTACAACAAACCTGATCTTAGTAATTTATTGTTTTTTTCTTCTCCATACAAATGTTTGAAAGAAAATTTAACCAAATACTATATCTCAAATTTTTCTTGTTATTAACTTTATCATATAATAGATTCCATTTTATATTTTCTAAATTTCCTTTCAGAGGAAAGTTATATTATCAAAAACTCAGTGGAGATGCATTTTCAAGACACCCAAAACCCTCCTTATAACTGACTGGCATAAACTGAGATGTTTTCTGAGATTGTATATATCTTGATATCTATTTATGTGAAAATTACTATTATATAGTCATCTCATGTTTATTATATTTATCATGACAAAATTTCTGATCATTACTCTCCCTACTTTTTCCTTAAGTGTAAATTTTCAATGCCATAGTTTCCATACCTTCCCTTTATCACCTTTTGGAATGAACATTTTACTGCTGGTTCTGATGGAAATTCTTGGGTTTGATGAGAATACTTAACTTAAAGAAACCAAAGGAACAAATTATTTCACTTGCTGCACTCCTGTGAATATACTTTTCACACACACACAAAATGAAGTTATTACCAAGGTGAGGATGTCAGAAGGGGAGCAGCAAAGGAAATCCAAGATCCTCATCACTCCATACATAAACAAGATAAAACAACCTAATCAATAAATAGGAAAAGGATCTTCAATATTGGTAGTGAATTAAGAATTCTGAAGGGAAGCTCACTCACCCAGAAAGATCAAATTTCTGTAGTTCTCCAACATCACATCTTTGTATAAATTTCTGCTGTGTTGGGTCCAGGCATTCCCATTCCTCTTGAGAGAAATCAATGGTCACATCCCTGAATGTCAATGGTTCCTGAAAGAAGAATAAGTGTATAAATGGCATGTTGACCATTTGATCCTGGAAAATTTGCTCTGTCCCTAGGCGTGTCTCTGTGCGGTTCTTCCACCATGAAACTGGTCCTGGGACCCTGCTCTGCACCTAATCACCTGGCTTTGTGGCCCCTCCTCTGAGCCGCCACCTGGAGCCCCGTACAATAGCTCCGAGACCCAGAGACCCGCCACACACCTCTTCCTTCAGACAGCGGTCCGGTTTCCAATACAGTCACTAGGAGTCCAAGCAACTCACTTCGCGTCTCCTCCTCCCACCAACCGCCCATAGCCCTAGGCAGTCACTTTGAGTCCAAGTGACCCGCCCTGTTCCTCCTCCTCCTTGGGGTAGCCCATGAGTGTTCAGGATCAGTCGCTCAGAGACCAAGCGGCCCACCGCGTTCCTCTTCCAGGCAAGCCACCGGTGTTCAGGAGTGGTTGCTTTGAGTCCAAACAACTCACCACTTGCCTCCTCCTCTGGCAACCGCCTGTGGCTCTGATGCAGTTACTCCTAGACCAAGCAACCGGCCGTGCTTCTCCTCTTCCCCTGGGCAACCCCCCGGTGTTCAGAAGCGATCGCTCTGAGTCCAAACAGCTTGCCATGCAGCTCCTCCTCAGGCAGTCGCCCGGAGCCCCAGTGGTTGCTCCGAGTCCAAGCACTGTGCTGAGCCACCTCCTCTACGATAATCCCAGTTGTCCATGTTTACCGTGCCAGTGGGGGGAGGGGCGTCTCGCCGGGCAACTCTACTTCACAAAGTTCCCTGCATTCCGGGGCTACTGCCCCATCTGGGATGCCTCCCCAATGGGAGAGACTCACCTGGCCGCTTTGAGTTGGTCCCAAGTCTCTCACTCTCTCCTCTTTTGAATCCTGCATCCTGGAGCAACATGAAATGCAGCTGCCCTCTAGTTCACCATCTTGAGAAATCTCTGTACTGATTTTTATGTACCCACAATGAAAGATTTTTTTTGTATGTACTTTTTCTGAAAGGTTTTACAAAGGAATTTCATTTGAAATCATCCCCCAAAATGGAAAATATGTGATAAACTTAGTATCAGCATTCAGGGAAAGGAAAATGGTGAACAAAAATTTTAATTAATTCAAGAAAGGTGTGGACGGGGTGATCCAAGATGGCGGCCTAGAGGGTGACTGCACCCCAGGTCACTCCAGAACCCAGGAGTTAAGAAGGGGAGGCACTGAGAGACTCGGACTGAAATAGAGCCATGGGTGAGTCTGCCCACTGGGTAAATCTCGGCCCGGGTGGCAGGCCAAGATAGAGGTGGCTTATCGGAGCCAGGCAGGGCAGCTAGAGTCTTCCACAGGCAGCCCTGCACACTCCGGTGGTGGGTCCCGCCCATACAGCCAGATCTCCAGGTTCTCGGAGCAGGCCCCCTAGTGAGAGCCTTTCTGACCAGAACAAGCTCCAAGTCCCGGAGCCAGTGCAGCATACTCCCAGCATACTCCAGCATGTAAGCAGCTTCAGGGACCAGGATAGGGCAGCCACAGAGTTCCCCAAGCAGCATGGACCCCTGCGGTGGGACGTGCCTTTCAAGGCTAGCTTCTCGGAGCAGACCGCCCAGTGAGAGGCTTTCTACATAGAACCAGCCACAAGTCCCCGAACCAATGGAGACCTTCGATCTGCAAGCAGCCTCTGGGATCAGGGCAGGGCAGCCAGACACCTCTTCAGGCGGCTCTGCCCACTCTGGCAGCAGGCTCTTTCCACGGGGTGATCCAAGATGGCGGCCTAGAGGGTGACTGCACCCACAGTCGCTCCAGAACCCAGGAGTTAAGAAGGGGAGGCATTGAGAGACTCGGATTGAAATAGAGCCACGGGTGAGTTTGCCCACTGGGTAAAGCATGGCCCGGGTGGCAGGCACAGATAGGGGTGGCTTATCAGGGCAAGGAAGGGAAGCTAGAGTCTTCCCAAGGTAGTCTTCAGCACTCTGATAGTGGGCTCCTCCCACACAGCCAGCTGCACGGTGCAGGCCCCAAGTGAGAGCCTTTCCGCACAGAGCCAGCTCCAAACCCTGGAACCAGTAGGGGGCTAGGGGCAGCTTTCTTCAGATGCACTGTATTATCAAATTCCTCCAAGACATCAGACTACTGAAGGCTGGGAGGTGATACACTGGAAATCTACTAGGACACTATAAGACAATAGCGGAAATCTGCAATATCTCAGGGTCCCACTGACAGCTGACCAATATGAGAAAACAAGGGAAGAAAATGTCCCAAATAAACCTAGATATTACATCAATAAAACCCAATGACAGCACAGCAGAAGAAATGTCAGAAAGGGAGTTCAGAATGTACATAATTAAAATGATCAGGGAAGCAAATGAGGAGATGAAAGAGCAAATGCAGGCTTTGAAGGAGGAGATGAAAGAGCAAATGCAGGCATTAAATGATCGCACCAATCAACAGTTAAAAGACCAAATACGGGAAGCAAGAGATCATTTCAAAAAAGAGTTAGAGATACTGAAAAAAAGCAAACTGAAAGACTTGAAATGAAGGAAACAATAAACCAAGTTAAAAACTCCTTAGAAAGCATAACCAATAGGATAGAACACCTGGAAGACTGAACCTGAGACATTGAAGAAAAATTATTTAATCTTGAAAACAAAGTTGGCCAAACAGAAAAAATGGTAAAAAATCATGAACAGAATCTACAAGAATTATGGGATATCATGAAAAGGCCAAATTTGAGAATTATTGGGATTGAGGAAGGCTTAGAGAAACAAACCAAAGGACTAAACAATCTATTCAATGAAATCATATCAGAAAATTTCCCAAATCTGAAGAATGAAATGGAAAATCAAGTTCAAGAGGCTTATAGAACTCCAAATATACAAAATTACAATAGACCCACAACAAGGAACATTATTATGAAAATACCTAACATACAAAATAAAGACAGAATTTTAAAGGCCACAAGAGAAAAGAATCAAATTACATTCAGAGGGAAAGCAAGAAGAATATCAACAGATTTTTCAATCCAGACCCTAAAAGCTAGAAGGGCCTGGAACAACATATACCAAGCCCTGAAAGAAAATGGATGCCAACCAAGAATCTTATACCCTGCAAAACTTACCTTCAAATTTGACGATGAAATAAGATCCTTCCATGATAAACAAAAGCTAAAGGAATTTACAAAAAGAAAGCCATCATTTCAGAACATTCTCAGCAAAATATTCCATGAGGAAGAGATGAAAAACAACGATGCAAATCAGCAACAGGAGGTGCTAGCCTAAAGGAATAGCCAAATAAAGGAGAAACAAAATCATGTCAAAAACAAATATGAGTCAAATGACAGGGAATACAAATCATATCACAATAATAACCCAGAATGTTAATGGCTTGAACTCATCAATCAAAAGACATAGACTGGCAGATTGGATTAAAAAGAAAAATGCAACAATATGCTGCCTGCAAGAGACTCATCTCATAGAAAGAGACACCCACAGACTAAAGGTGAAAGGATGGGGAAAAACATACCATGCACATGGACACAGCAAAAAAGCTGGAGTATCCATCCTCATTTCAGATAATGTGGACTTCAAACCAAACCTAGTCAGAAGGGATAAAGAAGGACATTACATGCTGCTTAAGGGAAGCATAAATCAGCAAGACATAACAATCATAAATATCTATGCCCCGAACATTGGCTCATCCACATACGTCAAACAAATCCTTCTCAATTCCAGAAATCAAATAGACCACAACACAATCATACTAGGCGATTTTAACACACCTCTCTCACCACTGGATAGATCTTCCAAACAAAAATTGAATAAAGAAACTATAGATCTCAACAACACAATCAACAATTTAGATTTAACGGACATATATAGAATATACCATCCAACAAAGAACGAATACACTTTCTTCTCAGCAGCACATATATGCTTCTCTAAAATAGATCATGTTTTATACCACAAAGATACTGTCAGCAAATACAAGAAGACAGAGATACTACTTTGTACTCTATCAGATCATAATGGATTGAAATTAGAAATAAATGACAGAATAAAAAACAGAAATTTCTCCAATACCTGGAGATTAAATAATACACTATAATATGATGAATGGATAACAGAAGACATCAGGAGGGAAATAAAAAAATTCTTAGAAGTAAACGAGAACAAAGACACATCATATCAAAATTTCTGGGACACTATGAAAGCAGTACTTAGAGGAAGATTTATTTCATGGGGCCCATTCAGAAAAATAAGTAGAAATCAACAAATAAACGACTTCACACTACAGCTCAAAGCGCTAGAAAAAGAAGAGCAGACCAATACCAAAAGTAGTAGAAGACAGGAAATAGTTAAAATCAGAGCCGAAATCAACGAAATCGAAACAAAAGAAACAATTGGAAAAATTAACAACATATATGGTTGGTTCTTTGAAAAAATAAATAAAATTGATAAACCCTTAGCCACACTAACAAAGAGAAAGAGGGAGAAAACTCAAATTACTAAAATTCGGAATGAACAAGGAAACATCACAACAGACACGAGTGAAATACAAAACATAATTAGAAGTTATTTTGAAAATCTATACTCCAACAAAACAGAAAACCTCAAAGACATCAACAAATTTCTAGAGACATATGAATTACCTAAACTGAACAAGGAGGACGTACACAACTTAAATAAACCAATTTCAAGCAATGAAATAGAAGAGGTCATCAAAAGCCTACCAACAAAGAAAAGTCCAGGACCAGATGGGTTCTCAGCCGAGTTCTACAAAACCTTTAAAGAAGAGCTCATTCCAATACTCCTCAAACTATTCCATGAAATAGAAGAGGAGGGAACCCTCCCAAACTCGTTCTATGAAGCCAATATCACCCTGATACCTAAACCAGACAGAGACACATCGAGGAAAGAAATTTTCAGACCAATATCCTTAATGAACATCGACGCAAAAATTCTCAACAAAATTTTAGCAAATCGCATACAAATATATATTAAAAAGATAGAGCACCACGATCAAGTGGGTTTTATCCCAGGGATGCAAGGTTGGTTCAACATTCGGAAATCAATAAATGTCATTCACCATATCAACAGACTTAAAGTTAAGAATCACATGATTATTTCAATAGATGCAGAAAAAGCATTCGATAAAATACAGCATCCCTTCATGTTCAAAACACTAGAAAAAATTGGGGTAGTTGGAAGATTCCTTAACATTATGAAGGCCATCTACACTATGCCCATGGCTAATATCATTCTAAATGGTGAAAAAATGAAAGCATTCCCCCTAAAAACTGGAACAAGGCAGGGATGCCCTCTTTCACCACTTCTATTCAACATCGTCCTTGAGACTCTAGCCAGAGCAATTAAACAAACCAAAGAAATTAAAGGGATGCGAATAGGAAAAGAAGAACTCAAACTATTCCTGTTCACTGATGACATGATTATATATTTAGAGGAACCTGGAAATTCCACCAGAAAACTTTTAGAACTCATAAGTGAATTCAGTAAAGTAGCAGGTTACAAGATCAATGCTCATATGTCCAATACATTTTTATACATAAGTGATGAATCTTCAGAAAGAGAAATTAGGAAAACTACCCCATTCACAATAGCCTCAAAAAAAAAAATAAAATACTTGGGAATCAATCTCACAAAAGAGGTGAAAGACCTCTACAATGAGAACTACAGAACACTAAAGAAAGAAATTAAAAAACCTTAGAAGATGGAAAGATCTCCCATGTTCCTGGATAGGCAGAATTAATATTGTCAAAATGCCTATACTACCTAAAGTGCTATACAGATTCAATGCAATTCCAATTAAAATCCCAATGATGTACCTTGCAGAAATAGAGCAAGCAATTATGAAATTCATCTGGAAGAATAAAAAAAACTAGAATAGCTAAAGCAATCCTCAGTAGCAAGAGTGAAGCAGCGGGTATTGCAATACCAGATCTTCAACACTACTACAAAGCAATAGTAACAAAAACGGCATGGTATTGCTACCAAAATAGACAGGTAGATCAATGGTACAGAAAAGAGGACATGGACACAAACCCAAATAAATACAATTTTCTCATACTACACAAAGGTTCCAAAAATATGCAATGGAGAAAACATAGCCTCTTCAACAAATGGTGCTGGGAAAACTGGAAAACCATATGCAATAGAATGAAATTAAACCCCTATCTCTCACCCTACACAAAACTCAACTCAAAGTAGATCAAGGACCTCAGAATCAAACCAGAGACCCTGCAATTTATAGAAGAAAAAGTAGGTCCAAATCTTCAACTTGTTGGCTTAGGATCAGACTTCCTTAACAGGACTCCCACAGCACAAGAAATAAAAGCAAGAATCAACATCTGGGATAGATTCAAACTAAAAACCTTTCTCTCAGCAAAGGAAACTATCAGAAATGTGAAGAGAGAGCCTACAGAGTGGGAGAATATCTTTGCCAACCATACTTCAGATAGAGTGCTAATTTCCAGAATCTATAAAGAACTCAAAAAACTCTACACGAAGAATACAAATAATCCAATCAACAAATGGGCTAAGGAAATGAACAGACACTTCACAGAAGAAGATGTACAAGTAATCAACAGATATATGAAAAAATGTTCAACATCCCTAGTAATAAGGGAAATGCAAATCAAAACTACCCTAAGATTTCATCTCACCCCAATTAGAATGGCGATTATCAAGAACACAAGCAACAATAGGTGTTGGCGAGGATGTGGTGAAAAAGGAACACTCATACATTGCTGGTGGGGTTGCAAATTAGTACAGCTACTCTGGAAAGCAGTGTGGAGATTCCTCAGAAAGCTTGGAATGGAAACACCATTTGACCCAGCTATCCCACTCCTTGGCCTATACCCAAAGGACTTAAAATCAGCATACTACAGAGATACAGCCACATCAATGTTCATTGCTGCTCAATTCACCATAGCCAGATTGTGGAACCAACCTAGATGCCCTTCAGTTGATGAATGGATAAAGAAACTGTGGCATATATATACAATGGAATATTACTCCGCAATGAAGAATGAGAAAATTATGGCATTTATAGGCAAATGGATGAAATTGGAGAATATCATGCTAAGTGAGATAAGCCAATCTCAAAAAACTAAAGGACGAATGATCTCGCTGATAAGCGGATGAGGACATATAATGGGTGGTGGGAGGGGTTAGCATTAGGTTTAGGGTTAGGTTTAGGGTTAGGGATAAGGAGAGCGGTAAGAATGAAGGAAAGAAGGACTGTATAGAGGGAAAAGAGGGGTGGGAGGGGTGGGGGGAAGGAAAAACAAATAATCAAACATCATTGCCCCATGTAAACATATGATTACACAAATGGTATGCCTTGACTCTATGTACAAAGAGAGAAAGAACATGTATCCCATTTGTATACAATAAAAAAAAAAAGAAAGGTGTGAAATCCACTTCTAACCTGCTTCTTTGGATACATTTTTCTATGTTCAAAGTTCTACTAATAAAATGCATTTTATAATTAATTAAAAATGGAACTTGAAATAAGGGAATAAATATTTCACTGTTAAAAAAGAAGAAAATAAGAGTACTAATTGTTATCCTCACTCTTCAAGGCCAGATATTTTGTAGCCTGTGGTATTCTCCAATAACTATGCATAATGAAAAACATTGTGTATTCTGGAACACACTAAGTGGTATTGTTGTGCCCAGATCATGAATCCCCAAAGACCACCAGGGAGCTGTCTCCAATGCAAAAGCAAAGGGTCTTTATCACAAGCTGGAGCTCGGACTCACAGCATTCACTGACACAGCAGGTATTGGCTGAGAGCCCCAAGTCTCAATTCAGTGGGATTTTTATAAGTTCCACAGTAGAGCAGAAAATCTGAACAAAGCAGAGCACACAATTGGCTGAGCTTTCAGCATGTGTGGTTTGGCATGTTTCCATTGGCTTAGGATACCCAGGACTTAACATTTTGACATATATGGTTTGGAATGCTAGGCATTGGTTTGTTAGCTCCTGATTGGTCATTTGCCAAAGGCCAGTCGTAATCTAGTAGCCTTCCTGCAATTGGCTATGTAGGCCTGAAAACTTTCTTGCCCTAAATGCAGCCTGTCATGCCGGTGGTTTAGCTCCCTTTTCAGTATGAGTTTTCCCTGGATTTTGTTCTAATTTCCCTTTATTCACAAATCAGTGGGAAAAATAAATTCTGTATTTTCCTCTCAACACCACTGTCCAATTTATAGGCCACCAAAGAATCTACATAAAAAGGAGGTAGTGAAGGAAAATATTCCTATGTTCACTTCCCAAAAGGTTACCTATGGAGAACAAAGGGATAATAGGAAATCCTTCTAAGCCACAGACAATCAGCTTCTCTCCTAATAATCATGACACCATTCCTCTGACTGTCATCTAAGAAGAGATGAGCAGACACAAATAAGGTTCTACAAAAACCATGAGAAATCACCCCTACAGGCATCAACTTTAATGCCCTGGCAGCTGTGATATTTATTGCTTGGAAAAAAAGATGATAGTGAATGAGGACACTACTTTGTGTCCTTTCAGTATTAGCTAACTTTTCATCTATGTGACCAAAAATACCTGACAATAACTTAAAAGAGGAATTATTTATTTTCAATCACACTTTCAGAGGATTCCATCCATGCTAGGCTGTCTCCAAGACATCATGGAAGAAAGACATGGAGAAAATCTGCTGAAGTCATGAAATCTAGAAAGCAGAGAGAGGTAGGAAGAGGTTGAAAGAAGATAAACTGTGCAATGCACCTGCCAGTGACCCATTTCCTCTAAATAGGTTCCAGCTCCCAGGATGACAGGCAGATACTGACACACTCATCCACTGAAGATGCAGAACCTTTTTGATTCTATATTAGCCTAAAAGCCACATCTCTGAGTCTCGCTGCAATGGTGACTATTATTTGGGGGACAGTCCAGTTTCAAACAAGAACAGTTTCAAATACATTCTGATAAGATGACTGTGCCTACAGAAGATTGAAGGAAGAGAAGTACAAAATCATTTTGCAGCAGAGTTAGGCAATGATTGTTTCCTAAACTCCCATGTGAAATTGAAATCATCTGAATATAAATATTTTTTTATATTTATATTTTTTAAACTACCATTAATTACTTTGAGAAAAATGGAAATAGGCTGTGTCTGATTCAGTGTTGCATGGGAAAAAGGTTGATAATCCTGTGAACTGGAGAGGGAAATTGGACAATTGCAAATGTGGAGAAGGGAACTCAAAATGTGAGAATTTATCACACCCACAAACTGCTAGAGTGAGAATAGAGTATCTTAGATGTGTGACCCTTCTTATAATATGAAAGACTCACAGAAGAGGTGACATCTGGGGAGAAAGAAGTGAGGTACTGTGGGACCACAGCTTCTCTTACACAGGAAACACATGTCTATCTGGAGTCCTGCCTCATGACTTTTTTAGTCACTCTACACAAAATCCGGAGATATAGAGATGCCCAGTTATGGATGGCATTATGAGGAAACTGCAGTTTAGGATCACAATTTATTAAGAGTTCACATTGAAAAATTTGTCTGGCCAAGGTATTGCTATTTCTGACAGTAAGAGAGTCACCTTTCAGTCATGATGACCAAGTGTTTGCACAATCTGGACAACTATGCCTTATCTTTGACATTTACCACATCAACATCATTCAATTTGGTCACATAGTCTAAGGTGCAGAAAGTCCTGTATTCTTATTTTTGCTGAAAAAAAAAATAATGTATCAGAACTTAAAGTAACAGAAGCTTATTCCTTTATAGAAATGTGTGTTGTCAGTGCTGTAGAATAATGTCAAAGGGTTAGCAGACCCACACTCCCTTTGGAGACTCAGAGGAGAATCATTCTACCTTCTGGTTGCTATGAGCATTCCTTGACTTATGTTCATAAATGCTTCTCTTCCCTCTGTGATGATGCAGCCATGAAAACTTGAAGATACATAATCTACCCTTACACAGATCAAAGTACTATCACAACATGTTACAACCCTCAAACTGCACAGGGTCTGGGCACCATAAAACCAGAGATGGAAGGCCCTGCAAAAAATTTATCCATGAAACTTTGAATTCTAAGAGAAATAAAAAAGGCTTTATTCTTTCCTGACACCAATGTGTAATACTAAAGTATAAATTTGCAATAATAAAAACCAAGCAATCATGAAACAAATAAATCCATAAATATATAAAAATATTTGTATTTTCAATAGAAATAGAATAAATTCAATGACACTGAGACTAATATTAAATGTGGAGACATGATACAACCAAACCTAAAGGTAGATGTTTGTGTTTGGGGCACAGTTCACTGAAAGTGTGTGTACAGAATGTGCAAGGCCCTGGGCTCAAACTCCAGCAGAAAAATACAAGATCTATGCTCAGGTAGAGAGATGATGAGAAAAATAACACCATATGATGTTGTTGACCATTTCTCTTCCAGGAACACATTGTATAATCATATTGTTTCAAATCCCTCTTGGCAAAATAATAAATGAGTCAACAGACTTATGTACATTGGACCACAGAGAAAATATCCACCATCAAATGTGGAAGAAAACCTATGGTCACCTTGGGCATTACCCACTTTCAGCAAAAGTACTGCATAATTGGAAAAGAATCACCCATAGCCAGTGTCACCCCGAGGAGACAAATATTGTGACCATTTATACACACCCTAACTCTAAAGTTTTCTGTGGTAGAGACCTCAATTTTCCTAGTACTTAAGGGGAAGAATCCAGACAGTAATAGGTATCACCACAAAAAGAGTGGTGGTCTCCTATGGTCATGCAAGTACTTCCATGGACTTCAGCAACTGGGATCAGTGGAGAAAATAAGTTAAATCACAAGGAACATGTTTTATGCCTAGAAGAGATTTGCTAGGGTACTAATGTAGGTGACAATTGAGCCACTCTCTATCCTCTCCTGCATCAAAGTGTTCAAAAAGAAAATACATCGTACCACTTGCAGCCTTAGTGGGTGTTTCGCATTTCCTCAGCTACCTCTCCCAGTTTGCCTCTATAATAACTGCAGCCCTGCCAATTCCCCTTGGAAGAAGGTTTTCAATTCACTGGATAGTTCATCTCTATCAACTTTCATTCTGTGGACTATATCCTAAACTCCCAAGCTCTAAGGTCAAAGTTCACTGAGCATGTTCAAATCTCCAAAGATCCAAATAAATTGTTTTTAAAAAAGAAAATGAAAGAAGTTAAGACAGTGATCTGTGACTTACTTTGACCAAGAAACCATGAACAGATGATGTGTGCCACATCCCATAATATCAAGATAGACCACATCATTCCATACATTATATTTCCTGCCTCCATGTTGGAAAGAGCTGGGCTAAAATGGAGTTCTCTTACACTGGGTGCCTGGGTGACCACAATAAGTAGAGCCTCCTCCAAACACACACTGAATAATTAGTGTGACCAAGAAATTGGACTTGCTTGAACTAAGTCATTGGGGGTATTTTCCTACAGGAACTTGGAAGTATCCTGATTTCTGAATTGTTGTCAACTGCTGCTATTCTCTTTTTTCCTCTGCAAGTTTCAGCAATTCTTTATCATTGCTTTCCCCTTCTCAGCTTTAGTGTTAAAATTTTGACCCTTTATCAGAAAAAAAAAGAAGCAACTAGTATACACAAAATCACAAAAAATGCAGATTTTCTATGAGTATTCAAGTATATCCATGGATTTTATCAACAGGGATGATGGAAGAGGAGTTGTATCTCAGAGGTATAAGTTTTTCCTTTCAAGAAATTTGACAGAATATTTGGCCATCTGGTATTGCAGATACCAGAGTTTCTATCTAACTTGATTCATGCATTTAATAGGGGGAAATATAGTATGCCATTGATAGCCTGGGTGACAGTTCACTTCCTGATTACTATCTGTCCTCTACTCACACCCCAGTTATACCTCCTGGTGTAACAATTCCTCCTAGGAATTGTACAGGCACTGACTGTCTAACTTTAACACCTTTCCTTCAAAGGACTAGAACCTTAGACTCCAATCTCTGGAGTAAGTGTAACTGAACATGCTCAAATCTCCATAGATTACAATCAAATAAAGTGGCATTGCCTTGTAAGTATATAGGTGGATGAAAATGCCCAATAAGAGTTGCAGAGAAAAAATGGTTAAATATCAAATGTTCCTATTTTTTTGCAGCATACAGTAGCTTCTTGGAAGCCTGGGATCCAACAAACTTGCATCAGGATTTAAAGACACCAGTTTAATATATTTCCTGCAGCTTGAACACAGCTGTAGGAATAGATATTATAAAACTCATGAAAAATAAAATGTGCTCTGGATTATAAGGAAATGGATAAAAGGAAACCGTTCTAAGCTGTTGATGAGAATACAAATTTGGTAACATTTTTGCAAAAATAGTTTGCAAAGTTATTTTAAAAACAATTAAAACAAATATGTGATTCAGTAAGAATTCTGAGTACACATCTAAAATAGTTGGAATCATTCTGTCAAAGAAATGACTGATCTCCATTTTCATTGCAGCACTATTCATGGTAGCAAAAATTAAAAGAAAATAAAAGTCTTTTAGAAGACTCTTTTTCTTGGTACAGAGGAATAAACCGAGAGGCATTTAAACACTGAGCCACATCTCCAGCACATTTTTGTGTTTAATTTGTAGACAGTGTCTTGCTGTGTTGCTAAGTGCCTGGATAAGTTGCTGCAGCTGGCTTTGAATTGTGATCCTCCTGCCTCAGCCTCCTGGGCCACTGGAATGATATTTACAGTCATTTAATGTCAACAGATTCCTCCCAACTACAGGGCATCCAGTTACTCTCTTGAGAGACTACACCCAACAATTCAAACTGCTCTCCAAGAGGACAAGACTCAGGATGATATTCACTATATACCCCATGGAGTTATAGACAGCTGATATGGGCATTTTATATTGGTCAGTTCTGAAGGACAGGACTAGCAAAAGATGAGAGGTTGCCATAAGGAAGCATCATACAGTCAATTTCATTGGTGAATCTCAACACAAAATATTGTGATAATGTGTCTGTTCCTTGGAAGACACAGGGATGAGAGGTATACACATTTGTTCAAATGGTCAAGTGATACTTTTCTGTTTCCTTCTCACATAAATTTTTTACAAATATGAAACAAAAACTTCAACATCTGTCATCCAGTATTTCAAGAAATAACGAAACATTTCACCAAATCGATAATGTTGAGAGGGAAAATTGGCATTGGGAATGTGAATTGTAGCTGAAAATTTAGAAAATTTTCCTGTATATACTCAAGAATACACCATAGTGTATTTCACAATCATGGACATCTACAAGAAATGAGATCTAACTAGAGATATATTCCATGCTTCAATAATCATATCAAAATGAATTGTCATGAGCAACTAAAAATAACCAATCAAATAACAAAATTTAGTAATTCATTCATTACCAACCAATAGCTGGGATGGAGCCCAGGGTTCTGGATTTGAGATGCTGCTTCCTGAATATTCAGCTAGCTCAGCAGGAAGGAGGAAATCAGGCCTCTACAGACCACAGCTCCTTTCTTGCAGGAACACCATGGAGTCGGGTCCTCCTTTCACCATCCTCTCAATCTTCAGCACACAGCCTGCGAAGACGCTGGGCTGCCATCACAGGGACACCCTCATCCTCCTCTAAACACCCTTCCCATGTTTTGCTCTCAACCCAGGAGACGCTGGCTGCCAGCACCCTAATGTCCTCAAGGGGCCTAAGGAAGAGGCTGAGGACACTGTGCACACATGTGACAAGATGCACAGGGTCTAGTTACCGGACTCAGTAGATGTAGACGTGGGGACTGAGGGCTGAGCCCCACAGAGGAAGATGATGATCGGCAGACTGAGAGGACCAGGAGCAGCCCCGCCGCCATTTCCCAGCCCGCCACCGCCTGTCCTAAGGGCTTGGGCTTCACCCTGTCTCCAGCTGCCTGAAGCACACTCACCATTCCTGGTCTTTACTGTGCCCCGTTCTCCCTTGGAGTCTCTCCTTCCCTGTGTCACAGAGAAACCTGGGACTCCTGAGCACAGGAGGAAAAGCCACATGTGGATCCAGAGAATGGCGGCTCCGAGATCAAGGCCAGCGCTAGGTTTCAGAAGCTCGCCCACCTCACTGGCTGCATGCGGATTGGACGGTTCTCAACCCAGTGCCTCTGATTGGACAGAGCTTCAGGCCCCACCTCTGAGTCTGGTGAACCACCTCTGAGGGACAGTCGAACGTGGCCAAACCAGGAATTAATGTGAACAGATCACAGACTTTAGGCTGTTGCTTTTGGTTTTTGGAATACTAGGGACTCAACCCAAGGGCACTTTACACTGAAGCAAATTCCCACTCTTTTCTAATATTTTAGACAGGGTCTCATGAATTTACGTGGCTGGCCTCAAGATCAGAGGCATGTGCCACCACACCTGGCTTTAGTTTTTGTGTTTGACTTGCTGTCTATTGAACCCACGGCTTCAGCTTTCAGCTATTTTTAAGGCAGGTTTCCTTGCAGTAGTGCAGTCTAACCTAGAGAGGAGAAAATTTGTATTTATCATTGTATATATGGTCATAATGACTTATGAATTATTTAGGTACATATATTTCATGAATGGAAATGATATTATGGAAATTACTTTAAATTCCTAATAATGTTTTTGATCTCTGGTCTTATAAGAATGCTGGGTTTGGTTTTTTGGGGGGTTGGGGAGCAGCACTCAGGGAGTGGTCCCAGGGATGATAAACCACTAAGCCACATCCCCAATTCTCTTTATATTTTATTTAGAGACAAGGTGTTGACTAAGTTGCTCAGGGCCTTGTTCAGTTGCTGAGACTGACTTTGAACTTGCAATTCTCCTACCTCAGCTAACCATGTGACTGGAATTACAGGGGTGCATCACCACAGTGGTCTCCTGTCTCAGCCTTTCCAGTCATTGAGAGAGCAGACACACCCCACCACACCTGGATATAATTCTTTCTTTGTTACACTTTTGAGTTGCTAAGAATTGGACCCATAGCTTCGCCTGCAGCTATTTTAATATAGAGTTTCCTTGCACTAGTAGAATCTAGACTGACCAGGATGACATTTGCATTTAATTTTGATTGTAAGGCCATATTAACTTATTGTGTGTGCTATTCATGAATAAAAGTTAATAAAATTACATTAAATTTCCATTGAAAGTCTTTTGCTTTCTTTGTGTCCACCTATATGGGAGGTAGGACCCCAACTCCCTTGCATCCTAGAGTCTGTCACACATTGGGACAGTGCTGCTGAGAATATTTTGATCCCATAATTTATTACATGTAATGCCAAAACAAGAAAATCTATAGAAAGTGAAAGCAACTGATTTACATGGTGCATACTGTTAGGGGAACATGAACAAAGCACATGATTTTTGAAATAATTAAATATTTCATAAATTGATATGTGATAATTTAAAAAATCTGTGAATATACAATTAAACTGTAGAACTTTAACTGTTGAATTTTAGAATAATTGAATTATTTCACAATGAAGCTCATTAAGATGTTTATATTCAGTCAAGTTTTGTGTGTAATATTTTAGATTCTGTGTTCAAAACTCTCATCCACATAAAATGTGACTTTCCTCATGCAGGATGCAATCTAAATATGCATATATGGATATAAATGGAGGGAAATGTCTGAAGCATATTTACTAGATGAATAAGGGTGGTTAACTCACAGGTGTGTACTTCAGATGACAATGGAAAAAGGTGAAAATGAACTTATCTGCATACCTTTCTGAAGGCTATACAATAAATTCAAAATCATTAGATATCACAATACTCAATACATATTTTATTTTAATGACTAGAATACTATCCTTGAAACTTAAAACTTGCAGCATTCTAAATTTGACTTGCTTGTCATCATTACCTTTATCTTTACTACAGGGACTATATTACTACATGTGTTCAATACAATTTAATATTTGAGGCCCTTGTCACTGAATAGGTGCTCAAAATGAAGATCAATCCATGCACGGAATATATAAGTAAGACTCAGGGAGAGAAAATTAGTTCTTTTAGGAGATCTGAAAGTCAAACAATATGATATTTCCACTGCCTTTTCTCAGGGGTATCCTCTTCATGAAATCAATGTCTCCAATCTCAGTATGAACAATTTCTGTTGGTAGAGCTATGTATACCTTCATCCAGTGATAATCAGTACAATAACAACAATTTGTGGAAAAGATATTAGAATTGGCTACAAGAATGTGCCAACCTATTTCTTCATATTTGCAATGGCATTTTTTTATTTCAGAGAATATGACCTGGAGACCTATAATATCTTCTGTGTCCTGGGATGGAGGTACTTATGAAAAGTTCAGATTGAGGTACCTTGGTTGACAAAATAATGTCACTGGGTGGCAACATCAGGTTTCAGGAAACTGAAATGGGCAGATCATGCCTTAGGCAGAAAGAAAACCAGGGATAGATGATGGGGTAAGGATCAGTGCCACTATTTGGTCACTACTCAAGGCCATATCAACTCTGATCACAGAGGCATGTAAGATTTTAATTTTTAGAGGAGCAGTGATTGAAGGCAAGAATTCAGTGAATTCATTGCACTGAATTCATTGTCAATTAGGAAAAAGAAGGAAGAAAAGTGTGCAATTCAAATACAGTTCTCAGAAAAAAATAATGAATTCTTAAAAGAATAGATGCATACATTGACTTGTGGAAAAATGGAAAGAGTATTACATGTGATTATGCATTTCTTCATAATAAGCTACCAGATGGTGGAACTTTTACATTTGCACCATGATTATTCATGTGGAGATTGAATTTGGGGGTTCTCTACCACTGAGCAACACACCTGGCCATTTTTATTTTAAGATATGGTCTCAATAAACTGTCAACAATGACCTCAAATTTGAAATTATATTGCCTCAGCCTCCTAGTCCCTGAGATTGCACACGTGTACCACTGTGTCTGCCTGAACTATCATTTTGCATTGCACACACTCCACATCCCTGATATTTTATCTTAGTGTATAAAATAAAATCATTTTTCCAATGGTAGCACACAATATATTTATAGGTCACAAATTAATTGGTGGAATTAAGAATCTTTTTAATGGTCTAAGGATTAGTACCACTGACTTGCAATACTCATTTCTTCTTTAAGCATTTGAAACTAAAATAGTTATTGTGAAATTTGCATACTTTAGGAAACATTTGTGGTAAGATAAGATGTGATGTAACCATAATAGAATATTCATAAATAACAGGTAAATCTTTTATCAAATATCTCCAAATGCTCTACTCACATGGAACAAGTTGTCTTTATTTTGTAAAGCCAGGAATTGCAAGTGAAGTCAAATTATGTGTGGTGGTCAGATGGGTAGAGACTACTTGTTCTGTATCCCAACTTGGTCTCAGGACAGCTATTCTGACAACTCAGTGAGTGTATGACTAACATTAACAATTCTTAAACTGGTACCTAATCCTCCCTTACACAGACTCTTATGAAATACATTTACAGCTTCTGCAATGTCACAAGAAATGGGCCCTGGGAACAGCTCTTACAGGTTTCCTCTGCTCATGTGCTGCTCCATCCGTTCTGCCAAAGACCACCTAGAAATTCTGGATTCTGCTGTTGTTCTGCCACATCTTTGCAGAGAGTCGGCTTTTATTCTTTGTAATTAAACATTGGTAGCAATGTGAAAAGAGAGACTTACAAGACATAGGGAATTCTGTGGAGTATGGCAGGTGGTATATTTCCTGGTAATTAACCTGAAAAGTTGCTGGTTGTAATGAATGATTGCTATAAGGGCACTGTAACCCCTGAAGTCAAATGAATGCACTTGGTATCTGGGTCCCAGGCATGGAGTTAGGTGGTTGGCATAGAGGAAACTAGTCCCAGGGGACCCTGCTCTGCTTCCTGTGCAGGTCATTTTGCCTCCTCATCACAATGAAGACTAAAGTAAGACAATGTTGTGAGAAATGAGAATCAGAACACCAAGATCTGGAAGCAAGTTTATTAGTGGTGCCAGAGCTCAGAGAGGTAATTCCCACAGCCTGAGCCCCATGCACAGCAGGACTTTTAGTGTTATAATAAGCAATTTGGAGCACACCAAGGCGAGGGACATGGTGCTGTTCAGTTGGAGTGCACCATTTATATTCCTTATACAGGTAGAAGCCTGTCAACAGCCTAGGAAATTCAGCTCATATACAGCAGGGATTTTTACTGCACTGAGTCTAAAGTTGGAGGGCTCTGTCCCTTCCATTTGGCTCCTGTTTCTTCTACTGTGATTCACTTCTTACATGTACCTGCATCCACTGCAATCCTCTAAACTCAATAGATATAAGAAGCACTGCTGTGTCAGCCTGCAAAACCACAGTCTGTCAGCTCTTAAACTGCTCAAATTTCCATTCTGTTCTACCCCAAAACAACAGCCAAATTTATTCACCACACTGCAATTCCAAATTCAAAGACATCTGTGTGGCTTCTTCCCATCTCCCTCAGAGTGGATGAATGCTAGCTTGCTATCCAGCTGTTGCTGCTCCCTGTGCATAGATCCTAGTAGGTGGACCACATTATCCTTAACCCTGCTTGACCCTCTGTCCAGGAATATCCAGGCCTCAAGGACAGAGGAACTGCAGAGTATTTCTAAACTATTCAAAAAGAAAGCCTTAATTGTCCTGATGAGTTTGCTCACTCAAAGGACTTAGGCTCTTCTGTACTTTGACCTGAACCTCTACAACTCCCCTTTTTTGTTTTGGATGGCCTTTTGAATACACATGACTTGTCTTTTGTTTAAGGAAGGTGGAGAAAGAAAGCAAGGCAGATATTGGCAAAAACAAGCACAACACAATAAGGCAAGTATCAATAAACATCCTCCAATGAAAAGCTGTTTTATTCTTATAAAATTTGGTAACCATGAGGTTATCCAATCTAATAAATCCCAGACTCCATCATCTTGTTGCACCTTCTTAGTGTCTTTATATGACCCAAATTTTTTTGAATGGGATTGTGCCAGGGTCCAGCCCTAGTAGGAGTCCATGGGTTCCACACTGGGCGCGGGGAGACAGCGTCGGCGATGGATGGAGAATGAAAGACACAGACTCTAGTTCTGGTGCAATCTATCCCACTTTATTCTGGGGAAGGCTGGGTTTATATACATTTTTTTTCAGGATATAATGGCAGTCTTGTTAATATTAAAGAAGTTTCCAAAGCATAGGCAGAAAACAGCAACCTTACAGATTATCCTTACCTAATCACAATTGTTTTAAGAATATCTAACTATGTTGATGAGCTAATACAATGTTTATTTCCTTAATATCTAAACTCTATGTGACCGAAGACTATTCTTATTATTCTCACAGTTAAAGCGATAGACAAGTAATCTCATGTGACCATTTCTACTAGGTCCATCTGGGTAATATCTAAATTGCTGAGTTAAGGGCTACATGAGGGCAGCAGTCCCAATGGTTATTGTGTGCCAACATTTATTATAGGGGTGACATATTCTTTATAGGAGGAAGGAAAGTTGTGAAACCTTATTTTTTCACCCCACCACCATCATTAGAATTTAACCAGCCTGTTGGAGACAAAGGCAGATCTATAACTATTTTCTCCAGAGGCTTTCAGGGACTCATTGCATGGTTGTAAAATTATTTTTAATTTTGTTAGTGGTAAAGACCCATTGTTTTTCAGATTGTAGGTAATATTTTCTGGAATTTTTGTTGTATTTCCCTCATCCCCTTAAGCAATCCATTCAGACTGAAATGAGTAATATATTATCAGAAAAACACAGCAGAAAAAACACCATGCTCTGGAGCAAAACATCTGGCAATTCCTTTTAGAATGAGCCTTTGCAATCATTCTCCAGAGGATCTTTGTCAAGCACTGGATGGAATTCCAGATGCCCCCACAGGATTGCTGTTATCAGTTAAATTAAAACATTACATATTAAATTCATGGCACCTCTTATGATAAAACAACAGCAAATAATCAATAGCAGTCCTATTATCAAGAATATTTTGAGGAATACAAATTTTCAGAAGAATTAACAATTTCTACTGAGCAGACCTAAATATTATAATGAGTGCAGGAAGCCAAAAATGGAACAGATTTCTGTACAGGGTCACCTCTGACAAGAATACAACACAATAGTAGCCTGCATAGTTGTGGAATTTTGCATAAAATTTGCAGAGATGTAATGAAATTACCTGAGTTAGCAATTATTCAGCAGATGTTGTTAAACTCTTTATATCTCCCTAAGCCACTAGATGATTCAAAGATCAAGGGTCTCTTGAGCCTCTTGTTCATGTCAGAGGTTCATTCTTCAATTCAGGGTCCTCTTTATCTAGAATGAAATGGAATTTGGGAATCAAATTGTGAAGTCCTTGATGCCAACTCACACACCTGGTCTCACACACCTGGCAGGAATCCAGACAGAACCTGTAGGAGTAAAAACAGCAGGATATCCCCTCACCCTTATACTGAAATGTACAGGATCCTGCTATATCAGATTTGGTGAAACTCAATATTTTATATAAATCTTTCATAGTGGTACCTTAGGGGTAAAATGTCTGTCCAAGACAGAGGACCAGCAATGAGTATTACCTTCATATTGTATATTAAGATCATTTATTGTGAACAAGGCAATATGGAGAGCCTTACTAATAAGTGAAAGTCTGGTTCCCACTTTTTTAATTCACATTTTAAACGTGTGATATACATGTTCAAATACAGTCTGTCCAGTAAGATTTTGGAGAATTCCATGGGTTAGAATTATATCCCATTGATTACAGAACTGCGCAAAGGCTCTAGACGTATAAGCAGGGGCATTATCAGTTTTTAATGATGAGGTTCACCCATACTGGGAATGCAAAGGAACAGGTGAGAGATACAGGCTGAGAACCTCTCTGAATGATGGACACTGGCTCATATAAGACCTGAGGATATATCTATGGTAACATGGAAGAATGACTAGGTGTGTAAGGGAGGAAGATGAGTTACATCCATCTTCCAAAGGGCATTAAAATGTAAACCTTGAGAGTTCATGTTTTCCCAAGTAGAGGAAGGAAGAAGGAAAGGAGGTGCAATGAGAACAATTATTAATGATGACACAGGTCTGTGGAGAGGAAATAGAAAAGATCTTTATTAAAGAATGAGCATTTTGATGAAAAAGTTGTGTGATTCCATTGTATCATTTTTTTTCAGCACTGAGGATTGAACCCAGAGCCTTATGCTTGTGAGGCAAACACTCTACCAACTGAGCTATATCCCCAGTACTCCATTGCATCTTAAAAGAGGATAAAGTAATTTTATAGCCGTATCAGCACAAATATTTCCTTTGGTGAGCAGTCCAGGAATTTTAGTGTGACTACATAAGTGAGCAAGAAATATTGAGGCCATATGATCCTACAAAAGAGATTAAGGAGTGATAAAAAGGAATCCAAATGAGGTGGCAACGTTGCAGAGGAAATATGTGGCATCAGTTTGGCTATATACTGAGAGTCTGCAATGATGTTTAAGGTGTTGGGAAATATACAAAGAGCCAAAATAATTGCAGCTAATTCTGCTCACTGAGAAGATTGAGACAATGTCTAATAATCAGTCAATTTTTATCAGTGAATATAGACATCATACCCCAATATTTTCCTCCATCAGCATAGACAATAATCCCATTGGAAAGTGGAATGGAGATTATAGAAGAAGGATCATGAAAGACTTGACACAGTAAGGAAAGGCATTCATCCAGGGTTGCATGGAAAGCAATAGGAGGTAAAAATATCAGTTCAGACAGTTTGATAATATGAAGAATATTGCTGGGTTATATACAGTTACATTAGGTTATATTAGTGCAGTTAACTTTATGTATGTGCAGATCATATAACTTGCTTGCTACTCAGAGTCCACTAGTACCAAATGTTTCTCTAATAATGTAATGTCTCTAGGCCTCAAGGGCAGAGAGGTTGCAGAGTGTTCCTAAGCCATTCCAACAGAAGATCTTTATTGTCCTGAGGACTTTGCTCACTCTTCTGGTCCTTGACTGCCCTGAACCTGTAGACAAAGGCCTTATTGTCTTTTAAAATCTATCAGATTGAGAACTAACTTTTGCAAATTGACCTCTGAACAAAGCAGAGTGTAAAAGTAACAACTTTATATTTGGATAAAATAGTTCTGATCAAAAAAATACATTAACCTAAGTATGCCAGATTCAAATCAATATGTGTGTGTGTGTGTGTGTGTGTGTGTGTGTGTGTGTGTGAGTATATAGAAATTAACAAGAACCATAGAGAAAAAAATGGCATGGCCATCAATTATTTTAGTAAAGCAGCAAGAGAAAATGAGAGATGGAGAAAGAGGGAGAGAAAGAGTGAAAGAGAGAAGCCAGAGAGATGTGAAACTGACAGTTTTGCTCCTTCAGTCTCAGATCAGTCTCTGGCTGAGCCTGCCGGCCTCTGTTGTCTACATTCCAATCCAAGCTTCAGCATGGTCTGGCTAGAGAAATTGATTCCTACAGATTTTCAACCTTTTTGTCCTTGGTTGGTAATCAGGCTGGCCAGATTTAGGTGCAGACATTTATGAAACATCTCCCATTATTTTTGAGGATGAGGTTGCTGTGTAAGCTGAGGGTAGGGGATTTTAATATGGTTCCTTTTCATATGACTTGAGGCTGAGATCTCACTCAGAATGTAAGATACTAATTACACTTTTAATAATTATTTTAAGTAAGGGAGAATATTTGCAAGATAATTCTACCCTTAAAATCTCTTCAGAAGTGTAATTTTCACCTGGTGTTTGGCTCTTCACCATCTATATAACGTGGAGCTCCCCAGATGTATTATGGGACTAGGAAATTAGGCTGCACTGAGGGAAGGGTTTTTTTTTTTCCCCAGGAAGAGTCGGCTTTCCAGCATCCCATTGCCACCAATGGGGATGTAGCTTCATGGGGGTCTTGAGATATAACAAGATTTTGCCCAATGTACAGTCCACCCACATCAGAAACAGGGCTCAGAGGGTGTATTAGAGGGACTGTGGGGATAAGAACAGCAATGACTTTTTTAGGGCTATGGATGGCTGAGGCTCAGAATTGGTGTTTAGTTTAAGATGAGATTCTTTTTCCTGTTTGACCTCATCTTCCTTTTTGTTACAGGTCTTGAAAGCAGTATCTAAAAATTGCTTCTGTGAAGAATTCGTGCCCTTTTCTAACTATTTATGCTTTTTATGTTATCAAGTGCAGACCCACTGATAAATTGGTCAGAGAGGGAGCATCAGTAAAAGTGTGAAGGTGTAGGGTTGTATATTTGGTGTTTGAGTGAAGGAAAAACAAAGGTTGAAGTTAGGGAACCTCAAAAAATTTGTCATTGTGTATTAAATATTTTCCCAACGCTTGGAGAATTTCTTTATCAAGAATTCTGTTCTTGTGACATGTGTGCTTGTTATCTAATTTGCAGTATAGCTGAAGTTGAGTTGTGAGTCTGATGAGGTGTTGAATTTTGAGGTCAGGTTGGGACCTCAAAATTCTTAAAATTGGTAAAGAGAAAGTTCAACTTGGTGTCTCTGGGAAATGACTGGGTAACTCCCATGTTTGGAGAGGCTCAATGGAATTGATGTTTGGAGGGCTGAGCATTGTCTGGATTCATATGCCACAGGTGTGCCAGTCACTGGACCAGACTTTTTCCACTGGGGATTAGGGGAAAGTCTTCACCCAATCTTAATGGCAGGGAGTACTCAGAATGCTGGCTAGTTAAAGGGTAGGTACTTATCTGCTGGAGGGCCAGATAGATGGAGTCTTACCATTCTGGGTAGAATGGGGAGGCCATTCTTGCAGGCAGGAACAGAATGACAGATGTCTTTGATTTATGAGTTTGCTGAGAGTGTAGGGAAGAGTAGATTCAGGAGCAGAGGAAATAGAAATGGGACAACTTTAATGCTGATAAAAAATTTGCCACAAAACCTTGCAGTTTCCATGTGGCATAAAGCTATAATAGTGTAGTAGCTGGTTGATATTTGGTACCCCTGTGGGTGGTCAGAACCAGATGTGAGACATACGACCTTCATACAGCACCAGAGAATGGCCCTGGCAAGCTGCCTTAACTTGCCTTTAGTCCCTTTCTCTTCACACACCAAATTTCTCTCACAGAAATCTGGCCATTGCTCAGCTCAAGTGAACTTCAGAGGACATAAAGGGCCTACATTCTACAAGGAATGTTGGCACAGTGTTTTGGGATCCAATCATAGTTTGAGTGGTTGCTGCGGTGACCCCCAACTTTCAGAAAGCCACAGAAGTGCTGGATGTTTTATGGTCACTTTCAGGACTCTTCAGTCATTTAACTTTGACTGTGGGGAGAGGGAATGGGCTTTTGAGATACAGGGAATGACTAAATATAACTTTTTCTGTTTCCTGGTCTGCGAATCAAAATCTTAGCACACAATGTCTGAGCCAGTTGCAAACTTCTTGGATCAGCACAGCCTTCATTCATCAATGAAATCAATGATGAAGTACATTAAATGAGGAAAAGGTGCATCCTCTGATGGACCCACTTTCTTGGTGGAAAATGAGACACTGGCCAAAGTGGGAGTCTGTGCTTACATGGGTTACACTGAAAAGTGATTTTATGGATACAGCTTGTCAGTTTGGTCATGCAAGAAACAGGTTTTGGAGAATTTGAAGTTTGTTTTACTGGGCAATATTTTTACTTGAGGAATAATGGAGGGTCTGGGGTCAGCACTTAGAGCTTATCTCTTTCCATTCAGGGTCCCATTGTATTGTCACTGGGAACAAATTTATTTTGGGAAAGGATAAATATTTTTGATTTCTCTCAGAGACTGTTATTTTAGGCTTGATGGATTTCTCCTTCCCAGGACTTTTCTTGCCACTAGAAGGTGGTCACTTCCTTTCTAAGGATTGTCCTGTTAGTGGGAAAGAATACACTAAAAATTAATCAATGCCATCAATGTCTAGCCCTCCTCCTCACTCCCTTTTCCCAAGTTAGAATATTTGGGGTTTGCTATTTTCCATATCTTACACCTATGAGCTGCCAGACGTAACAGTGGGAAAGAAGTGGGTCTGATTGTCCCCTGGTTTGCTAGGCTCAGTTAAGTATTTGCTAGTCTCAGATAAAGTCATGCTGACCCACTTGCAGACTTCAAAATCTGAAATCAAAATTATTTTTGCACTGGTGCATGGTAATCCCAAGATGTTGCCTGGCACATGGCCCAGTTTCCCACAGATGATTTCTGAGCTCGTGTCTTCTGTGAACCCACTTCAGGAGTCAAACATCCTCTGTATTGGCTAGGGTATGTGACCATTTAGCCTCAGGAATTTCTTCATTAAACCTGTTTCTAAAATTTTTCAGCGTTTTCTATCCTGTGTGGCAATTCTACCCTTTCTGCAAAGCAGCTTTCTCTAAGTTTGTCCCTTTTTCTCATTCAATATACTCTAATTTTTTTTCTCAGACTCTTTGCCCAATATTGAATATTAGTTGCAATCCCATTTTCATCCACTTCAGGGAGAAGCAGTATTCCCACTGAGTAGCTGAGCTATAAGAAATACTGCTTCACTTCTCACCCACCATCTTTCATCCTATTTTGTTGGGAGAAATCCTAGTTCTTGGCCAGCAGCAGTGAACATCTCAGGAGTGTAAACCTACAGGGAGGAGCATTCTGCCTTGCCCACCTAGGAAAGTAAACAACTCCCCCAAATTGACTCATTGTTACCAAGGGAACCCATATAGGAACTTGGTGATCTTATTCCCCGTGGTGCATTGTGATTGGGAAAGAAACCCATAAAATATATAGCTGTTCCTGCAATAAATGAATTTACATTCTGCTTGCCACAAGCTTGCATCCACCCAACTCCTGACTGTTGACTCTGAGCTGCTTACACCGTGTATGAGTCAATCTGGCATAAGAGAAGCTATATCTTTTATCTTGTTTGCTACCAGGGATTGAACTTAGAAGTTCTTAAGCACTGAGCCACAGTCACAGAACTTTTTATTTTTTATGTACAGACAGGGTCTCTCTAAGTTTCTTCAGGCCTCACCACATTGCTGAGGGTGGTCTCAAACTCAGAAACCTCCAGTCTCAGCTTCCTGAGCTTCTGGCATTAAATGCATATGCCAGTGTGCCTACCAATTAGATGGACTATATTTTAGGACCACTTCAGGCCAATTTCTCCTCAAGCCTGAGTAGTAAAATCACTTTGGGCCACATTTTCTTCACTATTTAAGGAATTACTAATTATAATTGGTCGACACCTCATTGCTAACCAGCAATACTGGTACCTCCCTACCTCCCATGAGATCTCTGTCCTCAATGATTAGAGCTTGAGTAGCTCCCTAATGCCCATGCCACCAAGACATTGCTATGCATACCAAATTCCTCTGAGCAACCTAGTCAACAATTTTTGACAACAAATTGCCATGAACTGCCTATTTGATCTGACAGCCATCTTGAGATTTTTCTTAACAAACCATGCCAAGAAACAGAATAGGAAGTCAGAATTCTCCCTCTGTAGTAATGACCATTTATTGCAAGTGCTGTTACTTTACATTTTAATTTTTACTTCTTCCATTCAGATATACATGTCAGTAGGATATATTTTGACATATCATGCATACATGGATTATGACTTTCCATTCTTGTGGTTGTACATGTAAAGTTTCTCTGGTCATGTATTCAAATATCAATATAGGAAGTTATTTCCATTCATTCTTTTGTCTTTTTGCTTTCCATTCCCCTCCTTTCCCTTCATTTTCCTTTGTCTAATACAATAAACTTATTTCTCCTCAACCCCATTAATTACTTTAAATAGTGCTATCCTTCCTAGTGACTTGACAAAGTCAACAAGTCCAGAGGTGAACTTTCTCCTCATAGCATAAAGTAACCCATGGTACCTCAAAAGCAAAAGAGATCAGGGTGCTCAAAGTAAAAGAGTAAAACTTCAGACCTGAGGTGAATCCACCCAAGACTCCAGGGTTCTGCAAAGAAGACAAAGGACACCCCAAAACGGAGAGATATTGCCTTCCTGTGTTCCTCCAGAATGTCCAGTGTTGCTACATCTATCCCTTCAGTCTCTTCCTGTGATAGCCAGAACTCTGATGTTTCCTCTTAGGTTTTTTTTTTTTTTTTTTTAATTCATTGACCTCAAGGACTCGAGGTGAAATTTTACATTATCTTCAGCAATTGATTTCACCAGGAAAGGAAGCAGACAGTGATCCGACATCATTTTAGCTTAACACAAATTATTGACTTTTATTGAATATGAACCAATATTTTAAATCTCTTAGTTGTGTGTGCATGTCTGTATCTGTGTGTGTGTGTGTGTGTGTGTGTGTGTGTGTGTGTGTCTTAGATAGGGTTTTTGTACATTTTCTGGGATTCAAGTAATTCTCTCACCCTAGCCTCCTGGAAAACTAGATGTATCAGTGTGTGCCATCATGCTGCCTAACCAGAGCCACATTTAACAAGTGACTCAATACTAAATAAGCCCTGTTAGTCAGTTTTGTGCCAGTATAACAAAGAACTGAGATAAACAACTTACAGATATGCCAAGATTTCTTTTGATTCACATCTTTGGAGGTTTTGGTTTGGTTGATCTTGTTGTTTTGGTGTGGTGGGAGTATATGATGAAACAAAATTTCCCAATATAAGAGAGATAAAATGGTGGGACTCTAATGATCCCACTAGAGTATGCTCCCAATAATGTACTGGGTTTTATCTCTCCCCTTCTCTCTGTTTTTTTCATTTCTATGGTAGTCAGGATAGAATCCAGGTCATTGAACATGCTAGGCAAGCACTCTACCACTGAGTCAAATCTTCAGGTCCTAGGTCTCACCACTTACAGGCTTGCCCACATCCCAATAGCTCCATTTTGGAAACCAAGTCTTTACCATATAAATGTTTGGGGCTGATGAAGATCCAAACTATCAACAACTTCTTTATACCTTTAGCCAAAGACAACAAAGAGGGAAACAGAACACCCAAACTCCAGACCACTCCCATGAGGCACCCAAAAGGGCTCTGATGTATATTGAGAAATTATAAGAAATTAATTCAGTAATACCTCCAAATTGTAGAGCATATTTGGTAGTTTTGTATACAAAGTGTATGCAACAGCATCATGTGAAAAGGGAAGCACAGATCACTTCAAATATATAAGAAATATGATCTATTACCATTTACATTTTGCATTAAAAATTTAAAAAGTAAATTCTGAGGTATTTTTTCAACAAGTAAAATCATTTGTGAAATACATCTTTTCAGCTTTTATGTAAGTACATGAAAGTTTATGTAAGTTCACTACTTGGATGTAGTACAGAATCAGCTTCTAGGTGACAGAATAAACCACCACCTGTGGCCACTGGGTGATGTCATCCTGTGGGACCAGGTGTCTGCAGAGCTGACATCATGCTTCTCTTTGCTGCTTATGATGGTAATAAACTGTCAGATTCCATTTAGGCTTGTTGTATCCTCCACAGGGGTAGGAAAGCTGCAATTGTGATCTTTATGGCTGGGTTAGTGAACATATTGCAGCTTGGGGACTGCTTGACAGTGACTTGTAGATAATATTAGTTAATTGTGAATAATCATGGGTGATGTGAATTGTAGCACCAATTTCTTGCACCTGGAATGTTACTTACTAATATCTCAAATACTTTTCCATACCCCTTGGTAATCAGATTAAAGCTACTTTTTATTTTATGACAGGTGCTAAATTGCTTTGACTATCTTAGCCTAGTGCTATTTGAATTATCTTACTCTTTATAATGCCAAAGTGTCTCACTAGACTGGTAATCTTGTTATTGCATCTAATGTTTGATAAGACCTGTCTTGCGGTAGGTGGAAAGGAATTCCCCATTGGAAAAGAGGAAAGTTTTCCATTTTCAGAATATAATAAACAAGCATCATCTGGTAAAAAACTTTTTGTTTATACCTCTCATTTTCCAAGATAATGACCTTGTGGTTTTAATTGGGTACCCATCAAAAAACATGAATTGATAGCCTCACATGTACCCAAATGGGAGGGACATATCATAAAGTGTACTAAGAACATTATTTAATGATTGTTATTGTAAATACATTTAGATGATATATTTGTGAGATGTATCTACTGAAAACAGAGAAGAGTAATTGCACCCATGAAAAATTTATGTAGCTCACAGTAAGATTTTAGTTCTAAATACCTTGGTTGCGAGAAGAAAATATGGAGATTGAACTGGAAAATCTACTTCTAGAGTGAAAGGGAGTGAACAGGGTGGGAGAAAAGACAGAAGGGGGAAATGAAACCAGGAAGTAAAGAAATAATTCATGACTAATAGGATTTCTAAAATTGGGCATGAGAAATGTTAAAGAGGCCTCCTTCATGAGTGAGCCACATTTCTGTGCATTGAGATGATTGTACCTTCCCCCAATAACTGTGGATCCTCAGTTAATCTCCCATTTTAGTACATTCCTCCACTTCTCTCATTAAAGTCAAGCTTGAATTTGCATATCTGTTTTCATTATTGAACACAAATCCACCAAGGACATTTTATGGGTCGTGAATACTCAAGAAGTATTTTCTGCAGCTTCTGTACATTGTAGCTTAGCCATGAGTAGATAGTGTAAGAACCATGGATGCCATCCCCCCAGGACTCTCTCATTTCTATTTTAGTACATCAAAAATGGATCATCTTTGCTGTTAACTTTGAGTAGCCCTGGTTGTGTCCACCTATGGTGAAGACCCAAAGGAGCTGAACTGGCCAGAACTGATTCACAGGCCCTGATTTCTGTCTCTGGTTGACAGTGTTAGTAACCACCAAAATTCAGAAATGGATAAACCACAGGGAGAAGGGTTATATTGCTAGAAAAATAGAGAAATATGTGGGGCTACCCCAAATGCCAAATACTAGTTACTCTTAATATCAATAAATGTTTATGGTATCAAACACAATTACTTGTTTTGAATGCATTCCTCAGTTACCTGAAGTGTCCTGCTGAATTACCATAAATTTGGTCAGATATCTGGAACATTATTTTTATTTTATTGATTAAAGGGTGCAATTGACATGGATATTTTCTGCGTGTGTGTGTGTGTATCAGAAATTTAACCCAGGGGTGCTTAACAACTTCCAGCCACTTTTTATATTGTATTTAGGGACAGGGATTGGTTAAGTTGCTTAGGGCCTCTCTATATTGCTAAGACAGGCATAGACTTACAATGGTCCTGCCTCAGCCTCCCAAGCCACTGGGATTAGAGGCATGTACCACCACACCCCACTCTCAAATACCTTTTTTCCACTTTAGGGTATCTTTTTATTGTATGCTCTATTTAGTTATACATGACAGAACAATAAATTTTGACTCATTGTACACAAGTGGAGTACAACTATTCATTTCTCTGGTTGTACATGATGAAGAGTCACAACATTCATGTAATGGTACATGTGCATAGGGTAATGATGTTTGTCTCATTCCAACATCTTTCCTTTTCACTGACCCTCCTCGCTCCTCATTTTCCCCTACACAATCCAAAGTTCCTCCATTCTTCCCTTGTCCTCCCCCATTTTGCATCAGCAGTCACATATCAGAGATAACATTTGGTCTTTGCTTTTGGGGATTGGGTTTCTTCACTTAGGATGATATTCTCCAATTCCATCCAATTACTCATAAATGCCATACTTCTAGTCTTCTTTATGACTAATATTCCATTGTGTATATATACCACAGTTTCTTTATCAATTCATCTAGGTTGGTTCCATAACATAGCTATTAGAAATTGAGCTGCTATAAATAATGATGTGGCTGAATAACTGTAGTGTGCTGATTTTAAGTCCTTTGTGTATAGGCCAAGAAGTGGGATAGGAGGGTAAAATTGTGCTTTCATTCCAAGTTTTCTGAGAAATCTCCATACTGCTTTCCAGAGTGGTTGCACCAATTTACAATCCCACCGGAAATGTATGAGTGTACCTTTTTCCCCACCTCCTCACCAACACTTATTGTTGCTTGTATTCTTGATAATTGCAATTCTAATTGGAGAGAGATAAAATCTTAGGGTAGTTTTGGTTTGCATTTCGCTACTGTAGAAGTTGAACTTTTTTTCATGTTCATTGATTGTCTAACTTTTGGGAAGTTTTTGCTCAGTTCCTTACCCATTTATTGATTGGGCTATGTATCATTTTGGTGTTGAGATTGTTGAGTTCTTTATACATTCTGGAGATTATTGCTCTAGCTGAAGTGTATGTGGTGAAGATTTTCTCTCACTGTGTAGGCTTTCTCTTTGCACCTTTGTTTCCTTTGCTGACAAGAGATTTTTAGTTTGAATCGATCACATTGATTCTGATTTTTGTTTGTTACAATTTGGGAGCATTGTTAAGCAATATTTGTCCTAAGCTAATGTGATGAATATCTGAGCCTCCTTTTTTTTCTGTTTGGTGCAGCATCTCTGGTACAATTCCTAGGTCCTTCATCTACTTTGAGTTCTGTGCAGGAAGAGAGTAGTTTAATTTTAGGTTGCTGCATAAAATAATAAAAATTGATTTAGTTTTCCCAGTATCATTTGTTGATGAGGATATATTTTCTCCAATGTATGTTTTGGTGCTTTTGTCTAGTATGAGATAACTGTATTTGTGTGGATTTGGCTTTGTTTTCTCTATTATGTACCATTGGTCTACCTGCCTGTTTTGGTACCCAATGCATGTAATTTTTTTTACTCTTGGCATTTTAACTGAAATCACATTGAATGTGTATAGCACTTTTGGTAGTATGGCCATTTTGAAATATACATTCTGTCTATGCAAGAACATGGTAGATCTTACCATCTTCAAAGGATTGCTTTAATTTCTTTTTTACTGTTCTATAGTTCTCATTGTCTCATCTCTTTTGTTAGATTGATTCCCATGAATTTTATTTTATTTTTTTGAGGCTATTGTGAATGGGGTAGTTTTTCTAATTTCTCTTTCTGAAGATTCATCACTTATGAATACAAATGAATTAGATTTATAATTTTTTATTTTATATCCTACTTTTCTCAATTCATTTATGAGTTCTAGAAGTTTTCTGAGGGAAATTTTTGGAACCTTTAGCTATAGAACTATGTCATTGGCAAATGGTAATAGTTTGAGTTTTTCTCTTCCTATTCATATCTCTTTAATTTCTTTAGAGAGAGTTTCAAGGATGATGTTGAGTAGAAGTGGTGAAAGAGGGCATTCCTGTCTTGTTACAGTGTTTTAAGGAAATGCTTTCAATTTCTCTCCATTTAAAATGATAATGTACATATATTTGGTATGTATACTTCATCTTCTGTCATATATAATGCCTCTAGGATATACATAATATGATTGTCCCTATTCTATAGATAAGTTGACCAGTTTACTATTGTAGACTGTTCATATTCACACTTGTACTAAATGGAAAATCATAAATTCAAAGAATGTGTCCTTAGAATGCACAATTATCAACATTTACTCAGTTACTATATAAAGATATTTGCTCTGGTAATAAAGTTGAATGAAGACAGCTCTGAAATCACATGTCTATGGTTTGTCTACTACAGTGAGACTCATTGGTTGGGAAGTGCATTAGTCAGGGATCTCTACAGAAACAGAATCAACAGAAAGTATGAGTATAAAAAGTGATTGGCTTATGTGCTGAATAGTCCACAATGGCTGTCTGCAGTTTGGAGAGTTGGAAGAACCTGTAGCTGTGCAGTCCAAGAAGTGGAAGTCCCAGAACATGAGGGAGAAACAGTGCTACCCTAGTGTGATACCAAGGCTTCTAGAAACAACCTGGAGAATCACTGGCAGAGTCCACTTTGGAAGAGTGAAGAAGCAAGTGTCAAATATCCTCAGACAACTAAAGCAGCAATCAAGAACTTATTCAGGATGAGTCAAACTTGTATCTGCATCTGCTTCCTTGTTCTTCCAACTTTTATTCCATCCAAACTACCATCCTATTTGTTGGTTCTGCCTATGCTAAGGGAGCATCTCCACTTCAGTTAACTATTCCACATTCCAATCATTCTTAGACACGCCCTCATGGACACACCCAAATCCTCTTCATCACCTTCATTTTTCAATCTAATTAAGTTGACAATTCAAATTAAACATTACAGGAAGGTTGGAATTATTTACAGTTATGCAATCCTACCATTTGAATTTACCAAAATTTATAGAGCATTGAATATGTATCTGATCATTCACAAGATGACAAAAATGAAAATCAGTTAAGAAAAAGCTTTGAAACCTGCAAGATGAGGTAAAATTGGGAAAATATTACTACAACACGTGATAAGTTGTTTGTACCAAGGAGTAAACCTAGGTATGCTTAAACTCTGAGTTACATTTCCAGTCCTTTTTATATTTTATTTATTTTTAATAGAATAATAGCTATCATTTATTGAATTTTTACCATGCTCTAGTAAAAGTCCTTTAATTCCCACAGCAAAACTGAGGTCCCACTTTTCCATTTCTGAACCTTCTCGATTAAGTAACAAGAAGAAAAATATTCCTAACTCTTTTGGACAACCACACAAATTTTATGATATAGGTACAAATAACCAAGTACACAATCTCATATGATGAAAATGAAATGATACAGTGAGACTATCAACAATAATTATAATTATTGGATTATCTTGTAGTTATATTTTTACTTGAAGCTTATATGTATCATTGAACTGCTGGCCACTAGTCTCAGTAAAGTCACACATCACAACAAAATAGTGATCTTAATCATTTTTACAATGAAATAAATTGCCCCATAGTTCTTTCCTAGTTTAATCTTTTAGTAATTTTAATACTACTCAGATGTAGCAACTACGTTAAAGGAAGTACTTATTACCTGAATAAATTATGACATGTTGATAGATGTGTAAGTAGAGACAGGATAGATTATTTTTACCAATGGATATTAAGCAATCTATAACTTTTGCCTATGTTTACTAAGGGTTGATAATATACAGCTAGGTATGTTGAAGACTTTTTGACATATAAATACAAATATGCACTGTGCATGTGCATCCAACAAATATTTATACAGTCTCCTAAATGCAAAATAGGTCACTGCATACTTGGTTTTATATTTGACCCATGATATGGACAGTGGAGCATTCATTGAAAATCCTGCCATTATGGTTTGCAGAAACAAAGCAACTTAACACATGGTGGCCACACTCAGGGAGATAAAAAGAAACTTTCTAGTACAGATTTATTTTAGCACATAGTCCCATGACAGGAAACTTTGAACATTTAGAATTGCATGAATGTAGAATTAAATGACTTTGAGACAGCTAGCTTTTTACCACTGAATTTATTCATTCTTTGATTCATTTTGTTCTTTCAACAAAAATCCACATGAATGCCTATAATTAGAGCACTGCCTTTTATCCCAGTGGAACCAGGAGAAACATAAATTGAAGTGTCACCTTGGTCCATCTGCTGTTCACTTTCTGGGAAAGAGTATAATGCTGTGGGAAGAACATGGCTTTGGAATCCAACAGATTTAAGTTCAAATCCTGGTTCCTGCATATTGTACCTGTGTCCTTTGACCATTTACTCCTTGAAGTTTTATGACCTTTGCAATGAGATCATAATTTATGGAGTTAGTGTTTTTTTTTGTAAACAAAAGGAATACATGTTGTTTCTCTATTTGTACATGGAGTCAAGGTACACCATTTGTGTAATTATAAATCTACATAGGGTAATGTTGTTTGATTGTTTTTTCCCTTCCTCCCACCCCTCCCACCCCATTTTCCTCTATACAGTCCTTCCTTCCTCCATTCTTACAACCCTCCTTATCCCTAACCCTAAACCCTCCCACACCCAATTGTATGTATTCATCCGCTTATCAGCGAGATCATTTGTCCTTTAGTTTTTTGAGATTGACTTATCTCACTTAGGATGATATTTTCCAATTTTATCCATTTGCCTGCAAATGCCATAATTTCACCATTCTTTATGGCAGAGTAATATTCCATTGTGTATATATATATATATATATATATATATATATATATATATGCCACAGTTTCTTCATCCATTCATCAGTTAAAGGACATCTAGGCTAGTTCCACAATCTGGCTATGGTGAATTGCGCAGCAATGAACATTGTTGTTGATGTATCACTGTAGTATGCTGATTTTAAGTCCTTTGGGTAAAGGCCAAGGAGTGGGATAGCTGGGTCAAATGGTGGTTCCATTCCAAGCTTTCTGAGGAATCTCCACACTGTTTTCCAGAGTGACTGCACTACTTTTCAACCCCACCATCAATGTATGAGTGTACCTTTTTTCCCACATCCTCGTAAACACCTATTGTTGCTTGTGTTCTTGATAATCACCATTCTAATTGGGGTGAGATGGAATCTTAGGGTAGTTTTGACTTGCATTTCTCTTATTACTAGAGATGTTGAACATTTTTTCATATATCTGTTGATTGCTTGTACATCATTTTTGTGAAGTGTCTGTTCATTTCCTTAGCCAATTTGTTGATTAGTTTATTTGTATTCTTGGTGTAGAGTTTTTTGAGTTTTTTTACATTCTGGAAATTAGCGCTCTACCAGAAGTATGAGTGGTAAAGATATTCTCCCACTCTGTAGGCTCTCTCTTCACATTACTGATAGCTTCCCTTGCAGAGAGAAAGATTTTTAGTTTGAATCTATCCCAGTTAATTCTTGCTTTTATTTCTTGTGCTATGGGAGTCCTGTTAAGGAAGTCTGATCCTAAGCCAACAATTGAAGATTTGGACCTACTTTTTCTTCTATAAGATGCAGGGTCTCTGGTCTGATTCCGAGGTCCTTGATCCATTTTGAGTTGAGTTTTGTGCAGGGTGAGAGATTTAATTTCATTCTGTTGCATATGGTTTTGCAGTTTTCCCAGAACCATTTGTTGAAGAGACTATCTTTTCTCCATTGCATATTTTTGGCCCTTTTGTCTAGTATGAGACAATTGTATTTATTTGGGTTTGTGTCCATGTCCTCTATTCTGTACCATTGATCTACCTGTCTATTTTGGTACCAATACCATGCCATTTTTGTTACTATTGCTTTGCAATAGAGTTGAAGATCTGGTATTGTGATACCCCCTGCTTCGCTCTTTCTGCTAAGGATTGCTTTAGCTATTCTGGGTTGCTTATTCTTCCAGATGAATTTCATAATTGCTTGCTCTATTTCTGTAAGGTACATCATTGGGATTTTAATTGGAATTGTGTTGAAGCTGTATAGCACATTGGGTAGTATGACCATTTTGACAATATTAATTCTGCCTATCCAAGAACATGGGAGATCTTTCCTTCTTCTAAGGTTTTCTTTAATTTCTTTAGTGATTTGTAGTTCTCATTGTAGAGGTCTTTCACCTCTTTTGTGAGATTGATTCCCAAATATTTTATTGTTTTTGAAGCTATTGTGAATGGGGTAGTTTTTCTAACTTCTCTTTCTGAAGATTCATCACTTATTTATAAAAATGCATTATATTTATGAGCATTGATCTTGTAACCTGCTACTTTACTGAATTCACTTATGAGTTCTAAAAGATTCCTGGTGGAATTTCCAGGTTCCTCTAAATATATAATCATGTCATCAGTAAACGGGGATAGTTTGAATTCTTCTTTTCCAATTTGTATCCCTTTAAAATCTATGGTTTCTCTAATTGCTCTGGCTAGAGTTTCAAGGATGATGTTGAATAGAAGTGGTGAAAGAGGGCATCCCTGCCTTGTTCCATTTTTAGGGGGAATGCTTTCAGTTTTTCACCATTTAGAATGATATTGGCCATGGGCTTAGCATAGATGGCCTTTACTATGTTAAGGAATGTTCCCACTATCCCAATTTTTTGTAGTGTTTTGAGCATGAAGGGATGCTGTACTTCATTGAATGCTTTTTCTGCATCTATTGAAATAATCATGTGATTCTTAACTTTAAGTCTGTTGACATGGTGAATGACATTTATTGATTTTCAGATGTTCAACCAATCTTGCATCCCTGGGATAAAACCCACTTGATCGTGGTGCTCTATCTTTTTAATATATTTTTGTATGCGATTTGCTACAATTTTGTTGAGAATTTTTGCATCGATGTTCATTAAGTATATTGGTCTGAAATTTTCTTTCCTTGATGTGTCTCTGTCTGGTTTAGGTATCAGGGTAAAATTGGCTTCATAGAATGAGTTTGGGAGGGTTCCCTCCTCTTCTATTTCCTTGGAATACTTTGAGGAGTATTGAAATGAGCTCTTCTTTAAAGGTTTTGTTGAACTCAGGTGAGAACCCATCTGGCCTCGGACTTTTCTTTGGTGGTAGGCTTTTGATGACCTCTTCTAATTCATTGCTTGAAATTCATTTATTTAAGTTGTGTATGTCCTCCTTGTTCAGTTTAGGTAATACATATTTCTCTAGAAACTTGTTGATGTCTTCAAGGTTTTCTGCTTAGTTGGAGTATAGATTTTCAAAATAGCTTCTAATTACGTTTTGTATTTCACTCGTGTCTGTTGTGATATTTCCTTGTTTATTCCGAATTTTAGTGATTTGGGTTTTCTTTCATCTTCTCTTTGTTAGTGTGGCTAAATGTTTATCAATTTTGTTTATTTTTTCAAAGAACCAACTCTTTATTTTGTTAATTTTTCCAATTCTTTTGTTTCAATTTCATTGATCTTGGCTCTGATTTTAACTATTTCCTGTCTTCTACTACTTTTGGTGATGGTCTGCTCTTCTTTTTGTAGTGCTTTGAGCTGCAGTGTTAAGTCATTTATTTGTTGATTTCTACTTCTTTTGCTGAATGTGCCCCATGAAATAAATCTTCCTCTAAGTACTGCTTTCATAGTGTCCCAGAGATTTTGATATGATGTGTTCTTGTTCTCATTTATTTTTAAGAATTGTTTTATTTCCCTCCTGATGCGTTCTGTTACCCATTCATCATATAATAGCATATTATTTAAATTCCAGGTATTGGAGAAAATTCTGTTTTTTAAGCCTGTCATTTATTTCTAATTTCAATCCATTATGGTCTGAGAGAATACAAGGTAGTATCTCTGTCTTCTTGTATTTGCTAACAGTAGCTTTGTGGCATAAAATATGGTCTATTTTAGAGAAGGATCCATGTGCTGCTGAGAAGAAAGTGTACTCATACTTTTTTGGATGGCATATTCTATATATGTCCGCTAAGTCTAAATTGTTGATTGTTATTGAGATCTATGGTTTCTTTATTCAATTTTTGTTTGGAAGATCTATCCAATGGTGAGAGAGGTGTGTTAAAATCACCTAGTATTATTGTGTTGTGTTCTATTTGATTTCTGGAATTCAGAAGGATTTGTTTGAGTTACATGGATGAGCCAATGTTCGGGGCATAGATGTTTGTGATTGTTATGTCTTGCTGATTTATGCTTCCCTTAAGCAGTATGTAATGTCCTCCTTTATCCCTTCTGACTAGTTTTGGCTTAAAGTCCACATTATCTGATATGAGGATGGATACTCCAGCTTTTTTCTGTGTCCATGTGCATGGTATGTTTTTTCCCATCCTTTCACCTTTTCTCTATGGGTGTCTCTTTCTATGAGATGAGTCTCTTGCATGCAGCATATTGTTGGATTTTTCTTTTTAATTTAATCTGCCAGTCTATTTCTTTTGATTGATGAGGTCAGGCCATTAACATTCAGGGTTATTATTGTGATATGATTTGTATTCCCAGTCATTTGACTCATATTTGCTTTTTGACATGATTTGGTTTCTCCTTTATTTGGCTATTCCTTTAGGCTAGCACCTCCTGTTGCTGATTTGCATCATTGTTTTTCATCTCTCCCTCATGGAATGTTTTGCTGAGAATGTTCTCTAATGCCAGCTTTCTTTTTGTAAATTCCTTTAGCTTTTGTTTATCATGGAAGGATCTTATTTCATCATCAACTCTGAAAGTAAGTTTTTCTGGGTATAAGATTCTTGGTTGTCATCCGTTTTCTTTTAGGGCTTGGTAAACGTTGTTCCAGGCCTTTCTAGCTTTTAGGGTCTGCATTGAAAAATCTGCTGATATTCTTATTGGTTTCCCTCTGGATGTAATTTGATTCTTTTCTCTCACGGCCTTTAAAATTCTGTCTTCATATTGTATGCTATATATTTTCATAATAATGTGCCTTGGTGTGGGTCTGTTGTAATTTTGTGTATTTGGAGTCCTGTAAGCCTCTTGTACTTGGTTTTCCATTTCATTCTTCAGATTTGGGAAATTTTCTGATATTATTTCATTGAATAGATTGTTCATTCCTTTGGTTTGTTTCTCTAAGACTTCCTCAATCCCAGTAATTTTTAAATTTGACCTTTTCATGATATCTCATAATTCTTGTTGATTCTGCTCATGATTTCTTACCATCTTCTCTGTTTGGTCATCTTCTTTGTTTTCAAGATGAAATATTTTTCTTCAATGTCTGAAGTTCTGTCTTCCAGGTGTTCTATCCTATTGGTTATGCTTTCTATGGAGTTTTTAACTTGGTTTATTGTTTCCTTCATTTCAAGGATTTCTGTTTGTTTGTTTGTTTGTTTTTAGTATCTTTAACTCTTTATTGAAATGATCTCTTGCTTCCCGTATTTGGTCTTTTAACTGTTGATTGGTGCGGTCATTTAATGCCTGCATTTGCTCTTTCATCTCTTCCTTCAATGTCTGCATTTGCTCTTTCATCTCCTCGTTTGCTTCCCTGATTGTTTTAATTATGTACATTCTGAACTCCCTTTCTGACATTTCTTCTGCTGTGCTGTCATTGGGTTTTATTGTTAAAGTATCTAGGTTTGTTTGGGACATTTTCTTCCCTTGTTTTCTCATATTGGTCAGATGTCAGTGGGACTCTGAGATATTGGAGGTTTCCTCTATTGACTTATAGTGTCACTGTAGATTTCCAGTATATCACCTCCCAGCATTCAGTAGCCTGAAGTCTTGGAGGAACTTGATAATGCAGTGCTTTCAAAGAAAGCTGCCCCTAGCCCACCACTTGTTTTGGTGCTTGAAGCTGTCTCTGTGCGGAAAGGCTCTCACTGGGCAGTCTGATCTGAGAAGCTGGCCTTGAAAGGATCCTGCTGCCAGAGGGAGCAGGGCTGCTTGGGTTAGTCCCTGGTTGCCCTGTCCTGTCCATGAAGCTGCCTGCATGCCAGAGCTTGCCACTGGCTCCAGGACTTGGAGCTGGTTCTGTTCAGAAAGGCTCTCACTGGGGGGGTCTGCTCCGAGTAGCTGGCTGTGGGGAAGGAATCCACCACCGGAGGGAGCAGACTCTAGCTGCCCTTCCCTGCTGTGAGAAGCTGCTTCTATCTGGGCCTGCCCCCCAGGCTGAGCTTCACCCAGTGAGGGAGATTCACCACATGGCTCTATTTTAGTCCGAGTCTCTCAATGCCTCCCCTTCTTGAATCCTGTGTTCTTGAGCAACAGAAGATGCAGTCCACCATCTTGGATTGCCCCGTGGAAAAAATCAGTCACAGGAGGGAGCAAGGCCGCCTGGATAAGTCTCTGGCTGCCCTGCCCTGGTCCCAGAGGCTGCCTGTAGCCTGCAGCTCTCCGCTGACTCCGGGAATTGTGGTTGGCTCTGTGTAGAAAGGCTCTCACTGGGTGGTCTGCTCCAAGAAGTTAGCCTTGAAAGGTGCCTGCTGTCAGAGGGGGCAGGGCTGCTTGGGGAGGTCCCTGGCTGCCCTGCCCTGGTCTCTGAAGCTGCCTGCGGGCCAGAGCTCACCGCTGGCTCTGGACTTGGAACTGGTTCTGTGCAGAAAGGTTCTCACTGGGGGGCCTGCTCTGAGAAGTCCACTGCCAGAGGGAGCAGGGTACCTGCAGAATACTCTAGCTGCCCTGCCCTGCTGTGAGAAGTTGCCTCTATCCGGGCCTGCCGCCCAGGCCGAGCTTCACCCAGTGGGGGAGACTCTCCCCATGGCTCTATTTTAGTCTGAGTCTCTCAATGCCTCCCCTTCTTGAATCCTGGGTTCTGGAGCAACAGGAGATGCAGTCACCCTCTAGTCCGTCATCTTGGATCCTATATTTTATTTTGAGACAGGGTTTCAGTAAGTTGCTTGGGTCACTCAATAAGTTGTTAAGACTGGATAGAACTCGTGATATTTTTAAGGGACAGGAAGCCTGATGAAATGTGGCAGACCAGGAATGGAGAAAAAAAAATCCATTCATTATTGAGTAAAATGAGACGAGGATTGGAGGGTGTTCAGGAAGAAATGAAGCAAGAGGCATCCACATGTATCCTCAATAGCTATGTACATGCTGAGATTGATGGATGTGTCCAGATCTATTATAAAGAATTTTTCTTGCTTTTCTCCTCACGTACCATTTGATTCCTTGACCAATAAGATACCATCATGAGATATGCATTTTTCTGTGATGCTGTATTTTGGATCTCAGGTGACACCATTCTTCTCCTCTTCCACAACTTCACATTCCTTCTACAGCACAGAACCAGTCCACTGATCTGACCATTGTTCTCATGGTTCCATTTCATCTAGAGATGCTGCTCATCATGGGACTCATAGCTACAGATGTTCTTTTGCTCAGGATTTGGGGGATGACATCAAATGTAAATCACTATTCTACTTGCACAGGTTGTTGAGGGGATTCTCCATTTGTGCCACCTGCCAGCAGATTGTATCTCAGATGATCAACCTCAGTCCCAGAAGATCCTGCTGGGCAATATTCAACCATAAGCCCACATCAGAGAATATGTACATTCTTTTCCTGTGGGTCTTCTACATGTCACTCAGTACTCACTTCTCAATCTCTGCTGTTAAAAACTCCATGGTCAATATGCATGGTCTTCTATATATTACTGATTCCTACACAATTTTACCCATAAATTACTTTCTTCAGCATTTATTTTCTACATTGGTAATAGTTCAGTGATGTATCTTTTATGGGGCTCATGGGCCTCTTGAGTAGGTACATGGTGACCCTCTAGTGCAAGTGAAAGAGGCAGTCCCAACACCTTCACAGTACCATCCTGTCTTTAACTGCATCCCCAGAACAAAGAGCCACACAGTCCATTCTGTTGTTCATGTGTTTCTTTATGTTACTCTACAGTTTGGACTGCATCTTATCTTCTTCAAGTACTATGCAAAACAATGATCCAGTCCATCATTCTAGCCCCATCATGGTGGTTAGCAGCTATCCACAATTAGTACTTTGCTGTAAATCACTAATGAGAAATAATTTATAAATTTTTGACATCATTATAGCATATACTCCCTTATAAAGAGTATAATAATTGTTTAATTATTAAATGATGGATGAGTTCTGTTAATGAGCCACTGAACAGTTTTGTAATCATGACATAGTCTGTGTGTATTCTAGGTTAAATAAATACATGGTTTTATAAGTTTTAGATAAATTGTTTTACTTTCGTACATGTGGATTGCAAATATGTGATGGATAATTGAATCATTATCATTTACCTCTGAGTTGACACAAAATTCAACATTTCTGCTTGATATCAGGAAGGGATAATTGGGAGGTGGGGCTAAATTTCATGACTAATGTTAACCCATACTGATAAATACATACAAAAGTACAGCACCTTTTTTAAGTCTATAGTCTCAGTCATTTCCTTTTTACCTAATTAAATATGTTAACATTTGTCACTATAAATTAATACATGGTCCATTAACTGTATTTCTATGTGCTCAGGCAACTCAGGGAATGAATCTAGTATTTGTATTCCTATGCTTATAGTTATATCATTTACAGTAGCCCATGTTAGAAAAAACACAATGTCCCAAGTAGATAAATCTATAATCAAAGTCTGGCATGTAATGATTTGGCTTTCACAGGAAAGAAATTATGGCATATGGTTCACCAAAGATGAAATTTCAAGACCCTGTTTCAAGTTCAATGTATTACAAAAAAAAAAATTACTGTAATATTTCACATGTAGAAAGTAGAGTTAGACTCCTCTAATTTTTAGGGTCAGAAAACAGAATGGCACATTTTAGAGACTCAGAAAGGAAGGCAATGGGGAATTCTAGCTTGAATGATACAGTTGATTTTGAAAGAAAAAAGTTACTGGGGATGGCTGGTAGTTGTAGTTCTACAGTAATATGAATGCAGTTAATACCACTAAAAATTGGGTTGGAGAGATAGCTCAGTTGGTAGAGTGCTTGCCTGTCAAGCACAAAGCCCTGAGTTCAATCCCAAGCACTGCAAAAAAAAAAAAAAAAAAAAAAAAACCACTAAAAATTAAAATGATTACTCTTACATCACGTATACTTTCTGTAATAAGCGTAGAAATAATAAAATGACACTGGATGTACCTCAGTGGTAAAGCTTCCCAGTATCGAATCTTTTAAATATGAAAAAGAACTTAAGCATGAAGCATAATCAAATGCATGGGAATAAACATAACAAGGGAAGTGGAGGACACTAGCACTGAAAATCTTCCAATGTTGAGAGAAATTAAACCAGTTACAAATAGTTGGAAAGACATCCTGTGTTCATGGATTGAGAGAAACAATATTGCTAAAATGTCCATACTATTCAAAGCAATCTAAAGGAGGCCATGAGGACTTCTATAGGATAAAGAAGAAGGCATCAAATTTCCTGGGTATTACATACATGTAGTAATTAAAACATTGTGATTCTGGAATAAGAGTAAACATACAGACAAATGAAACAGGAAGGAAAACCCAGAAAGAAGTCCATACATACACAATCACTCTCTCACTATTTTAGTTTATTTTACCCAGAAATACATTCATACATACACCATCACCCTTTCATTATAGATGCCAAAAATCTGTAATGGGAATGGTGAGCCTTTTACAGCTTTTATGATCTACTCAACAGATGGTGCTTGTGAAACTTCATATCCACAAACAGAAGAAATTAGAACTTTATCTTACATTATACTAAAAAAGAAATCAAAATAAATTAAAGATTGACATGTGGTACCCAAATCTACAATACTCTTATATGAATATGTGGGATACATTTATCAATCTTTACCCATCTTCTCACACCTAAGGTGTTAGATGTACTAATTATCCTAGTTTTACAATTACACAATGTATAAATATAAGAAAATATCATATTGTAAACCATAAATAGGTGCTATTATTATGGGTCAATCCAAAATTTATTTTAAATTTTTATTCTAATTAATAATGCATGACAGCTGCATGCATTCATGTATTTTGATAAATGATGAAAAAAGGAGTATAATTTCTCATTTTCTCAGAGGTAATGTCTTTTTCACTATACTATTTTTTCTACCCCCATACACCTTCCCCTCTTTACACTCTCCTCTACCTAATCTAAACAAACTCTTTTTCTCTAGCACACTCCCCTTATTGTGAATTACCATTCACATATTCAAGCAAACATTCAACTTTTGGTTCTTTGGGTTTGACTTATTATGCTTAGACTGATATTCTCCAACTCCATCTATTTGCCAGCAAATGCCATAATTTCATTTTTCCTTAATGTTGAGTAATATTCCTCCACATCCACACACACATTACATATATATATATATATATATATATATATATATATATATATATGTATATTTATATATACATATAAACACACACATTTCTTTATTCATGTTTGAAGGACACCAAGTATAGTCTCATAGTGTAGCTATTGTGAGTTGAGCTGCTATAAACATTGATGTGGCTCCAACACTGAAAAAATTTAACACCAAAAAATAAACCCAATTAATATAAGGGCTATAAACCTGAATAAACAATTCACAGAAAAAGACATACAATTTACCAACATGTATATGAAAAAATGTTCAACATCTCTTAGCAAGTAGAGAAATGCAAATCAAAATTACTCTAAGATTCCATCCCACTTCAATCAGAATGGCAATTATCAAGAATACAAGCAACAATAAATGTTGGTGAGGATGAGGGGGAAAAGGTACACGCATGCATTTGCTGGTAGGAATGCAAATTGGTGCAACCACTATGGAAAGCAATTTGGAGATTCCTCAGAAAACTTGGAATGGAACCACCAATTGACTCAATTATTCAATTACTCAGTTTATATCAAAAGGACTTAAAATCAGCATACTACAGTGATGCAATCAAATCAATGTTTATTTTTTTTATCTTATATTGCATTTATTGATTTGTTTTTGTGATGCTGGGGCTGAAACCAAGGCCTATGCACATGCTAGACAATGCCTCTATTACTGACCTAACATACACAGCTCAATAAAGAAAAAATTTTAACTCTGAGGAAAAATTTTAAAAGAAACAAAATAGAAGTGGTGGTGTGTACCTGTAATTCCTGTGACTTCAGAGGACATGGCTACTTCCATCTAGGAATACCAGGGTCTAATATAATATCACTAAGGTCCCTGCTGCCTTGTTACATCTGAGATATCTCTGCTAGGTGTGCTAATAACCACCATATTGTTGCAGAGGCAGGAGAGAGTCTTGCAAGGTGTCAGTAGGTTGGAAGAGGGTATGAGGGCATCTTGATTCCAGCTCACCCAACCAACCTGCTCAGCACCCACTGGGATTCCAGACAACATGGGAGCACTTGCTGGGACCTGACATAAACCTGCTTTACAACTTCTCCCTAGTAGAGCATCCACTGATTTACTGGTCCCACTGGTTTGGCAATCAACAGGGTCTCCCATCTCCTCAATCCCCAGGCTCCCAACCACCTTCTAGCCACTAACATGGCCCAGCACTTGCAGGTATGTGGCTGATCCACAGGTCTCAACACCTGGTCTTGATATGCCCAAGATGAAAATTTTCCTGGACGGGCACCCAGATCCCAGTACTCAGTTCCCAGGACATCTAGGAAGAGAAGTTCCTGATTAGTATGTCAAAAGGGTGGAGGCAAAGAGATACAATTTAGAGACTGAAAAGGAGACCAGGAACTGAGGGGCCCACAAGTGAGGTAAAGGGCTAAGACCAGGGTCCTGCATCACATGAGTGGACCCCAAAGTGAAGTCTTCCAGTGGGACAGACAATTGCTATATCCCACCTCCAGGAGCCTGACCTCCAAGTCTGGTACTCCCAACTGTAGTAACTTTTACCATCCTGAGGGTGGAGTTACCAACAAACTCCAGAGAACCACACTTATCAGATGAGAAAGGGAATAGAGAATATATTTATTTCCAATGGAAATAACTGTTCAATCTTCTTTCAAGGCCCCCTTTCACCCTTAATTTTTTTTTCATTGTCTGCTCTCAAATCCCCAACATTTATGAAATCAAGTAGTTTTCATATGTTGGGACTGGGATTTGAGTAGTGTATTATACTTTGGTTGTATATTCTTTTTTTTTTTTTTCATGTTCCTCTTTTTCTTTTTTTTTGCTCACTCTACTTTCCTTTTATTTATGTTTCCTTGGAGTCTCTTTCTCTTTCCTCCTGCTAACAACCAACTTCTTTTGATTAGTCTTTCACACTTTCTGTGATCAAACGCCTCTAAAATCTCACCTCGTACCTCATTATCATTACATCCTACACCCCTCTCCTGTTCTCTATCCACCATTAGAAAATGTAGACCTTATTTCAAAACTAATATTTATGTTGTAGATGATAATTGAACACATCATCTTTGCTTATTGTAACAAAACTATTAACATTTTAGGAAGGGATATTTTGTTTATTTTTATATTTTGCATTGAGTAATGTTAATATTGATATCTCTCTTAAAGGTCAAGTATAGGAAACCTGCAGGTACACTTGAAATCTCTAGGATGGAAATTATAATAACTCAGATATGTGCTGCATGAGGAAAAGACATATGAACAACATGAGAAAACAAAGGAAGAATACACCCCAAACAAATTAAGATGCTATATTAATAGAATACATTGACTGCATTGTAGAAGAAATGTTAGAAATGGTTTTCAGAATGTACATAATTAGAATGATCTGTGAAATACAGGAGGATATACGAGAGCAAATTTTAGCAAAGAACCATCGGTTTAATAAACAGTTGAAAGATCAAATGCAGGAAACAAAAGATTATTTCAGTACAGAGATGGAGATTCTAAAATAAAAAGAAGCAGAAATCCTTGCAATAAAGGAAACATTAAACCAAATTCAAATCTCAATGGAAAGCATCACAAATGGACTAGATTACTTGGAAGACAGAACCTCAGACAATGAAGACAAAATATTTCATCTTGAAAATAAAGTTCACTACAAAGAGAAGATTGAAAGAAATCATGAACAGAACCAGAACCTGCAAGAATTATGAGATAATATGAAAAGCACAAATTTAAGAATTATTTGGATTGAGAAAGACACAGAATTACAAATCAAATGAATGAAAAATCTGCTCAATGAAATAATGCAGAAAATTTTCCAAACCTGAAGAATGAAATGGAAAATCAATTACAAGAGGCTTACAGGACACCAAATGTATAAAATTACAACAGACCCACACTAAGGAACATTATAATAAAAATATCTAACATACAAAATAAAGACAAAATTTTAAAGTCTGTGAGAGAAAACCATCAGATTTCATATAGGAGGAATCGAATATGAACATCAGCAGATTTCTCAGTCCAGACACTAAAGACTTGGAGGTTGGAACAACATATTTCAAAGTCTAAAATAACATGGAAGCCAACCAAGAATCTTATATCCAGCAAAACTAACATTCATATTTGATGATGAAATAAAATTCTTCCATGATAAACAAAAGTTAAGAGAATTTACAAATTGAAAGCATGGACTACTGAACATTCTAAGAAAAATATTCCATGAGGACAAAATGAAAAACAATAATGAAAGTCAGCAGAGGGAGAAAGTACACTAGAGAAAAAGTCAATCAAAGGGGAAAGCAAGTCAAGTTAAAAACCAAAAAGGAACTCCACTTAAGAGCTTTGCCTCATTCTTTACATTCACATGAATTTTCTCCAATATGAAATCTCTGGCAGTGAGAAGGTGTTGAGTTGAAACTCTTTGCCACAGTCCATACATTTGTATGGTCTGTCATCACTATAAACCTTGTGATGTTTAATAAGGGTTGGACAATCCTTAAATCCTTTGCAAAACTCTTTAAATTCATCATTAAGAATCCTGTGGTGTTGAATAAGATGTGAGCTATGAATAAAAGCTTTTCCACATTATTTGCATTTACATGGCTTCCCTGTAGTATGAAGAGTCTGGTATTGAGTAAGAGTAGAGATGAATTTAAAAGGTTTGCCTCATTCTTTACATTTGTATGGTATCTCATCCCTATGAATCCTCTGGTGTCTATTAAGTCCTGCCCTATACTTAAAGCCTTTTCCACATTCCTTACATTCATAAGGTCTCTCATCCCTATGAATCTTCTGCTGTTCAACAAGAACTCTTCTATACTTAAAGCCTTTGCCACATTCCTTACATTCATATGGTCTCTCATCCCTATGAATCCTCTGATGTTGAATAAGGGCTGTACTAAACTTAAAGCCTTTGCCACATTTCTTACATTCATATGGTCTCTCATCTATATGAATCCTCTGGTGTCAAGTCAAGTGTGAAAATAGAATAAATGTTTTCCCACATTCTGTACATTTTAGGGCCTCACTCCAGTATGAATCTTGTGGTGTTGAATAAGGACAGTACTATACTTAAAGAATTTGCCACATTCCTTACATTCATAAGGTCTCTTATCACTATGAATTCTCTGGTGTCTAAAAAGGTTTGTACTATACTTAAAGCCTTTGCCACATTCCCTACATCCATATGGTCTCTCATCACTGTGAATCCTCTGGTGTTTAGTAAAGTGTGAAAACTGAATAAATCCTTTCCCACATTCTGCAAATTTGTAGTGTTTCTCAGCAGTATGAATCTTCTGGTGTTGAATAAGGAATGAGATATATTTAAAATCTCTTTCACATTCCTTACATTTGTATGGTCTCTCATTACTATGAATCCTGTGGTGTTTAATAAGTGCACTAATACTCGTAAAGCCTTTCCCACACTGCTTACATATATATGATCTCTCAACCCTATGAATCTTCTGGTGTCTAATAAGGCCTCTATTATACTTAAAGCCTTTGCCACACTCCTTACATTCATAAGGTCTCTCATCATTATGAACACTCTGGTGTTCAGTGAAGTTTGAAAATCATGTAAATGCTTTACCACATTCTGTACATTTGTAGGGCTTCTCTCCAGTATAAATCCTCTGGTGTTGAGTAAGGCTTCAGGCATATTTAAAATCTTTTTCACATTCTATACACTTGTATGGTCTCTCATCACTATGAATCCTCTGGTGCTCAGTAAGCTTTGAGATGTAAAATGCTTCTCCACATTCTTTACAAGTATAGGGTTTCTCTCCAGCATGGTTCTTCTTGTTTTTAGTAAGGACTGACCTTTGATTAAAATATTTACCACAATCTTCACATCTATAGGGTTTATCACTACTGTGGAAAAGGGTTGAGAAATCCTTAAATGCTTTAACATATTTCTTCAATCTGTATGGCATTCTTCCCACATGAATGTTCTTGCACTGAGTAATTCTTGTGATTTTATTTAAAATTTTTCCACCTTGTTGATATTTGCAATCTTTTCCTTGAATATGGATGCTTAGAATGATAAATTTTGAGCACTGATAAAATAATTGTTTGTATTTGTTGCCTTTGTAAAGCTTCTTTGTAAAATGATCACAATGATATTTTCTAGAATTTAAAAAAACATTAAATATTTGTGAGTTTCACTGCATCTCTTACAATTTTTCACCAATGCAAATGCACTCATACTTATTTAGGGTAGAGACCTGGAGAAAAGGTCTCGAAAGTTTTATGATAAATGTAAGATTCTCACCAAATAGCCATACCTGATTCTATATTAAGTAATAATGTATAAGTAGAGATCTTCCTACATTCATTAAAATGTTATATTTTGACACAAGGAAGGACTGTTTGTTGAATGTAGAACAACAGATCCTTCATTATGTTAAAAAAACTGATCATACTTAGTAATTTATTTTATATTACTAAATCAATTGTCTACAAAATATATGAGTAAAACTTTAAACAAATTCTACATTTCAAATGTTTATTGTTATGAACTGAAGCATGCAACAGATTTTATTTCATATTTTCAAATTTCATTTCACAAGGTTATATTATCAAAAATTTAGTGCAGATAAATTTTCAAGACACTAAAACCCCTCCTCAAAACTGACTAGCAAAATTGAGGTTTTTCTGAGTCTTCATATGTTCTTGATATCAATTTGTGATAAAAATTTTATTGTGCAGCTATCTCACACCTATTATATTCACCATGAGAATATTCCTGAACATTACTCTCCTCCAAACATTTACATTCTTTCTTTAAGCATACATTTTCAATGTCACAGTTTCCATACCTTCCCTTTATCACTTGGTGGAATGAGCATTGTATTCCCAGCTCTGATGAAAATTTTTGGGTTTGATGAGAATACATAACTGAAAGAAATCAAAGGAATAAATTATTTGATTTGCTACACTCTTGTGAATATACTTTATAAAAAAAACAAAGTTATTGTCAATGTGAGGACATCAGAAAGGGAACAGCAAAGAAAATCCAAGATTATAATTAATCCATAGATTAAAAAAAACAAAAAACCTAATCAATAAATGGGCAAGAAATCTTAAAATGTCCTTCTCAAAAGAAGAAATAGGAAGGATCATCAAATATATAAAAAACTGGCCAATATCTCTAGCAATTAAAGAAATGCAAAATAAAACTATACTGAGATTCCTCCACACTCCAGTCAGAATGGGAATTACCAAGAATACATGTAACAACAAATGTTGGCATGGATGATGGGAAAAGGGGATGTGCATACATTGCAGGACTGAAAATTGGAGCAAGCAGAATGGAGATTCTTCAAAAAGGAGGGATGAGCATTGGAGGCTGAGGCAGGAGTTTCATGAGTTCAAAACCAGTCTCAGCAACATAGTGAGGCCCTTAGCAACTCAGTGAGATCCTTTCCCTAAATAAAACATTAAAAGGAATGGAGATGCGATTCAGTGGTTAAGCACCTCTGGGTTCAATACCTGGTAAAAACAACCAAACTATGAATGAAACCACCATTTGACCCAGTTATGACATTCAACATATCCAATGTATTTAAAATGAGCACAGTGCAGTGACACAGCCACATTAATGTTTAAAACAGCACAATTCACATTAACTAAGGTATGGAACAAAACTGGAAGCACATCAACAAATGAATGAATAAAGAAATCATGGTACAAAGAGGGTAGGAATGGAAAAGACAGTAGAATAAATCTAACATAATTTTTCTATGTACACATATGAAAATCCATATGTGAATTTCACCAGCATGAACACCCACAAGAATTGGTCCTAATTAGAATAACATATATCCCATGCTAGTAAAATTTTATCAAAATGAATTTGAATGGCATATATTACTAAGAACAAATAAAAAATAAAAATAAACTTCATAAACATGCATTGAAAAAATTGATTTGTGAGAACTTCCAAAACAATCTTAGATTTTACAGAACCTCAGATGAGCACAATTGAGAGTCATGTAGTAGAGAAAAAGAAAATGTGTTACTTTGATCAATACAGTCATTCCCCCATATAGTCCATCTCGTAGAGTGCCTGCCTCTCATGCTGGAGGTCTGGGTTTGAGACCCCAGCACTCTGCAATTGTGGAAATTACAAACAAACAAAACCAACACAGTCATTCCCAAACCACATAAGGACATTGTGTAATAAGAAAAAACTCTCAACCCCTTTATTATCCCATGAGCAAAAGGGAAGTGTGAAACAAACAAACAACTATGACTTTTTTGACAACTGTATGCAAACTAGTTTTTTCTCCACAGAAAGCTGGAGATAAAAGGTAAATTTTGGATGACAGTGCCAAAGATGATTCACCATGGGTTTAAAAAATTATTGCTTAATAAGAAATATGTGCATATTCAGTGGGAGAAATGTACACACACATCTAGAGAAGATACAGCAACAAAACTGGTTTGAGGGGCAACAAAAGTCTATCACAGTTGATTTCCGTATGACCGGAATAAAGTCAAACCATAGAAATCAACAAAAAGGACTAAGGTTTTAATGTTCATACATTTTGTTATTTATTACCTAATTACATTAATAACTTTTTATATACTTCATTTTCTATGGCACACAAATGACAAAATATAACTAATTAATACATGCATTATTTTACATAATTAGATTCATCTTTAGTAAACTTTACATACATTCTAGCAGTACTCATTGAACAATATAGTGTGGCTGCGCCTACTCCCTCTGCAACCTGCCGAGAGGTGCTGCTGCTATCACTGCTGCTTGTCTCACAAATTCTTGCTGATATATTAGTGAATGCTTTGTTGAACCTGCTTAAGAACTGAGAGAAACTGCTGAGTGACCACTGGAGGAAAGGTCTCATCTTATAGCTGACCCATATTCCATCCACATTAGAACAAGCTCCTAGGTTTTGGTAAATGATTCTTCTCAAACTAATACATCATTGCTACAAACCTGTATTGATGGAGATATTTTCTATTCTAAGAGGCTTCTGGAAAGTGGCTTTGACTCAAATATCCATGACAGCAAAGGCAGGACAGGCCTTCACCTTCCAGCAGCCCAAGGGAATGCAGCCATCAGCCAGCTGTTGCACAAAATGGCTGCTGATCTGCTGGCCACAGATTATCAAGGAAACAACTCTTCACCTCTGTGGCCATGTGGATTCCATTCAATTCTTGGCTTCCAAGAATTGATACATGCAATCATCAAAGTGCAACTCCTTTAGTTCTGGCAAAGTGCAGGGGAGTGAATAAAGATGTCATCCAATTTCTGGAATCTTTGGAAGAACAGGAGGTAAAAGGATTTCACAGAGGAACCCACTCAAAACTGGAGACCATGCAGATGGCTGAGAGTGAAATTACCATGGAAAGTCATTCTCTGCTTATCCCACCCTACAGCCAGGTGAAGGGGTCCTGTCCAGCTTTCAAACCACTTGGCAGGAATTTGCAGAGGATCTGGGCTTCTGGAGGGTCCTGCTCCTGATCTTTGCCATTGCTTTGCTGTCTCTTGGCATTGCCTACTACATGAGTGGAGTGCTGCCCTTCATGGAAAACCAGCCTGAACTGGTGCATTAAAGGAGCTCAAAGAGGTGAAGTCAATGCCTGTTCCTTGGCTCCCAATATTGATTCCCAGTTTCTCAAAATTTTTCTCAGTGCAAGGTACTGAGGGCTGAACATTTTTCTTTAGGCACTTTCACTTATTGTAATCCTTTAGAAGAATAATGTGTTCATTTGAACTTCATACTGTAGTCAACTATAGTGCATCCTAATGCTACCTCTGACTCAACCTGACTTCTGAAGAAAATCTGCCCATAGCCTTGTATGATAAAAACACAGAAATGACTATAGAATAGAAGCTAAATGAAGAGAGTAGAAGTCCTTAGGATAGAAACCTTACCCTGATCTTGGACCGACTGAAGTATCCAAAAAGAAAAAAGCCTTCCCTTTACAAATATTTTGGGTGGTGGGTTCAGTTTTGTTTATTTTTGCAAGAGCTCCTTTTTTCTTTTGATTTACTTTCTCTGGGGAGAAGACAAAACCTTTGTACTCCTGTATGGCAAATTAATATGGTTAGAATGTATGGTTTATTTCAACAATTTGAAGTCTAATCACAAACCAAATTTTCAAAATGAGCCATATATTCTTCAGAAACAGATTGATTTAATCTTTGCTTTAAGATAATTTTGATTTATTACAAACTGCTTTGCTTTTTAGTATCTGTGAAAAATCAACTTTGGGAGTTCACTTTGCTCATTTTCTATTTTCCTTTTCTGTGTACTTTAGAGCTGTTCTGTTCATCAAATATGCAGTCAGAAAACTGTTTTTCTGCTGAAGACTTAGCAGGGAGAAATAACTCTAATATTTAATGTCACTAGAATTCTGTAGTGCTATTCCAGTGGAAACATCAGGTCTGTAATCTAGCTGTGCATCACAGTTGTATCATAATTATTTAAAAGGAAGTCCTGTTTAGAGGTCTGTCAGTGTTGTCATTGCAGTCCCATCCACATCAGTGACTCTTGAATGGTAGGAAGAGGTGGAGTACTCAGTCAACAGTCCTGAGTCGTACTGTACTGTCATATGCTCTTTATGACTCATAACTTTATGTACATTGAAATATGGCCCCCAAACTATATGGTGGCTTTCAGCAGAGGTTGAAGGCCTCTTTTGTTAATGTTTCTATATGTATAAATCATTTCTTCTGTTAATACAAAAGAATCTGAACGCTTAATAACTGTTCGAGTGAAGTCTGCAAGTTGTAGTGAAAGAATTAATGGTTTTATTTTCTAGAACAACAACATATAAGTTACTGCTGGTTGAATTGTTGCTAGAATTAGAAATCATAGTTAGAATAGAATTGGTACTTGTGATTCTGCTTGCTCCTTGATTTTCATCCTTTGTATTTATCTATCTGGTATTGAAACTTTATTCTTTTGTGTGGATTTATCCTCCACTAAAAAGCAGTTTTAAAATTTCTGATTTACTGTTTTGTTTCATGATCATCTTGCAAAATCTTGCTTTTAGGTTAGATACAAACCAAATTAATCATACTTGGTATAACTACAGAAAAAAAAAAACCCTCAAATTCAAAGTATATTCATAATGAAAGCTTTATTTGTTTGTAATTCTAAATGTACAAAACTGGTCAATATATGTAAATATATTACACTGTTTTAAAGATTAATGTTTCCTTTTAAGTGCTGATTTCTTTGTATTCTCTGCATTCAGTATTAAGTAAAACCACTAATGATATATTTATAAATTCCAAAAAAAAAAAAAAGGAATACAATATATTAGCCAAGCATGGTGGTTGGCACATAATTTTAATCCCAGTGACTCAGGAGGCTGAGATAGAAGGAGTGCCTATTCAAGACCAACCTCAGCAATTTAGCAAGACACTAACTAAAAAGCAAAAAGAAAAAGAGCTGATGGTATTGACCAGTGGTAAAGTCTACTTGGCTCAATTTCAAATACAAAATAAAAACAAAAATATAATAAACTACACCCACCATGTTGTACAGACACTTGACTTTTGCCCATTAAAATAAAAACTTGCAGGGCTGGGGATATAGCTCACTTGGTAGAGTGCTTGCCTTGCAACCAAAGGCCCTGGGATCAAGCACCATCACCTCAAAAAAATAAAATAAAATGAAAACTTTGACTGACATTACTCTAATATCTCCCAAATCATAGCTCCAAAATTCAACTTGTTCAGATTTCACATACAAGTTAAATGATGCAACAATTGACTTTTTCTCTTTTTATTTATTTATTTATTTTTTTTGTGGTACTGGGGATCGAACTCAGGGCCTTGTGCTTGTGAGACAAGCACTCTACCAGCTGAGCTATCTCCCCAGCCCAACAATTGACTTTTTACCTCATTTTTTCCCCTCTTCTTTTCGTTTATCCAGGGAGTTTAATTGGGATTGAATACAGGGGCAGTTTCCACTGAGCTACTTCCCCAATCCCTATTACCTTTTTAAAAAATTGTTCTTCTTAGATTTTATGGGGTGCAGAGGATAAAACTACAAGATCACACATGGTAGGAAACTGCTCTAGCACTGAGCTTCAACCACAGTCCCCCCAGGCCTTTTCTAGATTGTTTACATTTGAGACAGGAAATCACCAAAAACTTGCATTCATTCTGCCTCAGACTCCCACTTGTCTGGAACTATAGGCACGTGTCTGTTTATATTACCTATTGCTTATTTCTTTAGTAATTTCCAAACATTTTCAAAATAACTATAATTATCTAGGGTTAGCTTGTTTTTGAGTAGAAAAATCTCAGTAGAAATAATAGCACACAAAGAAAAAAGGGAAACTTTGATCAATCAAAGCAACAATAGAAAAAAACTAGGAAAAGACAATAAGAATGTGAAAGTTATGAATTTACTAAACAAGATGAAATAACCATTTTTGTTATATTCAATGTGCTGATCAAGAACTAAAGTAAATGAAAATTTAAACAACTATGATATCATCTTATTCCAATTAGAATGGCTACTATCAAAAATACAAATAATAGGGCTGGGGGGATAACTTAGTTGGTAGAGTGCTTGCCTTGCAAACACAAGACCATGGGTTCAATCCCCAGCACCGTGCAAAAAAAAAAAAAAAAAAAAAAAAAAAAATATATATATATATATATATATATATATATATATATATATACATACATAATAATAATAAATGGTACCCTGGATTTGAGAAAAAAAAGCACATTTTACATTGCTGGTGGAGTTTTAAATTGCAATGGACCTACTTTTTGACCCAATTATCCCACTCCTCGGTTTATACCCAAAGCATTTAAAATTAGCATACTACAGTAACACAGCTACATCAACATTCAGAGCAGCTCTATTCTTGATAGCTAGATTATCGAACTTACCTAGATGCCCTTCAATAGATGAATGAATAAAGACACTGTAATGTATATAGACAATGGAATATTATTTAGCCATAAGGAAGCATAATATTATGGCATTTGCAGATAAATGGATGGAATTGGAGAATATCACGCTAAGTGAAATAAGTGAATCCCAAAACACACGGGGTGAATATTTTCCCTGATAAAGGATGATGATATATATGGAGGTAGGGAGGTGGAGGGTGAGAGGAGAATTGAGAAACATTAGATTGTATAGAAGGAAATGAGAGGGAGGGGTATGAAAAATGGTGGAATGAGACAGACATCACAACCCTATGTACAGATATGATTACACCAATGGTATAAATCTACATTGTGTACAAACAGAAAGAAAAAGATGTACCCCCATTTGTGTACAATGAATTCAAAAGGCAGTCTGTAAAAAATTTGAAAAATTAATAAAAATTAAAAATATAAATAAAAAAAGAATTGAAGTAAATGAAATTGAAAGAAAAATGTTAGTAATAGAAATCAGCAGAAATTATATTCATAAATTATTTCTAAAAATAAGGTCACAGAAATTGAAAATGTGAGGAAGGAAAGCTATCAAACATTAAGAGGCACAAGCATTTCCAAGGATAAGCACAAAAACATTCAAAATAAAGAACATCTAATCAAAGTTTCAAAATTCACATTCAAATTTTGAGAGGATCAAAAGATAACAGATATATCACTTACAAGGGCATTTATAGAATTATTAGTTGATTTTTTACTGGAAGACTTCCAGAAAAAAATTGGAATATATAATCCAATGAATAAAAAAAAGAAAAAAGAAAAAAAACTGACATCCATAAATACTGTATCCAAAACCACTATTTTTCAATAGTAAAGAAAAAGAAAGGGGGCGGGCCAAGATGGCGGACTAGAGGGCGGCTGCATTTCACACTGCTCCAGGATGCAGGATTCAAAAGAGGAGATAGTGAGAGACTTGGGACCAACTCAAAGCTGCCGGGTGAGTCTCTCCGGTTGGGGAGGCGTCCCGGATGGGGCGGTAGCCCCGGAACGCAGGGAATTTGTGAAGTGGAGTTGCTCGGCGAGACGCCCCTCCCCCCACTGGAGCGGTAAACACGGACAACTGGGATCATCGTAGAGGAGGCGGCTCAGCATAGCGCTTGGACTCGAGCAGCCGCTGGGGCTCAGGGCGGCTGCCTGGGGAGGAGCTGCGTGGTGAGCTGTTTGGACCCAGAGTGACCGCTTCCGAACACCGGGGGGTTGCCCGGAGGAGGAGGAGAGGCCCGGCGGGTCGCTTGGTTCTAGGAGTGACTGCATCAGAGCCACGGGCGGTTGCCAGAGGAGGAGCTGCGTGGTGAGCTGTTTGAACTCAGAGTGGGCGCTCCTGAGCGCCGGGGGACTGCCCGGAGGAAGAGGAGGAGCACGGCGGGATGCTTGGTCTGGGAATGACTGCATCAGAACCACAGGCGGTTGCCAGAGGAGGAGTTGTGTGGTGAACTGTTTGAACTCAGAGCTAGCGCTCCTGAGTGCCGGGAGGTTGCCCGGAGGAGGAGGAGGAGCGTGGCTTGTTGTTTGACCTGGGAGTGACTGCATCAGAGCTGCGGGCGGTTGCCAAAGGAGGAGCTGCGTGACGAGCTGTTTGAACTCGGAGCAGCTGCTCCAGAACACTGGTGGCCTGCCTGGAGGAGGAGAGCGGTGGGACGCTTAGTCTGTGAGTGACTACATCAGAACCACAGGCAGTTGCCAGAGGAGGAGGCGAGTGGTGAGTTGATTGGACTAAAAGCAACCACTCCTGAACACCGGTGGCCTGCCTGGAGAAGGAGCATGGTGAGTCACCTGGTCTCGGAGCCACCGCTCCTGAACACCCGGGCGGCTACCCCAAGGAGGAGGAGGAGGAACAGGGCGGGTCACTTGGACTTGGAGTGACTGCCTAGGGCTACGGGTGGTTGGTGGGAGGAGGAGACCCAAAGTGAGTTGTTTGGATTCCTAGTGACTGCGTCGGAAACCGGGCGGCTGTCCGGAGGAGGAGGTGTGTGGCGGGTCTCTGTGTCTCGGAGCTATTGTATGGGGCTCCAGGTGGTGGCTCAGGGGAGGGGCTGCATAGCCAGGTGATTGGTGCAGAGCAGGGTCCCAGGAGCTAGGTGGCTTCTTGCTGGAAGAGCCGCACAGAGACACGCCTAGGGGCGGAGCGAAGTTTCCAGGGCGGCGGGCAGACTCTCTGGGAGAGGCAGCCTAAGGAGACTCGCCTGCGAAGGGTGAGGCTCCCAGGCCCAGGACGTAGGTCCGGGCCCCTGGGATCGTTGCAGAAGAAGACAGCCCAGCCCAGGGGGTAGTTGTAGATTGAGGGGAACCTCTAGGAGGGCAACTGACTAGCGAGACGTCCCCACCGAGTGACTCTTCCCGGCCAGGGGAGGTTTTCCCACAGGGACAGTAAAGTCAGAGACATAGGCACAAACAGGCCTTGCCTCAGCCCCGCAGCCTACTTCCCCATTGGATGACCATTGGTCAACAAGTGGAGACACCTCTGCCCACTAGCAGGGAATATACGCCACCTGAGGGTCACCACCCCTAGAGAGGCAGCTTCTTCGTGGAGCTCTGCATTATCAACCTCCTCCAAGACTTCAGGCTACTGAAGGATAAGAGGGGATATACTAACAATCTTCAGGGACATTATAAGTTGATAGAGGAAATCTGCAATATCTTAATGACCCACTGATCCCTGAACAATATGAGAAAACAAGGGAAGAAAATGCCCCAAACAAATCTAGATGTTACATCAATAAAATCCAACGACAGCATGGCAGAAGAAATGACAGAAAGGGAGTTCAGAATGTACATAATTAAAATGATTAGGGAAGCAAACGATGAGATGAAAGAGCAAATGCAGGCATTGAACGATCGCACCAATCGACAGTTAACAGAGCAAATTCAGGAAGCAAAAGATCATTTCAATAAAGAGTTAGAGATATTGAAAAAAAACCAAACAGAAATCCTTGAAATGAAGGAAACAATAAACCAAATTAAGAACTCCATAGAAAGCACAACCAATAGGATAGAACAGCTGGAAGACAGAACTTCAGATATTGAAGACAAAATATTTAACCTCGAAAACAAAGTTGAACAAACAGAGAAGATGGTGAGAAATCATGAACAGAATCTCCAAGAACTATGGGATATCATGAAAAGGCCAAATTTGAGAATTATTGGGATTGAGGAAGGCTTAGAGAAACAAACCAAAGGAATGAACAATCTATTTGAAGAAATAATATCAGAAAATTTCCCAAATCTGAAGAATGAAATGGAAAATCAAGTCCAAGAGGCTTATAGGACTCCAAATACACAAAATTACAACAGACCCACACCAAGGCACATTATAATGAAAATACCTAACATACAAAATAAAGACAGAATTTTAAAGGCTGTGAGAGAAAAGAACCAAATTACATTCAGGGGGAAGCCAATACGGATATCAGCAGATTTTTCAATCCAGACCCTAAAAGCTAGAAGGGCCTGGAACAACATTTTTCAAGCTCTGAAAGAAAATGGATGCCAACCAAGAATCTTATACCCAGCAAAACTTACCTTCAAATTTGACGATGAAATAAGATCATTCCATGATAAACAAAAGCTAAAAGAATTTACAAAAAGAAAGCCAGCATTACAGAACATTCTCAGCAAAATATTCCATGAGGAAGAGATAAAAAACAAAGAAGCAAATCAGCAAAGGGAGGAATTATCCTAAAGGAACTGTCAAATAAAGGAGGAACCAAGATGTGTCAAAAATTTTAAATATGAACCAAATGACTGGGAATACAAATCATATCTCAATAATAACCCTGAATGTTAATGGCCTGAATTCATCAATCAAAAGACATAGACTGGCAGATTGGATTAAAAAGAAAGATCCAACAATATGTTGCCTGCAAGAGACTCACCTCATAGAAAGAGATACCCATAGACTAAAGGTGAAAGGATGGGGAAAAACATACCATGCACATGGGCTCAGCAAAAAAGCTGGAGTATCCATCCTCATTTCAGATAAAGTGGACTTCAAGCCAATGTTAGTTAGAAGGGATAAAGAAGGACATTTCATACTGCTTAAGGGAAGCATAAATCAGCAAGATATAACAATCATAAACATCTATGCCCCAAACAGTGGCTCATCCATATATGTTAAACAAATCCTTCTCAATTTTAGAAACCAAATAGACCATAACACAATAATACTAGGTGATTTTAACATGCCTCTTTCACCACTGGACAGATCTTCCAAACAAAAATTGAACAAAGAAACCATAGATCTCAATAACACAATGAATAATTTAGACTTAACAGACATTTATAGAATATACCATCCAACCAAGAGCGAATACACTTTCTTCTCAGCAGCACATGGATCCTTCTCTAAAATAGACCATATATTGTGCCACAAAGCTAATGTCAGCAAATACAAGAAGATAGAGACACTACCTTGTATTCTATCAGATCATAATGGATTGAAGTTACAAATTAATGAAAGAGTAAAAAACAGAAACTACTCCAACACCTGGAGATTAAACAATATGCTACTATATGATGAATGGATAACAGAAGATATTAGGAAGGAAATTAAAAAATTCTTAGAGGTAAACGAGAACAAAGAAACAACATATCAAAATCTCTGGGACACTATGAAAGCGGTACTTAGAGGAAGATTTATTTCATGGAGCGCATTTAATAAAAGAAGTAAAACTCAAAAAATAAATGACCTAACACTACAGCTCAAAGCCCTAGAAAAAGAAGAACAGACCAACACCAAAAGTAGTAGAAGACAGGAAATAGTTAAACTGAGAGCTGAAATCAACGAAATTGAAACGAAAGAAACAATACAAAAAATTGAAAAAATAAATAGTTGGTTCTTCGAAAAAATAAACAAAATTGATAAACCTTTAGCCACACTAACAAAGAGAAGACGAGAGAAAACCCAAATCACTAAAATTCGGAATGAACAAGGAAATATCACAACAGACACGACCGAAATACAAAACATAATTAGAAGCTATTTTGAAAATCTATACTCCAACAAAATAGAAAATTTCAAAGACATCAACAGGTTTCTAGAGACATATGAATTGCCTAAACTGAACGAGGAGGACATACACAATTTAAATAGACCAATTTCAAGTAATGAAATAGAAGAAGTCATCAAAAGCCTAGCAACAAAGAAAAGTCCAGGACCAGATGGGTTCTCAGCCGAGTTCTACAAAACTTTTAAAGAAGAACTCATTCCAATACTTCTCAAAGTATTCCAGAAAATAGAAGAGGAGGGAACTCTCCCAAACTCATTCTATGAAGCCAATATTACCCTGATTCCTAAACCAGACAGAGACACATCGAGGAAAGAAAATTTCAGACCAATATCCTTAATGAACATCGACGCAAAAATTCTCAACAAAATTTTAGCAAATCGCATACAAAAACATATTAAAAAGATAGTGCACCATGATCAAGTGGGTTTCATCCCAGGGATGCAAGGTTGGTTCAACATCAGAAAATCAATAAATGTCATTCACCATATCAATAGACTTAAAGTCAAGAATCACATGATTATTTCGATAGATGCAGAAAAAGCATTTGATAAAATACAGCACCGCTTCATGCTCAAAACACTAGAAAAAATAGGGATAGTGGGAACATTCCTTAACATTGTAAAGGCCATCTATGCTAAACCCATGGCTAACATCATTCTTAATGGTGAAAAACTGAAAGCATTCCCTCTAAAAACTGGAACAAGGCAGGGATGCCCTCTTTCACCACTTCTATTCAATATCGTCCTTGAAACTCTAGCCAGAGCAATTAGACAGACCAAAGAAATTAAAGGGATACGAATAGGAAAAGAAGAACTCAAACTATCCCTATTTGCTGATGATATGATTGTATACTTAGAGGAACCAGGAAATTCCACCAGAAAACTTTTAGATCTCATAAGTGAATTCAGTAAAGTAGCGGGATATAAGATCAATGCACATAAATCAAAGGCATTTTTATATATAAGCGATGAATCTTCAGAAAGAGAAATTAGGAAAACTACCCCATTCACAATAGCTTCGAAAAAAATAAAGTATTTGGGAATCAATCTCACAAAAGAGGTGAAAGACCTCTACAATGAGAACTACAGAACACTAAAGAAAGAAATTCAAGAAAACCTTAGAAGATGGAAAGATCTCCCATGTTCTTGGATAGGAAGAATTAATATTGTCAAAATGGCCATACTACCAAAAGTGCTATACAGATTCAATGCAATTCCAATTAAAATCCCAATGATGTACCTTACAGAAATAGAGCAAGCAATTATGAAATTCATCTGGAAGAATAAAACACCCAGAATAGCTAAAGCAATCCTTGGCAGAAAGAGTGAAGCAGGGGGTATCGCAATACCAGATCTTCAACTCTACTACAAAGCAATAGTAACAAAAACGGCATGGTATTGCTACCAAAATAGAAAGGTGGATCAATGGTACAGAATAGAGGACACGGACACAAACCCAAATAAATACAATTTTCTCATACTAGACAAAGGGGCCAAAAATATGCAATGGAGAAAAGATAGCCTCTTCAACAAATGGTGCTGGGAGAATTGGAAATCCATATGCAACAGAATGAAACTAAACCCATATCTCTCACCATGCACAAAACTAAACTCAAAATGGATTAAGGATCTCGGAATCAGACCAGAGACCTTGCATCTTATAGAAGAAAAAGTAGGTCCAGAGCTTCAACATGTCGGCTTAGGACCAGACTTCCTCAACAGGACTCCCATAGCACAAGAAATAAAAGCAAGAATCAACAACTGGGATAGATTCAAACTAAAGAGCTTTCTCTCAGCAAAGGAAACTCTCAGTAATGTGAAGAGAGAGCCTACAGAGTGGGAGAACATCTTTGCCACTCATACTTCAGATAGAGCACTAATTTCCAGAATCTATAAAGAACTCAAAAAACTCTATACCAAGAACACAAATAATCCAATCAACAAATGGGCAAGGAAATGAGCAGACACTTCACAGAAAAAGATGTACAAGCAATCAACAGATATATGAAAAAATGTTCAACATCTCTAGTAATAAGAGAAATGCAAATCAAAACCACCCTAAGATTCCATCTCACCCCAATTAGAATGGCAATTATCAAGAATACAACCAACAACAGGTGTTGGCGAGGATGTGGGGAGAAAGGTACACTCTTACATTGCTGGTGGGGCTGCAAATTAGTGCAGCCACTCTGGAAAGCAGTGTGGAGATTCCTTAGAAAACTTGGAATGGAAACACCATTTGACCCAGCTATCCCACTCCTTGGCCTATACCCAAAGGACTTAAAATCAGCATATTACAGAGATACAGCCACATCAATGTTCATAGCTGCTCAGTTCACAATAGCCAGATTGTGGAATCAACCTAGATGTCCTTCAATTGATGAATGGATAAAGAAAATGTGGTATATATATACAATGGAATATTACTCAGCCATAAAGAATGATAAAATTATGGCATTTGCAGGCAAATGGATGAAACTGGAGAATATCATGCTAAGTGAGATAAGTCAATCTCAAAAAACCAAAGGAAGAATGATATCGCTAATAAGTGGATGATGACACATAATGGGGGTGGGAAGGGTTAGTGTTGGGGTTGGAGTTGGGTTTAGGGAGGGGGGGCAGGAATGGAGGAAGGAAGGACTGTATAGATGGAGGGGAAGGGTGGGAGGGGAGGGGGGAAGGGAAAAAATGGCAGAATGAATCAAACAACATTACCCTATGTAAATTTATGATTACACAAATGGTATGCCTTTACGCCATGTACAAATAGAGAAACAACATGTATCCCATTTGTTTACAATAAAAAAAAATGTTTGATGTTTGTTGTAAAGATTACTGTGATCTCAAACAGGGTATATAATGTAGAACTCAGCCAAAATTCAAGATAACTATTATACAAGCTAAATATGTTTTTACTCTTGCTAATTTCATTTTGTAAAACTGTTGCCTGTTACTATTTTGCAGAAGTAGCTGCTTCCAGAACATACAACCTAGGTAACTTGTGATAATAGGCCATCACCTTCAAAACAGATAGTATGTGGTAGTACTTTAATAAAAGTATAAATGACTGTAATGTTATGGACATTAAAGTTAAAGCCCAGTACTCTTACTGTATGACTGGTGAGACTGGCTTGCTGGATGATTAAGATCAAACTTAGAAATTGGAATTAAATACAGAGGCCAAGAAAAAAAAAAAAAACAGTATCTTGCCCTCAAAGTCAGCCTGAACCCAGGGAATAAGAGAACTTCTCTAAGGAGCGCTGCTGCAACTCTGGGTCACACAACCTCCTGATCAAGGAGATTGTTGAGACTAGAGGATGAGAATCGCTCAGTGCATCTGCTGCAGAGGAGGGTCATGGAAAAAGGGAGACACCCCTAATGCTTTCAAGGAAAGCCACCTCATCGAGAAGACCCTGCCTAACCAATGGCACTAATGGAGCTAAGAAGCTGCTCTTAAGTTCTCTATGAGTGGCCCCTGTGGAAACTCAGCTGACTCTTTAACAAGACAGGAACCAGGTCAATTTGACCAGCTTGGTCTTGGACACCCAGCAAAACAGTTAAAACCAAAATATAGCCATTCTTGGGCATTTAAAAGAAATAATAGTTAAAAGTAACTTAAGATGTACACTTGTGTTAACCCACTAAAATTAAGAGTGGAAGCTACAAAAGAAAGATTCTTAGGCAAATGTGCCTGATAACTATCAAAGGAAACTGCCAGAGTCAGAAGTTTTTAGTCAGTTTAAGGCCTACAGACCTTCCTAAGCTATACAGGAAGACTTGATCTATGTTTGCTCGTATGATTACCTAGCCCTAAGTAACAGAAGTATAGAGATCTCTACTAAACACAGGTTATACCAATAAGGGATATTTTACAAAAATCAGATGACATTAAGTAGCTTAACTATATTTTCTGGGGACCTCAATGACATTAAGAGTTAAATATTGTGTTTACATTCCTGATAACTTGTACAATGTTAAAGCCCCCAAATAAAGGCCTTGTCCTCTCCAGCCTTTGCTAGGCCTAGTTATGGGAACAATTTCTCAGTTCTTCCACCTCCTGGTGAGAGAATGACTTCTGTCATTTTCATGATACTCAGTGGCAAGTTTCAGATGCTGCAACATTTACTTTGTACTAATCTCATTTCAGTACTCATGTCTTTTTGTTCTTCTATCATAGAAGCACCCACCCCCAGATGAGTTTACAGCCTGCTCTTCCCCAACCAGACTTCTACCTTGGACCCTTCAGTTGACCCGATTTTAAAAAGGGAACTCCAAACTGCTTGCCCCACGCTGCCCACTTCCAGCTCGAAGAAGTCAGATTGGTCATCGCCCATTTTCCCTACAGCAGTGAAGGAGTTCCTAGTATTAGAGGGGTAAATGAAGTCAGAATAAGGACAGGTAGTTAGTGTAGAAATAGGGAATCGGGTCAATTTGAGGAAATGAAGCCATGAAGCCATCTGCCTTTGGAAGTTGGAGACTGCTCCTGGAAGAATAAAATGTCAAGGATCTCCGGAGCTCATTAATTACCAAATTTACCTGACTTTAAAGACTGTAAGCAAGGAGGTCTATGTGCAGCTCTGGGAGAAAAATGTTGGTTTTATGCTAATCATTCTGGAGTAGTGAGGGAATCCATGGCAAAAGTCAGAGAAGGACTAACAAACAGAAAGAAAGAATGGGAAACTAGTCAGAACTGGTTTGAATCCTGGTTCAATTTTTCCCCTTGGTTAACTACTCTGGTGTCCACTACAGTGGGACCCCTAATATTGCTGTTACTAGCTTTAACTATAGGACCTTGTATAATCAATAAGTTAATTGCTTTTGTTAAAGATAAAATAAATACAGTACAGCTAATGGTGCTAAAGGCCCAATATCAGCCCATAAAAAAAAAAAAAGAAAAAGAAAGCATATCAAGATACACAAATGCAAAAAAAGTTTCTGACTTCTAGACCTCTCCTACAAGAAATTCTATAATGAATCCTTTCAACTGAATGTGAAATAAATCTTCACAAAACAAATCATTTGAAATCCCAAAACTTTCTGGTAAAATAACAAATACACACAAATATGAATTCTATTACACTGTAATGATGATACATAACACAATTTTGCTATAGAATTTCAAAGACAAAGTTGAGGCTCTCATAAACCTGTTAACTAGTATACAATATAAAATAGCTGTGAAATCAATAATGACTTTAAGAGGACATGCAAAGATGTTGATTTTTCTATGTAATTTAAGTAAATTTAGTATCAATGTGTAATGTAGTTTAAACTTAAACTCTTTCATATAATCCCAATCTAATGGCATAATAACCATAAAATATATAAAGAGAATATGGACAGACTTCAAAGCTTGTACCATAAAAATCTATGAACAGAATATTAACACAAATAAAAAAGTAGGGTAAACAATTATAAGAACTAGAGAAAGCAACTTACAAATTAACAGTAATAAGTTCATTATTTTCAGTAATTTATCTAAGTATAAATGGATTATTATTAAACACCAATCAGAACACAAAACATGACTAAGAGGATTAAATCTCAAAATTCCTGTTTGGTCTCTACATGACATTTTATTTAAATTTAGGGTCAATTTTAGTAAAAGTGAAATGATGAAAAAGACATTACATGCAAAGATGAAAAAAAGAAATCAGAGATGGCAATATTATGTAAAACAATTAAGCAAAAAGTTATGTGAGATAAAAAGTTTTCTAAGTGAAAATATTTTTAAAAGAGACAAACTAGAGTATTATATAAAGATAGAAGACACCAATCTCTAAAACCTTAAAATACTAGTAAATACATGTTTAACTCACATCATACTTCCAAATATAGAGAGGCTACCTTGAGAGAATTGAAAGAAATAGTGACACAGTAATATTTGGAGACACCAATCCCCAATGACTGAAACAGAAAATAAAACCAGGCAGAATGGTAAACAGAGACTAGAAGACTTCAGGAAGTAGTATAAATCAACTAGAATTACAGACCCAACCTTCTCAATAACTCATGAAACATTCTGGATTGAACAGCTTAAAAGCAGAAAATACCTTAAAAAATGACAATATTTAAATGACTTTATACACATACTATAGGAAATTAGAAATCAAAAGAGGAATTGATGTGGGGTGGGCTCAGCAAACTACAGTAACACAGCCACATCAATGTTAAAGCAGCTCAGTTCACAATAGCTTGATTGTGGAACCAACCCAGATGCCCTACCACAGATGAATGGATAAAGAAACTCTCGTATATAATACTCAGTCATACAGGAGAATAATATTATGGCATTTGCAAATAAATGGATGAAATTGGAGAATATCATGCTAAGTGAAATAAGTCAAGCCCAAAAAACCAAAGGCCGAATGTTTTCCCTGTAAGTGGAGAATGATATCTAATGGGTGTGGGAAGTGGGGAATGAGAGAATAATGGGGGAACTTTAGAATATGTAGAAGGAAATGAGAGAGAGGGGAGTATGAAAAATGGTGGAAAGAGACAAACATCATTACCTATGTACATGTATGATGACATGAATGGTATAAATCTACATTGTGTACAACCATAGAAATGAAATTATGTACCCCATTTGTGTACAATGAAGCAAAATGCAGTATGTAAAAAACTAAAATCTAAATAAAAATAATAATAACAAAAAAGGGGAAGTGACGTCTGAAACTCCAAAAATGAGTGGCAATGCTGCACTCTTAAACATGGGCTCATTTAAGAAATAAAAGATAAAATTACATATTGTCTATGCTACCCAAATGATCTAGAGAGTCCTGGTATAAGCTATCAAAATTCCAATATTATTTTTTTTCAAACACAGAAAGACTGTGTTTAAAATCCTGTGCAATTACAAGAACTTTTAAATAATTCAAAATTATTCAAAATAGAAACAAATTTGAGTAAAGCTTTGTGATATAACAGGGAATAAAAGCTACAGTTTTCCATAGATTAATATGGAAATGGACTCAGAAAAGTAGCCATGTGGAACACAACAGAGTAAATCCTCACTTATTTCTGTGATTTAAGATATAGTTACACACTTGCAATCATTAAATCATTCAAGAGGGCCAACAGAGGTAGCAAAAAAAAAAAAAAAAGTCCTTTCATATGCATGAATGAGGGCAATTTGGAAAAAAAAACTATAAAATATTTTTCAACTTTACATAGATAAGAAACTGTGTACCATCTATCATAAAGATTCATCTTAAAGACATTGTGCTTACTGAAATAATCATTCATCAAAAGTCAAATCTTGTGTGATCCTATTTATATGAGACATCTAAAGGAATAAAACCCTTTGCACAGAAGGAATGGTGTTTGTGATAGGAAACAAAGGAGCACTTGATTTTTGGGAAAATCCAACTTTGTTTTGGGAGATGTAAATTTCTAAGAAAGATGTTGCAAAACAACTTGAATTAAAACTACTAAACAGTACTTGAAATATTGAAACAGTAGGTTTAATTTTATGTGGTTTTATTGCATTTAAATATTAAAAATACATAAATGATAAACAAATGTAAAAATATTTGAAAGTCCTACTTTAAAATGCTAAAATCTTTATTTTGGACAAAAGAAGAGTTTTATCAATAAACAGATGATAGGCATGCTAGTAAATTTGACTGTGAGAAAGGCTGAGGAAGAATTGCAAATTTGAAGCCAGTTTGAGCACCTTAGCAATAATCCATTTCAAAATAAAAATAAAGTGGGGCTACAGATGTAACTAAGGATTAGAGCACCCCTGGGTACAAACCTCAGTATATGTATATATATCCACATATTTTAATTAGATAAATTCTACAAATACCTAGATGAGAAAAGAAACCAGACACAATATGCAATCATAAACAAAACAGGAGCAATATGCATAAAAGCAGATAAAACATGTAATTCTAAGAGAACAGGCACATGGTCCATGCACATTTCAACTTACATTGATCCAAATTGTGAAGTAAAGGCAGTTTACTTTCAATCATAATGTATACATTATAAAAATAAGCACATTTTTTATTGATGGGAGGAAACCCATCTATGTCTCAACAGGGAACCTATTCTAAACAATGGAACACACAAATGGGCATGAGAATGATAGAAAACTTAATCCATAAAATGATCAATAACCATACTATTAGAAAAATCCTATTTACAATAATAATTTTCAGTCATAACTATGCACTCACAAAGAACTGGAATTGTAAGGAACATTCATTACATGGCAGAGAATATTAATAGAAAACCCAGATCAATAAAGAGCCCTGAGGAGAAAATTTAAATGAATAAATATTTAAATCACATTAGAGAAGCTGTTTCAGCATACCAATATATTGCAATGATTTAACCTAGAGACAGTCACAAATGTAAACAGGTATTCTAGTGGCCTTCAAAATCAATAAAGTGATGTCAGATGATGCAGATCCTAATGGACAAAGGGGAGTACTTTGGCTGTTACTTTGAATATACTCAGAGATCACTAAGGGGAAGAACGCTAAAGGATTTGAAATTATGATAAGCATATAGAAGGGCATGTCCTTTTATGACTGGAAGATGGATAAAACTAGGTTTCTGAAAATTCATTTCTGTTGGATTAGAGATTCTCAATTAACATATTTAAGTGTGGTTTCCTCCTTCACATTGGGACCTATCTTCAGGAATCTTTGTTTTTTTTCATATCTACCTACCTGTCTATATGGCTGCTCTTATATTTTGGTGGTAAAGTATCCCCAAAAGCCCATGTGTGAGATGATGTGAAAGGTTGGAGGTGAAGTGTTAAGGTTATGAGAGCATTAACCCAATTAGAGTATTGATCCTTAGATAAAATTAAGTGAACTGTAGGTAGCTGTGGTCTGGTAGGTTTGGATGGAGGAGGTGGGTCATTGGAGGCACACCTCAAGGGCATCTCTGTACCTGGTCTCTGGAGTCTGTACCTCTCAGTTTCCTGATCATCATGTGAACCATGTTCCTCTACCAAACACTTTTAGCTAATGTTCAACCTCCTGTAAGCCCCAAGAATTGGAGCTGGCTGTTTATAGACAAGGACCTTTGAAACCATGAACCACAAATAAACTTTTACTCCTTAAAATGATCTTGTCAGATCTTTTGGTCACAGCAGAAAAAAAAAAAGCTTATTAAAACAAGTAGTGTCACTTGTCTTTTTAGATTCCATGGATCTTTCATTTGGTCCATAAAGGTGACTAGGAATGGCTTGGAGACAGTGAGAATTGTTTACTGGAAAGTGGAATGACTGATGGGAATCCTCTTGTAATTACTGATGCTTATGTCCTACTACTGTGTTCATTAGAGTAAGACCAGATTCTGGAAAAGTATTTCCCCAAATATTATTTTCTGACACACCCCTTAGAATATATAAAAACATTTCAGTCTTCTAATACTGAGCACAATTTCCAAATATCAACAGTAAAGAGACTGAATCAAAGATAAGGAAATACATTTAAGGGGTAGGTCACAATATGTGATCCTGTTGAATTTCTTTGACAAATCTGAAGTGAGGGGTGTATATCATATCAAGAAAGAATGAGGTTAAACATAAAAAGAAATATAATTAATATTTTCCTGTCTATATCAATAATTTTCCAATATATTCCCATGAAAGTAAGTATCTAAAACTCACTCAAGCACAGTGGAAGCTACCAAGAGATACACTACAAAGAAAGGACATTCAATACTGATAGTGAATCAAGATTCTAACGGGAAGCTCACTCACCCAGAAAGATCAGGTTTCTGTAGTTCTCCAACATCACATCTCTGTATAATTTCTGCTGAGCTGGGTCCAGACATTCCCATTCCTCTTGAGAGAAATCAATGGTCACATCCCAGAATGTCAATGGTTCCTGAAATAAGAATAAGTGTATAAATAACACTTTGACCACATGATCATTCACAGAGATTTTAAGTTGACCCAATGAGATTTAAGAGAACTGGTTCTGACAAAGTTGAGGAACCTCAATGATTCAATATGATACTTTATAACAATGCATGCTTGTCTAATGTATTATGTAACTCTGAGGAAAGAGGAAGACATAAGTTCAAAAGATGTATATATGCTACACATTTGTGAAATAAAATGAAAAATTAAAATAAACATAAGATTATATTTGAGGACTATATTTTTATTTTATTAAATAAATTTTGTATATTTCTCAGGTGAGACACTTATACTGAGTTAGATGATTGCTTCCCAAATTTTAATGAGCACAAACATGGATTGGATGTGTTGCTAATGCATAGATGGTGTCAGTAGTCCTGGGATAGGAACTGGGTTTCTGAGTATGTAGCAAACTCTCTATTAATGCCAGTGGCACTGGTCCAAGGAAAACAGTGAGGTAGAACAATAAAGAAGAGTTCATTAATAAATCTGAATTCAAATATTTTCAGCAGTTTGTGCATTTTTCTACAATAACAAATAGCAACAAGAATCCTTTTTGATCATTTCAAATATGTACCTATTACTCCAAGAATTTCTCATATCTTAATGCATACACCCAAAATAATCTATTGACGGTGGTAATACTTTTCTTTTCTTTTCTTTTGTAATCTTTGAGGACATTTTGTCAAACATCCAAAGAATGCTTTCCTGGGTTTTTGCAAGTCTACCTGGCCTACAACTCATAAAAAGGAACATAAATGTCAAAATAAAGTATGAAATCAAATAATTTTCAGAGCAGTTATTGATAGTTATTATTACTGAGAAGAGTAATGCAAACATATTAACAGTGCAATAAAATCAAATTGATTAAATTTTTATTTTAGGTCATATGCAAAAAGAGCAACTTTTTAATGCACTAAAACCACAGACAACCTTTCATGTAAATAAAAGTAAAAACATTCACTTGTTTAAAATTATAATTCAACTTGGGATTGATGCTTTGTTTTTTTATGACATTACTGAGATATAACATTGAAGAACAGAATATAAAGAGTTAAAATTTCTGAGTCTTTTATTCTCTTTGATATTTTTTACTTATCATCTATGAACTACATTTTTGAATATTAATGTACTAAGAAATAGGCTTTTTAAAAACTGTTTCTCCTATTGAAAATGCAAGGAGATTAGAATGTGCATGTCTTTGAACTTGAGGCGGAATAAAATGACATACAAACTTATGGTTTCCTTCAAGCCTTCAATTACAAAGCCAATGTCTAATAAACAGAGTTTTTGTTCTCCAAAGCAAGTCACATGTAATGAGAAATTAAAAAAAAAATCTGTATAAAACAAGGTGGTTTACACATTCTATTTAAAAACATACTAAGGAGATACTTAAGAAAGAGAAATCCATTATCATTATTGGGAAGAATCTGGCAGATAGATTTTGTATAAAGTATCAATGCATGTAAAAGGACAGCATGATTTTGATATGAGTGGCCACACTGAAGCAAAATGAAATAAAAAGTAGAGCAAAATGTCAATCTACTTCTGAAAAAAGTTTTACTTGATGTTTTATCTGAGCACATGTTCCATGCTATAGAAGGGGTAAAGGGTAGTTGAATAGACACTTGAATATTCTACAGCGTGAGTCTCTTCTTTTCCTCTTTTGCTTTAGTATAATGACCATCTTTCTAACATGAATTATGAGAAAGCAATTCTGCTTTAATGGAAGGAATGCCAAAAGATTAAAGATTAATGTCATCCATTATGAGCATGTAAAACTAAAAGGAAGATCACTGAATTGGGCTCAAAGAATTTTGTCCCCATGGGAGATGTAAGGGTCAAGTCTTCAGACATTGATGGGTAAGATGAAGAGGGACTCTCAGAACATGGGTATCCAGCTGGAATCTGTTCCTTGCTCCCTATGTCAACTTTTTCTCCCAGTCCTCGCAGGCTGATTCTCAAGGTTAATATGGTGCACATCTTGCTTGTTATAGTAAAGGAAGTGATGGGTTGAACCCAGTGGCAGTGCTGGAAATCTTCCCATGTCACACTTGGCCAGAGCTCCTCCAAGGCAGATGGACAGAGGAAAGAGGTGCTGGCACCAAGGGAGGGCTTGGCACAGGGTGCTGGGAAGTTCAGAGGAGCTAGAGGCCCAGGTGGCAGGACATGCCCGGAGGGCAAGAAACTCCTATGGCCATGAGAGTCTCCATGCCCACACAAGGGACAGCTGTCCAAATTTCATCATGCCTGAGCCAGGAAAAGCACAAAGACAAGGACATGCCTAATCTGTCACCCATGTGGGATTGACACAGCCCCATTAAGCATATGGTGGGCAGTTTGGGAGAGTGTGGACAGGTTAGCCCAATTTTGTTCAGGACAGCATGACAGACAGGACCCATCTTGTTTCTGAGGTAACCTGGTTCATCTCCATCCCTCAAATGCTTCAGACATGCACAGAGCTGCAGGGCATCTTGCTGGTTGAGAAATCTTTGGAAATCTTTGTCTGAGACTGGGTAGTTATGGCAGGGTGGGATGCCATCCTTGAGAAAGCAGCTCAGGAGTGGATGGATGGGGATTTCCAGAGACTTCAGAGCCCATGCCTGGTCTGATGTGAACCATGATTCAATGCTCCAAATTTGGGCTAATTTGCCAAATGAGGTGGTTCCATCTTGACTCCTCTAGGCAGGAAAGATGAAAAATAAGCCTTGCCAAGACTCATGTGGATGAAAAGGGGGCCAAGGAAACACAGATTTGGGCTTTTGAATGCAATAGAGAGTGATTCTTTTCTAATTATTTTCTTTCAAAACTTTGTTACCATAGGCAATTAAAGGAATTCTCTTGTAATGTGCATTTTGTTAATTCTTGAAGTTGATGGAGCATCCAGATGGAATGTAAAAAAACTAAGTATGGTTTACTTCCCTAATAATATCTAATAACTCTACAAGGACTGATGGTTTCAGAGGTCTTAGTCCATAGAAGGCTGGCTCCACTCCTCAGGGATTGAGGTGAGCCTGAACATCACAGTGGAAGAGTGTGGCACAGGGAAACAGCTCACAGTGCAATCAGAGAGCAAAAATGAGTGTCCACTCTCCAGGTAAAAATACATACGGCAAAGTCATGCCCCAATTCCAATCTCCTGCAGCCACACCCTTCCTACCCCTTCAGCTACCACAGTTAATTCCAATCAGGGCATTAAATACCTGATGGAGTTAGGACTCTCACAACCCAATCACTTCTTCTCTGAACCTTCTCGCACTGTCTCAAAAGTGGGTTTTTGGGGGACACCTTACATACAAAACATAAGAATAATTTACATTAGACTGCAATATCCAGAATAGAATATATGATTGACAGTCACAATACCTCAGGAGAGAAAATCTGATGTGGTAAAGCCATAACACACCAACTATCCTGACACTCAAACTTGAGGAAATGTATTGATATTCATGCAGTCACAATGGAGAAAAAAAAATTTTTTTAATTTTCTGATAGATTTTACAAAGTTAAGCTCTGGAATCTGATTTAAAAATCACCTCCCAAACTGGAAAAGATGTGATAAACTTGCTGTCAGCATTTAGGAAAAAGAAAATGGTGAAGAAAAATTTTGATTTATGTAAAATAAGGACAATAATTTTTCTGAAATCCAACTCTATCCTTCTTCTTTGGATACATCTCCTACTGTTTAAGTTCTAATAGCAAAATCCATTTTGCAATTATTAAAAATAGAACTTGAAATAAGTGAACAAATCTTAAAGTTATAAACAAAGAAATGAACAGTACTAATTGTTAGACCTACTCTTCAAGCCCACTCATTGTGTCACCTGTGGTATTCTCCAATACCTATTTTTACTTACTGAGGAACATTGTTTATTTTGGAACATGTGAACAAGTATGAGTTTTCCTTAGACTTTGTTTTAATTTTCCTTCTATCACATATCAGAGGGAAAAGTAAATTCTGTATTTTTTCTTCAGTACCAGTGTCCAATTTATAGACTACTAAAAATCTCCACAAAAAGGAGATAGTGAGGAAAAATCTTTTTATATTCATTTCCCAAAAGGTTAACTATGTAGACCAAAGGGATAATAGGAAATCCTTCTAAGCCATAGAAAACAGGCTACTCTCCTGATAATCATCTCCCTATTCCTCTGTCGTGTAAGAAGAGATGACCAGACACCAATAAGTTTCTACAAAACCAAGAGAAATCACACCTGTGGGCATCAAATTTAATGCCCTGACAACTGTGATATTTATTGCTTGGAAAAAAATGATGGTGGATGAGGACACTACTTTGTATTCTTTCAGTATTAGCTAACTTTTCATCTATGTGACCAAAATACCTGAGAAGAATAACTTAAAAGAGAATTCTTTTTATTTTGAATTACACTTTCAAAGAATTCAGTCCATGCTAGGCTGTCTCCAAGGCAAAAACATGGAAGAAAGACATGGAGAAAATCTGCTAAGCTCATGGAATCTAGGAAGCAGTGAGAGCAGGAAGATGTTGGAAGAATATAAACCTGTGCAGTGCACCTGCCAGTGACCCTTTCCCTGTAAGTACATTCTGTGTGCCAGAACAACAGGGAGACACTGACACACTCATCCACTGAAGATGCAGAACCTTTTGGATTCTATATTAGCTTAAAAGCCCCATCTCTGAGTCTCGCTGCACTGGTGACTAGGCTACCAACACATATTATTTGGGGCCAGTTCAGCTTCATATACGAACAGTTTCCAAATACATTCTGATAAGATGACTGTGCCTACAGAAGATTGAAGGAAGAGAGTACAAAATATTTTTGCAGCATTCAGGCAATGATTTTCTCCTAAACTCCCATGTGAAATTGTAATCACCTGAATATAAATATTTTTTAAACTACCATTCATTACTTGGAGAAAAATGGGAATATGCCATGTGTGTTTCAGTGTTCATGGGAAAAATAGTTGATAATCCTGGGAACTAGAGAAAGATAATGGACAATGGGAAATGTGGTGAGGGAACTCAAAGTGTGAGAATTTATTACACCCAGGAGCAACTAGAATAAGGAAAGAGTATCTTAGATAAAAAACCCATCTTACATTGTGAAAGACTCACAGAAGTGATGACACTTGGGGAGAAAGAACTGAGGTCCTGTGGGAGCACAGCTCTTCTTACACAGGAAACACATGTCTATGTGGAGTCTTGCCTCATGACTTTTCTAGGTACTCTACACAAACTGTGGAGACATATTGAAGCCCACTTATGGATGGCATTATGAGGAAACTGCAGTTTAGGATAACAATATATTCATAGTTCATAGTGAAGAATTTGCCTGGCCAAGATGTTGCTATTTCTGACAGTAAGCGAGTCACCTTTCCATCATGATGACCAAGTGTTTCCACAATCTGGACAACTAAAGGCTTATCTTTGACATTTACCACATTAACATGATTCAATTTAGTCACATAGTCTAAGGTGCAGAAATTCCTGTATTCTTATTTTTGCTGAAAGAAAACACCAAAAATATCAGAGCTCAAAGTAACACAAGCTTAGTCTTTTACAGAAATGCATGTTTTCAGTGCTGTAGATGAATGTCAAAGGGTTAGCAGACCCACACTGCCTTCAGAGACTCAGGGGAGAATAATTTTACCTTCTGGTTGCTACTAGCACTCCTTGGCTTACATTCATAAATGCTTCTCTTCCCTTTGTGTTGATGTAGCCATGGAAACTTGAAGATACATAATCTACCCTTCCATAGATCATAGTAGTACCACAACATGTTACAACTCTCAAGCTGCACAGGGTCTGGGCACCATAAAACTAGAGATGGCAGCTAGCGCAATTAGCTTATCCAAGCAACTTTGAATTGTGAGAGAAAAAAAGGCATTATTCTTTCCTGACACCAATATGTATTATTAAAGTATAAATTTGCTATAATAAACACCAAGAAATCATGTAACAAAGAAATCCATAAATGAATCCATAGGTATATGTATTTTAAATAGAAATAGAAGGGACTATGTAAATCCTATGACATTGAGACTAACATTAAATGTGGAGGCATAATACAACCAAACCTAAAGATAGATGTTTGTGTGTGGGGAACAGTTCACAGAAAGTGTACGTACAGAATGTGCAAAGCCCTGGGCTCAAACTCCAGCACAAAAATAAATGGCTTATGTTCAGAGTAGAGGGAGGATAACATTGAAACACTATACAATGCTGCTGACCATTCCTCCTCCAGGAACACATTGAATAGCATATTGTTTCAAGTCCCTCTTGGCAAAATAATAAATGAGTTAATAGACTTATGTACATTGGACCACAGAGAAAATATATGCCATCAAATGTGGAAGACAACCTAGGGTCGCCTTGGCATTAGCGCAGGTTTAGCAAAAGTACTGTGTAATTGGAACAGAATCACCTATGGTCAGTGTCACCCTGAGGAGAGAAATCTTGTGACCATATATACATAACCTAACTCTAAAGTTTGCTGTGGTAGAGACCCCAATTTACCTAGTACTTAAGGGGAAGAATCTAGACAGTAATAAGTATCAAGACCACAGAAAGTGTGGTGGTCTTCTATGGTCATGCAAGTTCTTCCATGAACTTCAACAACTGGGAAAAGGGGAGAGGGGAAGTTAAATCAGAAGGAACATGTTTTATGCCTAAGATATTTGTTAGGGTACTTAAGCAACTAATGCATATGACAGTTGGGCCACTCTCCATCCTCTCCTGCATCAGAGTTCAAAGGGAAAATCCATGCACCACTTGGAGCCTTAGTGGGTGTTTGGCACTTCCTGAGCTCCCTCTTCCACCTTGCCTCTATAACTGCAGCCCTGTCAATTCCTCTTGGAAGAGGTTTTCTATTCACGGGATAGCTCATCTCTAACATCTTTTATTCCATGGACTATATCCTAAACTCCCAAGCTCTGGGTTAAAGTTTACTGAGCATGTTCAAATCTCCAAAGATCCAAATAAGTGGTTTTTAAAAAGGAAAATAAAAGAAGACAGTGATCTGTGACTTAATTTGACCAACAAACCATGGACAGATGATGTGTGCCACTGCCCATATTATCAAGATAGGCTACATCATTTCATACAGTATATTTCCTGACTCCATGTTGGAAACAGCTATGATAAGATGGAGTTCTCTCATACTGGGTACCTGGGTGAACACAATAAGTAAAGCCTCCTCCCAACACACACTGAATAAATACTGTGACCAAGAAACTGGCCTTGATTGAACTAAGTCATTGGGGGCAGTTTCCTAAAGGAACTTGGAAATATCCTCATTTCTGAATTGTTCCCAACTGCTGCTATTTTTTTTTCCTCTGCACGTTTCAACAATTCTTTATAGTTGCTTTCCCCTTCTCATCTTTAGTATTAAAAATTTGACCCTTTATCAGAAAAAAAAGAAGCAACTAGTATACAATATCAACCCACAAAAAGTGCAGACTTTCTATGAGTATTCAAGTATATCCATGGATTTCATCAGCAGGGATCAGGGAAGAGGAGTTATATCTCAAATATGTGAGATTTCCTTAGGAGAAATTTGACAGAATACTCTGTCACCTACTTATTGCTGATACCAGAGTTTCTTTCTAGCTTGATTCATGCATTTAATAGGGGGAAATACAGTATGCCATTGATAGCCTGGGTGACAGTTCACTTCCTGATTACTATCTCTCCACTACTCACCCCACTAATACCTCCAGGTCTAACAACTACTCCTAGAATTTGTATAGGCCCTGAATTTCTAAATTTAACACCTCTCTTTAAAATACTACAACCTGAAACTCCAATCTTTGGAGTAAATGTGACTGAACATGTTCAATCTCCATAGATTACAATCAAATGAATTGGCTTTGCCTTGCAAGCACAGAGATGGATAAAAATCCCCAACAGCAGTTGCAGAAAAAGATTGAATATCACAGATTCATGTTTATTTACAGCATACAGTGGCATCTTGGAAGCCTGGCATCTAACAAACTTTGCATCAAGGATTGAAGATAACAGGGAAACAGATTTCCTGCAGCTTGAACACAGCTGTAGGAATGGATATTATAAAACACATGAAAAATAAAACATGCTCTAAATTATAAGGAAATGGATAAAAGGAAACCTTTGTACAGCTGTTGATGAGAATATAAATTTGGTAACATTTTCAAAAATAGTTTGCAAAGTATTTTAAAAACAAAACAGAAATATGTGATTCAGTTACATTTCTGAGTATACATCTAAAATAGTTGGAATCATTCTGTTAAAGAAATACCTGAACTCCATTTTCATTGCAGCACTATCCATGGTAGCAAAAATTAAAAAAAAAAAAAAAAAAAAAAAAAGTTGGGCTGGGATTTAGCTCAGTCAGCAGAGTTCTTGCCCTGCAAGAGTAAGGCCCTGGATTCGATCTCCAGGACAGAAAAAAAAAAAAAAAAAAAAAAAAAAAAAAAAACTCTTTTAGAAGAATTTTTTTCTCTTGGTACAGAGGAATAAACCCAGGGGTATTTAAACACTGAGTCCCATCTCCAGAATATTTTTGTGTTTTGTTCACAGACATGGTCTTGCCAAGTTGCTAAGTGCCTGGATAAGTTGCTGCAGCTGACTTTGAATTGTGATCCTCCTGCCTCAGCTTCCTGTGCCTTGGAATGATATTTAGAGTCATGTACCATCAAGAGATTTCTCCCTGATGTAGGGCTCTCCAAGAGGACAAGTCTCAGAGACTGATATTCACTACAACCCCATGGAGTTATAGACACAGCAGATATGGGCATCTTATATCAGTCAATTCTGAAGGACAGGAAGACATGAGAGGTTGAGATAAGGAAGCATCACACAGTCAATTCTTCAGTGGTAAATCTCAACACAAAATATTGTGAAAATGTGTCTGTGCCTTGGAAGACAGAGGGACGAGAGGCCCACACAGTTTGTTCAAATGGTCACGTGATGCTTCTCTGCTTCCCTCTCACATAAATTGTTCACAAACTTGAAGCAAAAACTTCAACATGTGCCATTCAGTATTTGAAGAAGTAACAAAATATTTTGTCCAATTGAAATATAGCCTGGGAAACAAATTGATAATGTTGAGAGAAAAAATTGGCATTGGGAATGTGAACTGGAGGTGAAAATTTAGAAAATTTTCCTGTATATACTCACGAATACACCATAGTATTTTCACAATCATGAACATCTACAAGAAATGGGACCTAATTAGAGATATATTCCATGCTTCAATAATCATACCAAAATGAATTGTCATGAGCAACTAAAGAGAACCAATTAAAAAAATAAAATTTAGTAATTCACACACAGACCACCGAATAGCTGGAATGGAGCCCAGGGTTCTGGATTTGAGATGCTGTTTCCTCAATATTCAACTAGCTCAGCAGGAAGGAGGAACCCAGCCCTCTAGAGACCACAGCTCCTTTCATGCAGGAACACAGTGGAGTTGGGGTCCTCCTCTCACCATCTTCTCAGTCTTCAGGACACAGCCTGGGAAGATGCTGGGCTGCCAGCACAGGGACACCCTCGTCCTCCTCTAATAACCCTCCACGTGTGCTGCTCTCAATCCCAGGAGACACTGGGCTGCCAGCACCCTGATGTCCTCATGGGGATTCAGGCAGAGGCTGTGGATACCGTGTACTCATGTGACAAGTGCACAGGGTCCAGCTACCGGACGCACTAGATGTAGACGTGGAGACTGAGGGCTGAGCCCCACAGAGGAAGGCTAATGGCAGATGGCAGGCAGACTGAGAGGACCAGGAGCAGCCCCGCAGCCATTTTCGCTCCTGCCACCACCTATCCAAGGGCTTGGGCTTCACTCCCGTCTCCAGCTGCCTGAAGCACACTCACCATTTCCTGCTCTTCACTCTGCCCCTTGTTCTCCCTCAGAGTCTCTCCTTCCCTGTGTTGCACAAAAACCTGGGGCTCCTGAGCACAGGAGGAAAAGCCAGAAGTGGATCCGGAGGATGGCGGCTCCGAGACCAAGGCCAGTGCTAGTTTTCAGAAGCCCGCCCTCCTCGCTGGCTGCATGCAGATTGGACGATTCTCACCCCAGTGCCTCTGATTGGACAGGGTTTCAGGCCCCGCCCCCTGACTCTGAGCCTAAGGAAACACCTCTGAGTGACAGTCCAATGTGGCCAATCCAGGAATTAATGAGAAGAGATCACAGACTGGGCTGTTACTTTTGGTTTTTGCAATACTAGGGACTCAACCCAAGGGCACTTTACACTGAAGCAAATTCCCACTCCTTTCTAATGTTTTAGACAGGGTCTCATGAATTTGCCTGGGCTGGCTTCAGGATCAGAGACATGTGCCACTACACCTGGCTTTAGTTTTTGTGTTTGACTTGCTGTGAATTGAACCCAGAGCTTCAGCTTCAGCAATTTTAAGGCAGGGTTTTCTTGCAGTAGTGCAGTCTAACCTAGAGAGGAGGAAATTTGTATTTATCATTTTATATATGGTAATAATGACTTATGAATTATATATGTACATCTGGTTCATGAATGAAAATGATATAATGGACATTACTTTAAATTCCAAATAACGTCTCTGATTTCTGGTCTTATGGGAATGTTGGGTTTTTTTTGTTGGGGGGGGGCAGGTGTGGCACTGAGGGAGTGGTCCCAGGGATGCTGAACCACTAAGCCGTATCTCCAATTCTTTTTATATTTTATTTAGTGACATGGTGTTGGCTAAGTTGCTTAGGGCCTTGCTCAGTTGCTGAGATGGATTTGAACTTGCAATTCTCCTACCTCAGCTTCCCAAGTGACTGGAAATACAGGAGTGCATCACCACACTTGTGGTCTCCTGTCACAACCTTTCCACTCACTGAGGGAGCAGGCACACCCCACCACACCTGGCTATTATTTTTTGTGTGTTTGACTTTTCAGTTGCTAAGAACTGAACCCAGAGCTTCAGGCTGCAGCTATTTTAATTTGGGTTTCCTTGCAGTAGTAGGATTTAGACTAACCAGGATGGTAATTTCATTTAATTTTTATTATAAGACCATATTAATTCATTGTGTGTGTTATTCATGAATAAAATTTACTAAAATCACTTTAAATTTCCATTGAACTTTTTTGCTCTCTTCTGTGTCCACGTATATGAGAGATAGGACCCTAACTCCCTTGCATTTTAGAATCTCTCATACATTGGGATAGTGCTGCTGAGAATATTTGACCCCATACTTTACTATATGTAATGCCAGAAAAGGAAAATCTATAGAAAGTGAGAGTAACTGATTTCCACGGTGCATACTGTTAGAGAAACATGAACAAAGGACATGTTTTTTGAAATAATGAATCAATTCATAATTTGATGCGATGGTTTCAAATATCTGTGAACATATAAGTTGAACTGTACAACTTTACCTGCTGAATTTTAGAATATTTGAATTATGTCACAATGAAGCTGTTTCAGATGTTTATATTCAGTCAAGTTCTGTGTGTAACATTTTAGATTCTGTGTTCAAAACTCTCGTCTACATAAAATATGACTTTCCTCATGCATGATGCAATCTAAAATGCATATATGGATATAAATGGAGAAAAATGCTTGAAGCATATTAACTGGTTGAATAAGGGTGGTTAACTCACAGGAATGAACTTCAGATGTAAATGGAAAAAGGTGAAAATAAATTTATCTGCATATCATTTTGAAGTCTATTCAATAAATACAAAATTATTATATATCACAATACTCAATTACATATTTTATTTTATTAACTAGAATACTAACCTTGAGTCTTAAAGCTTGCAGGAGTCTAAAGAGAGACCTACAAGACATAGGGAATTCTGGAGAGTAGGACAGGTGGTATATTTCCTGGTAATTAACCTAAAGAAGTTGTTGGTTGGTTGTAATTAATGACTGCATTAAGGGCACAGTGACTCCTAAAGTCAAATGAAATACTTGCTATCTATGTCCCAGGCATGGGGTTAGGTGGTGGTATAGAGGAAACTAGTCCCAGGGGACCCTGCTGGGCTTCCTGTGCAGGTCATTTTGCCTCCCCATTCACAATGAAGACTGAAGTATGAAAATGTCATGAGAAATGAGGATCAGAACACCAAGATCTGGATGCAAGTTTATTAGTGGTGCCAGGGCTCAGAGTGATTCCCACAGACTGAGCCCCATGCAGGGCTGAGCAGGGCTGTTAGTGTTATAATAAGCAATTTTGGGGTACACCAAGGTAAGGGACATGGTGCTGTTCAGTTGGAGGGTATAATTTGTATTCCTTATACAAGTAGAAGACTGTCAACAGCCTAGGAAATTCAGCTCATATACAACAGGGACTTTTAAGCACTGAGCCTAAAGTGGGAGGGCTCTGTCCTTCTGTTTGGCTCCTGCTTCTTCTACTGTGATTCACTTCCTCCATGTACCTGCATCCACTGCAATCCTCTATGCTCAATAACCATAAGAAGCACTGCTGTGTGTCACCTGCAACACCACAGCCTGTCAGGTTTTAAACTGCTCATTTCCATTCTGTTCTACCCCAAAACAACAGCCAGATTTATGCATCACACTACACTTCCAAATTCAAAGACATCCATGTGGCTTCTTCCCATCTCCCTCAGAGTGGATGGATGCCAGTTTGCTATTGAGCTGTTGCTGTTCCCTGTACATAAATCCTAGTAGTTGGACCACACTGTCCTTAAACCTGCTTGCCCCTCTGGTCAGGAATCTTGTGCCTCTCCTCCTCCCTGCTCATCCAGTTCATCTTCACATTCCCCCTAAGCCTCAACCCCTCCTGTTCTGTTTCTTCTCTGCTTCCAGAATCCACATAAGTCCTGTTCACTGTCTTCTGAGACCACTCTGACTGAAACTTAATTTGTTCTCTGACCAGATTTTTCTTCCCCATGTCATCAGTGACACCCAGCTCACCAATTCCAGTGAATGGAATTAATTGGTGTTTATGTCTATCTGCTGTGAGATCACTCTTGGACACTGGTTCTTTCTTAAAATGCCTTCTTCTTGACTTGGGAAAGTCAAAATGCTTGCTGCCTTTTTCTCCTCTGAGTGTCCTGGGTGAGACTTATGCCTTGAGCCCAACCAAGAGGCTAAATCTCCATTCAATTTCTATCCCAGGAATGAGTCATGAACTGAAGGCCTGCACATACAGCTGAGAGATGACACCTGTAAGGTCTCCCAGTTCACACAAATTTTCCACATCCAGATCTAGGCCCTTCTCCATCCATCTGCCCTTCACCCCACACCTGCTCAGAAGCTGGTGGCACCAGCAATCCAGTGGTCCAGGGAGACATGTGTGCCCCTGTCACCCACTATTCCATGTCTGACCCTTACCAGACATAAATGACATAAATAATCATTTGAGGCTGAGTGTGGCCATTGGTGACAGCAACCTGACCCTCACCAGCCCTGCCTGCCCTGGCTCTACTTCTCAACAACCACCTTCTGATTGAGCACTGCTCATCTCTGAGAGCCAAGTGGGAGTTCACCTTTGTGCCTGGCTCTGTGCTTGGACCATTCACCTCTTCATCATTCAAGAATCACCACCCAGTGAGTGGGGTTATCTCACTTTGTCCCGGAGCCTGATGCACATGAAAAGAATTAAATGTATTGTACTGAGGTAACTGAGATGGACACTGAGTCAGAAATGGTGAAGTGAAACCCAGTGCCCTGTATCCAATCTTCCTGAGTGTCCTTGTCTTGAAAACCTGTGTTGTGGCCTCATCAGGTGATGACAGCAGCACAGTCAGGATGCAGAAGGCCTCCAGTCCTGAGGGCCCCTCCTTTCTCACTCTTGTCACCTCTGCCCCTCTCCAGTCCTGTCACATCCTTAATCCCTGAAGGCCTGGAAGCTGTTCTTCCTGGGTACAACCTGGCACAATCAGCAGTGTGCCTTGAGTGGACTCAGCTGTGTGCCAGCTTTTGGATTTTTAGTGTGATTTTCTAGAGATTTGTCCAAGCTGCTGTGTGTCAACACTTTATTTTCTCTTTGATAAGTGTGTTCCTGGGTCTTGGATATAAGTCTCTTGGCTTGACCCTTCACCCACCATCTTACTTCACAAATTCCTCAGGATAAGGACATTGACTGACTTCCCTTTAATTATAGTTTCTTTGATTGACTTCACCTGAAGTCTTTTGCCATTTTCTCTAAAGATTTCCTGATTTCCTATTGTGGTGTTTTGAGAATACCTTACTCATAAAGATAGAAGTTCCTTGCTCAAAGTGTGGTTTGAATTTTGTCTTTGGAGTTTGAATCCAGAATGTGTCCCATTCATAGGGCTCCTGGCTATCTCTAGTGGGTACATGGTGGCCACTTTGTGCAGACATAAGAGGCAGTGCCAGCACTGTCACAGCACCAGCCTTTCTCTGAAAGCATCCCCAGAAGGGAGGGCCCCCAGGATCATCATGCTGTTAATGTGTTTCTTTGTTGTCTGGCACCTGGTGGACTGCATTGTACCTAGATGTTTGTGGCCAATGACTTTGCCACCATCAGCTTTTTGGTCTTTATCATTACTGAAAAACATATCATTAACTTTTTGAAATCTGTGTTGGGGAGGACAGGAAATGTGTAATTACGCTCTGATGCCTACGTTCCCTTCACATGACCCAGTGCACAGTGGTACTGTGTGGCCTGGCAGAACTTCTCTCTGGATGACATGACCATGTGGAGATAGGCTTTCTCTGTTAAACCTCCTTATTTGATACCCAGTTGTTGCCATTTTCTTCACAGCCATCTGCTCTCACCTGCGGACCTGTCCATGTGGATATCTAGGAGGCATTTTAAGAAACACAAGACCCTTCCTCAAAACCAGCACCCTTTTTCCTGCTCATAGCCAGCATGTTCTTGTCAGCCACAGGAAGAGGTGGCCAGAAGCAGTGTTTCCACATTCTCCTCTGTCCTGGCCCAGCCAGTGTCAACATCCTCAGGCCTTCATGGTAGGATCAGCTTTGCTACCACACCCTCTGGCCCTGCAGGACTGTATTGACTTACTGTGTAACTGGAAGGCAGTCTCCAGTGAGTAAGAGCTTTGTAGCAGAACTGGAGGAGGCTTGACTCATGTCCACTTGAAACATGAATTTTTGGGGAAGCCATCTGCCAGGAGTGTCTCTGGTTCATGAGCTGCATGATATTCCCACTCTGCAGCACACACCAGCTCAACCACAGGGGCCTCAAGCTGGAACCCACAGATGGAGGCCTGGGAGGGGCAGCAGCTGACTGCAATGGGGGTGCCCCTTTCCTCTTGGGAGGGTTTCCCTTTTATCACAGGAAGCTTGGACCTCTTTGCATCCTGTGACACTAATTTTCCATAAAGGGAAGAAAGTTTGACCTGCCATACATTTCTGCTGCCTTCAGGTCAGTTGGACTTTCTCAACTCCAGGCCCTTCTGATTGGGACCACCTTTGCCATAAGCACTGTGCCAAGTTGTGATTGTGGCCAACTAAAGTCCTGGTCTTGGCCAAGATGGGGGGCATCTATGACCTGGTGGGTGGAACATCAGCAGTGTGTTCATGGCAGGTGGACTTGGGCACTACCATGACCAGTTTTGTGACTCAGGTGGAGACCCGAGTTCTCAGGAGACTCATCTGAGGACACAACTCTTTGGAGCCAGGGTTTGTAGCTGGGTCTGCAGGCTCTAGCAAGCATTTCATGTTTCAAACCATATATTTGTAGTCCTCTGTCACAGCCACAAGTCTTCTGAGAAATATGCAAATCAAAATCAACTGTGTCAGTCCCACAGAGCCATTAAAATGGGTCCTGTGGAAGGCAGGGCTCTAGACTGTGACTCTGCAGTGTCCTGTGTGCCCCTTGATGTTTCTAGGTGATGAGAAAGTGAGTTTAAAGTATGTAATACAAAATAAGTTATTTATTTGTATATGTTCAGTGAATAGAGTTGTAACATACCTGTGCACACCGGTGACTCGAGGCACATTTCAGAGGTGACTGATCACCTTGCCTCATCTTCCCAGATGCCTGCTGAGGATGGCCAGCCTCTGGAACAGTCAAGCACTCCATAACCTCTGTCCTCAGGCCCAGTGTGCAAAGGTTGGGTAGCCTCTGATGAAGTCAGGGCTCTTCCAATGTTCAACTATCAGTTCAGCAGGTGGGCCTGTTCACAATGGGGTTGCAGGAGGTCAGCCAGCATAGAGTGGTGGCTATAACAGAGGCACAGCAGCCCCTCTGTGGGCTCAGGCCACATTCTGAGGTCACTTGTCATTCCTGTGGTTCTCCTTGGATCACAACTTGGCATTATGTCACCAGCCTGCACGCCAATGTTAGGTTTGTGTGCTGTCTTGTTCCCTGCCCAGCCATTCACACAGGAGCAGCATGCTGGCCAGGGCTGTGGACCCTTGGTGTGGTTGACCACCTGGCCTAGATGTGAGAGTGCCCATCCAGGTGAGTGTGGGCCTGCATGCATGGAGCCTTCTGGAAACCTTCCCTCTTCACTTGCAATGATGCTCACTAATTGCACATATGTCTCTTTCCCATTTCTCCTGTGTGTACCTAGGTGTTGTCCAGCCTGGTGTCCACTTTGTTTGCTTGTCCCCAGATTTCTTTGGCTGTTTCTAAATAGACAGATCTGTGCTGGTGGGTTAGTGGTCATACCAACACCATGTGTGCCAGCCTTGGGTACCAGAGGGATTCAGAGATGCTGCCTGGTGCCATCTGGTGCACAGAATCCCAAGGGTGGACCCCCAGGACCCAGGAGAGGCCCTGCCAACACAGCTCCTTTGCAAAGGAGAACACTGAAACCCCTACAGGGACAGAAGGTTCACACAGCCCTGCACATGCCCTGCACAGAACATCCCAAGGGTGGGCAGAAGCAAGGGGCCAGTAGCCTCCACCCAGCCAGAGGGGTGACTTCCTTTGCCACCAACATCTGCCTCCTGCATGCTGCAGGGTCCCCCACTGGGGCCAGGCAACCCTGATGGTCATGCAGTTGTCAAGCAAGATTCTGCCAAAATCACTGCAGGCAGGACGCCCTAAGGTTCACACTCTCATGCAGCATCCAGAGGATAACTTACCATCTTTCTCCTCTTGTTTTTCCATTTCCTAAAATGATTTTTAAGGGGTACAACACTTTTAACTCATGACTTGGTTTTAAAGAGACAGCTGAATTTAGTCCTGCTCTAACGGTCTTCTTATCGACTTGTGGGCTGGGTTCATACTGTGAAGCTGGAAGGAAAAATAGAAAGCACCACTGGAGGCCCAGGGACCATGGTGAGCAGCCACCCTACTGGGCTGTGACTGCCAAGGCCACCTCAGACACCAGAACACTGGCTTCCCAGCACACAGGGACCCAGGCCCTGCTGCCCTGTGGGACACTCCCAGAGGTACCTACAAGACCGTCATCTGTAGGAACCAAAGGTGCTTGAACAAGATTATCTTTCTAGCTGATTTTCTAATGAGAAAGGAAATACTCTACATTTTCACTTTAATTTTTACACTCTCGATATTCAGAATTGATTGACCCTGGCTATAAGTTGCAAGATGTTTTCATACTAAGAATGCAATTATTTCCTTATTGTATTTTTTTAAAAACCAAAGTCATGTTTAAGTGTTTCTTTGAAATAAGCAGGCAAAGAAAAAAATTTTTAATTAAATGTGTTGGTACTTTCCACATGAAATGACTGTGAATTTATTTTCACTGTTTCTCAGTGTATTTACTTCATAAACTAAAAAGATTTATACAAAGAATCTTGGAATGAACATTCTAGTTTTTAGCCTATTTGCCCCCATTTTCTAGCTACTCCCTTGAATTTCCTGCTCTACTAATAGAGCATTCTACTATTTACATGGTGCAGCCACTGACTGGTGCCTCTTGGTGCGACCACTGTCTATTACTAATAAACTGCTCTGAAGACCAGGAAAAAAGAAGAAAAAAAAATGCTCAAAGAAAATCCTCATCTTACCCTATTAGGACACAGAGAGATGGTGCACTGCTTTAGTCTGATCATGGGAACACCTGTAGGATGGTGAGTTTTCACCTTCAGGCTAACTTCTTCCTCTCAAGAACAAAACTATCATGGAAACCTGTGCCACAGACATAGATTAGTTGTCAATGCAGATGATGAAGGACCCTCTGGATGTGCCCAGCCTGCTCATTGGATATATAAATAGTCAAAACCACAGCCAGGAGGCCATTATATGCTTCAGTTATTATGTTCTCTTTCCTGGGTCTGTTTTCTGGTTCACATGACATCCACCTGGGAATGAACATGGGAGGTCTTGTGTGCTGATAGGTGATATTCCCAGGAAATAGCATCTACACATCTCTTCAAGAGTGTACTCATTGTACTCAGCTGTAAAGAAGAATGGAATTATGTCAATTGTGGAAAATGAATGAAAGTGGAGGACATTATGCTAAGCAAAATAAGCCTGACTCAGAATGTAAAGGATCAAGTGTTTTCTCTCTTATGTGTAATGTAGAAACAAAAATGGAATGAAGACAAGAGAGTGGATCTTACACAAACAGAAAGAAGAAGAGCACAATAGAGGCTTGCAGGGAGGGGGGATGAAAGGGATTCCTCACTGAGGCACTGAGGAATGAGACTGATCTAATGATGTTTTGTACACACATGGATTTATCACAATGAACACACTGTTAAGATAATTATGAATCACTAATAAATTTTTTTGTACTGGGGATTAAACTCAAGGGCTTTTAACCACTGAACTACATGCCCAGCCCTTTTTTTTATATTGTATTTGATACACAAACTCTTTGAGATCTTAAGGATGGCTTTGAACCTGCCATCCACCTGCTTCAGTTTCCAAAACTCCTGGGATTACAGGTTTGCATCATTGGGCTAAACTAAAAAAAAATATATTTTAAAGCCATCCAAAATGGAAAAGCAGAGGATCTTATGTAGCCTCAGCTGAATTTTACCACACATTTATAAAATAACTAATGTTATTGCTTCTCCAATTGCCCCATGAAACAGAAAGTGAAGGGAAATGCTTCAAAATTTATTTAACAGTGCTCGTGTAACTTTGATAAGAAAACCACATAAGGACAGACCACACAAAGAAAACTGTAGAGTGATTTGTCTGAGAATATAGTTGCAAAAATACTTCATAAAATATTAGCTAATCATATTCACAAACATGTTAAGAAGATTGTACATCATGATCCATTTTGTTTCATATCAGGATGCCAGGGTGTTTCAATATATGCAAATAAATAAACATAATTCACCATGTAAGTAGAATTAAGAGCAAGATTACATGAACATCTCAATAGATGCAGAACAAGCTTTGCAAAATTTTAGTGCCATTCCCTGAAGAAATTAGGCTCAATAGCAATTTATCTCAGCAACATGAAGGCTATATATGACAAACTCAAAGCCAACATCACACCAAGCAGAAGAAAACTGAAAGCATTTCTTCTAAATTAGGATCAAGAGAAGGATGCCTACTCTCTCCATTCCTATTTGATACAGCACAGAATATTTTAGCTACAATATCTAGGTAAGAAGAGAAAACCAAAGACATACCAACAGAAAGGGAAGAAGTCAAATGATCAGTTTGCAGATCATATGATCCTATATAAGAATGAAAACACTCCACCAGAAGACATCTGAACTGACAAATTCAAAACAGAGAGAAATACAAGATTAACATATAAATTCAATTTCTTTTGTAGATATCAATAATTAATCCACTGAAAAGGAAGAGAGGAAAAATACCATTCATAATACCCTTTAAAGAAATCTCAAGGCTCTTCCCACAGGGCAACCCAAGATGGCGGACTAGAGGGGGACTGCATCCCCAGTCACTCCAGAACCCAGGAGTTAAGAAGGGGAGGCATTGAGAGACTCAGACCAAAATAGAGCCATGGGTGAGTCTGCACACTGGGTAAAGCTCGGCCCAGGTGGCAGGCCCAGATAGAGGTGGCTTATCAGAGCAGGGCAGGGCAGCCTGAGTCTTCCACAGGCAGCCCTGCATACTCCAGCGTTGGGCCCCTCCCACACAGCCAGCTTCTCCAGGTTCTCGGAGCAGTCCCCCTACTGAGAGTCTTTCTGATCAGAACAAGCTTCAAGTCCCGGAGCCATCGCGGCATACTTGGCCCGCAAGCGGTTTCAGGGACCACGACAGGGCAGCCAGCGACCTCCCCAAGCAGCCTGGACCCCTGCGGTGAGAGGTGCCATTCAAGGCTAGCTTCTCGGAACAGACCGCCCAGTGAGAGCTTTTCTACATGGAGACAGCCACAAGTCCCCAAGCCAACAGAGAGCTTCGATACACAAGCAGCCTCTGGGATCAGGGCAGGGCAGACAGAGACTTCTTCCGGCGGCTCTGCCCACTCCGGCCGCAGGCTCTTTCCACAGGGCAATTCAAGATTGAGGACTAGAGGGTGACTGCATCTCTAGTCGCTCCAGAACCCAGGACTCCAGAAGGGGAGGCATTGAGAGACTTGGACAAAAATAGAGTCACGGGGTGAATCTCCCCCACTGGGCGAAACTTGGCCTGGGTGGCAGGCACAGATAGGGGTGGCTTATCATAGCAGGGTAGGGCAGCTAGAGTCTTCCCAAGGTAGCCTTCCACATGCCGGCGGTGGGCTCCCCCCACACGGCCAGCTGCACGGTGCAGGCCCCCAGTGAGAGCCTTTCCACACAGAGCCAGCTACAAGCCCGGGAACCAGTAGGGGCTAGGGGCAGCTATCTTCGGAAGCACTGCATTATCAAGTTCCTCCAAGACTTCAGGCTACTGAAGGCTGGGAGTTGATACGCTGGAAATCTACCGGGACACTATAAGCCAATAGAGGAAATCTGCAATATCTCAGATTCCCACTGACATCTGACCATTATGAGAAAAGAAGGAAAGAAAATGTCCCAAACAAACCTAGATACTACATCAATAAAACCCAATGTCAGCACAGCAGAAGAAATGTCTGAAAGGGAGTTCAGAATGTACATAATTAAAACAATCAGAGAAGCAAATGAGGAGAAGAAAGAGCAAATGCAGGCATTGAAGGAGGAGATGAAAGAGCAAATGCAGGCATTAAATGATTGCACCAATCAACAGTTAAAAGACCAAATACGGGAAGCAAGAGATCATTTCAATAAAGAGTTAGAGATACTGAAAAAAAACCGAACTGAAATATTTGAAATGAAGGAAACAATGAACCAAGTTAAAAACTCCATAGAAAGCATAACCAATAGGATAGAACACCTGGAGGACAGAACCTCACATTGAAGAGAAAATATTTAATCTTGAAAACAAAGTTGACCAAACAGAGAAGATAGTAAGAAATCATGAACAGAATCTACAAGAATTAGGGGATATCATGAAAAGGCCAAATTTAAGAATTATTGGGATTGAGGAAGGCTTAGAGAAACAAACCAAAGGAATGAATAATCTATTCAATGAAATAATATCAAAAAATTTCCCAAATCTGAAGAATGAACTGGAAAACCAAGTACAAAGGCTTATAGGACTCCAAATATACAAAATTACAACAGACCCACACCAAGACACATTTTTATGAAAATACCTAACATACAAATTAAAGGCAGAATTTTAAAGTCCGTGAGAGAAAAGAATCAAATTACATTCAGGGGGAAACCAATAAGAATATCAGAAGATTTTTCAATCCAGACCCTAAAAGCTAGAAGGGCCTGGAACAACATTTACCAAGCCCAGATAGAAAATGGATGCCAACCAAGAATCTTATACCCAGCAAAACTTACCTTCAAATCTGATGATGAAATAAGATCCTTCCATGATAAACAAAAGCTAAAGTAATTTACAAAAAGAAAGCCAGCATTACAGAACATTCTCAGCAAAATATTCCATGAGGAAGAGATGAAAAACAACGATGCAAATCAGCAACAGGAGGTGCTAGTCTGAAGGAATACCCAAATAAAGGAGAAACCAAATCACGTCAAAAAAAAAATATGAGTCAAATGACTGGGAATACAAATCATATCACAATAATAACCCTGAATGTTAATGGCCTGAACTCATCAATCAAAAGACATAGACTGGCAGATTGGATTTTTAAAAAAATCCAACAATATGCTGCATGCAAGAGACTCATCTCATAGAAAGAGATACCCATAGACTAAAGGTGAAAGGATGGGGAAAAACATACCATGCACACGGACACAGCAAAAAAGCTGGAGTATCCATCCTCATTTCAGATAATGTGGACTTCAAGCCAAAACTAGTCAGAAGGGATAAAGGACATTACATGCTGCTTAAGGGAAGCATAAATCAGCAAGACATAACAATCATAAATATCTACGCCCCAAACATTGGCTCATCCACGTACATCAAACAAATCCTTCTCAATCCAGAAATCAAATAGACCACAACACAATAATACTAGGCGATTTTAACACACCTCTCTCACCACTGGATAGATCATCCAAACAAAAATTGAATAAAGAAACCATAGATCTCAATAACACAGTCAACAATTTAGACTTAACGGACATATATAGAATATACCATCCAACAAAGAACGAATACACTTTCTTCTCAGCAGCACATGGATCCTTCTCTAAAATAGATCATATTTTATGCCACAAAGCTACAGTTAGTAAATACAAGAAGATGGAGATACTACCTTGTACTCTATCAGATCATAATGGATTGAAATTAGAAATAAATGACAGAATAAAAAACAGAAATTTCTCCACTCCCTGGAGATTAAATAACACACTATTATATGATGAATGGATAACAGAAGACATCAGGAGGGAAACAAAAAAAATTCTTAGAAGTAAATGAGAACAAAGACACATCATATCAAAATGTCTGGGACACTATGAAAGCAGTACTTAGAGGAAGATTTATTTCATGGGGCACACTCAAAAAAAGAAGTAGAAATCAATAAATAAACGACTTAACACTACAGCTCAAAGCACTACAAAAAGAAGAGCAGACCAATACCAAAAGGAGTAGAAGACAGGAAATATTTAAAATCAGAGCTGAAATCAACGAAATCGAAACAAAAGAAACAATTGGAAAAATTAACAAAATAAACAGTTGGATCTTTGAAAAAATAAACAAAATTGATAAACCCTTAGCCACACTAACAAAGAGAAAGAGGGAGAAAACTCAAATTACTAAAATTCGGAATGAACAAGGAAACATCACAACAGACACGACTGAAATACAAAACATAATTAGAAGCTGTTTTGAAAATGTATACTCCAACAAAACAGAAAACCTCAAAGACATCAACAAATTTCTAGAGACATATGAATTACCTAAACTGAACGGGGAGGACATACACAACTTAAATAAACCAATTTCAAGCAATGAAATAGAAGAGGTCATCAAAAGTCTACCAACACAGAAAAGTCCGGGACCAGATGGGTTCTCAGCCTAGTTCTACAAAACCTTTAAAGAAGAGCTCATTCCAATACTCCTCAAAGTATTCCATGAAATAGAAGAGGAGGGAACCCTCCCAAACTCGTTCTATGAAGCCAATATCACGCTGATACCTAAACCTGACAGAGACACATCGAGGAAAGAAAATTTGAGACCAATATTCTTAATGAACATCGACACAAAAATTCTCAACAAAATTTTAGCAAATCGCATACAAATATATATTAAAAAGATAGTGCACCACGATCAAGTGGGTTTTATTCCAGGGATGCAAGGTTGGTTCAGCATTCAGAAATCAATAAATGTCATTCACCATATCAACAGACTTAAAGTTAAAAATCACATGATTATTTCAATAGATGCAGAAAGAGCATTTGATAAAATACAGCATCCCTTCATGCTCAAAGCACTAGAAAAATTTGGGATAGTGGGAACATTCCTTAACATTATAAAGGCAATCTACGCGAAGCCCATGGCCAATATCATTCTAAATGGTGAAAAACTGAAAGTGTTCCCCCTAAAAACTGGAACAAGGCAGAGTTGCCCTCTTTCACCACTTCTATTCAACATGGTCCTTGAGACTCTAGCCAGAGCAATTAGACAAACCTAAGAAATTAAAGGGATATGAATTGGAAAAGAAGAACTCAAACTCTCCCTGTTCGCTGACAAAATAATTATATATTTAGAGCTACCTGGAAATTCCACCAGAAAACTTTTAGAACTCATAAGCGAATTCAGTAAAGTAGCAGGTTACAAGATCAATGCTCATAAATCCAATGCATTTTTGTACATAAGAGATGAATCCTCAGAAAGAGAAGTTAGGAAAACTACCCCATTCACAATAGCATCGAAAAAAATAAAATATTTGGGAATCAATCTCACAAAAGAGGTGAAAGACCTCTACAATGAGAACTACAGAACACTAAAGAAAGAAATTATAGAAAACCTTAGAAGATGGAAAGATCTCCCATGTTCCTGGATAGGCAGAATTAATATTGCAAAAATGGCCATACTACCTAAAGTGCTATATAGATTCAATGCAATTCCATTAAAATCCCAATGATGTACCTTGCAGAAATAGAGCAAGCAATTATGAAATTCATCTGGAAGAATAAAAAACCTAGAATAGCTAACGCAATCCTAAGTAGCAAGAATGAAGCAGGGGGTATTGCAATACCAGATCTTCAACTCTACTACAAAGTAATAGTAACAAAAATGGCATGGTATTGGTACCAAAATAGACAGGTAGATCAATGGTACAGAATAGAGGACATGGACCTCTATTTATTGGGACAAACCCAAATAAATACGATTTTCTCATACTAGAAAAAGGAGCCGAAAATATGCAATGGAGAAAAGATAGCCTCTTCAACAAATGGTGCTGGGAAAACTGGAAAACCATATGCAACAGAATGAAATTAAACCCCTATCTCTCACTCTACACAAAACTCAACTCAAAATGCATCGAGGACCTCGGAATCAGACCAGAGACTCTGCATCTTATAGAAGAAAAAGTAGGTCCAAATCTTCAACTTGTTGGCTTAGGATCACACTTCCTTAACAGGACTCTCATAGCACAAGAAATAAAAGCAAGAATCAACAACTGGGATAGATTCAAACTAAAAAGCTTTCTCTCAGCAAAGGAAACTATCAGCAATGTGAAGAGAGAGCCTACAGAGTGGGAGAATATCTTTGCCAACCATACTTCAGATAGAGCGCTAATTTCCAGAATCTATAAAGAACTCAAAAAACTCTACACCAAGAATGCAAATAATCCGATCGACAAATGGGCTAAGGAAATGAACAGATACTTCACAGAAGAAGATGTAGAAGCAATCAACAGATATATGAAAAAATGTTCAACATCTCTAGTAATAAGGGAAATGCAAATCAAAACTACCCTAAGATTTCATCTCACCCCAATTAGAATGGCGATTATCAAGAACACAAGCAACAATAGGTGTTGGCGTGGATGTGATGAAAAAGGAACACTCATACATTGCTGGTGGGGTTGCAAATTAGTACAGCCACTGTGGAAAGCATTATGGAGATTCCTCAGAAAGATTGGAATGGAAACACCATTTGACTCAGCTATCCCACTCCTTGGCCTATACCCAAAGGACTTAAAATCAGCATACTACAGAGATACAGCCACATCAATGTTCATAGCTGCTCAATTCACCATAGCCAGATTGTGGAACCAATCTAGATGCCCTTCAGTTGATGAATGGATAAAGAAACTGTGGCATATATATAAAATGGAATATTATTCCACAATGAAGAATGATAAAATTATGGCATTTGCAGGCAAATGGATGAAAATGGAGAATATCATGCTAAGTGAGATAAGCCAATCTCAAAAAACTAAAGGACAAATGATCTCGCTGATAAGTGGATGAGGACATATATTGGGGGGTGGGAGGGGTTAGCATTAGGTTTAGGGTTAGGTTTAGGGTTAGGGATAAGGAGTGTGGTAAGAATGAGGGAAATAAGGACTGTATAGAGGGAAAAGAGGGGTGGGCGCGGTGGGGGGGAGGGAAAAATAATGAATCAAACATCATTGCCCTATGTAAATGTATGATTACACAAATGGTATGCCTTGACTCCATGTACAAATAGAGAAACAACATATATCCCATTTGTATACAATAATAATAAAAAAAAATTAAAAAAAGATTAACATCAACAGTGATAAGTCATACTGACAGTATGTACCCTTGAAATGATATGACAAGAAGGTCACTTACTTCTGTGGTATTCCTCCCCTAAACCATAACCCAGTGTAACCATGATAAAAGTATCAACAATCTCAAGTTGAGGAACACTCTAAAAACTACTTGACCACTTCAAAACGTTCAAGGTCATCAAAAACAAGGAAATTTTTAGCAACTGTCACAGTATAGAGGAGCCTAAGGAGATCTGTCATAAAAATGTAATGGATATTCTGGAATAAAGAGAGGATCAATTTTAAAAATAGGTGAAAATAAATAAAGTAGGCATTTTGATTAATAAAAAAAAGAAATCTCCAAAAATAAATCCAATCAAAGGGGTTAACGAGATTTATAATCAAACTTATGAAAGTCTAAAGAGAGAGAAAGACACTAGAAGATGGACTGAAGTTCAGTGTTCCTGGGTTGGCAGAATTAATATTGTTAAAATGAGCATATTATCCTTTTATACAGAACCAGTGTTATCCCCATCATAGTTCCAGTGGCATTATTCACAAACTGGAAAAAATAATCCTATCATACAGAAGAACAAAAGACCTAGAAGAGTTAAAGCACCACTGACCAATGAGAACAATGCTGTGGTCATCACAATACCTCATCTCAACTTATACTACAGAGTTCTAGCAACAAAAACAGCATGGTACTGGCACCAAAATAAACATGAAGGCTGATGGAAAAGAGTAGAAGGCAGAGGCAAATGCACATTTTTACAGTCATCAGATCCTGGACCAAGATGCCAAAATCATTCACTGGAGAAAAGGAAGGCTTTTTAATAAATGGTGCTGGGAAAACTGGATATCCATATGTAGAAGAGTAACACTTCATCCCTATTTCTCACCCTGCATACAAAAAATCACCTCAAAAGTTCATTGAAGACCTAGAAGTCACACCAAAAATAGTGCAGCTACAAGAAAAGAAAAATAGCATCAACTCCAGCAGACTGGCACAAGAAACATCTTCCTTACTAAGACAGAATCAGTAAGTGGGATGACTTTGAATTAAAAATGTTCTGCACAGAAAAAAAGAATAATTAAAACTGGGAAAAGAGCCTACAGAATGTGAGAAAAAAATTCCAGGTTCTCTTCCAGCAGAGGATTAATATGCATAATATAGAAGAAATAAAAAAAACATTAACAAACCCCTCCATACCCAGTAAATAAAAGTGCCAATTAACTAAAAAGGCATCGCTTTAAAAAGAATAAGACAAATAAAAAAAACAGAAATAGTCAACAAATATGTGAAAAAATGTTGAACATCTTTAGCACTCAGGGAAATTCAAATCAAAACACTGAGATTTCATCTCCTATTACAATGTAAATCATCATTAATATAATAATAATCAATGCTGAAAAAGAGGAAGATAAAAGAAATCTTTATATACTGTTGGATTGTGAATCACTATTATTAATGTGAAAATCACTATAGTGTTTTCTCAAATGTCTAGGAATGGAATTGTCACATGACCCCCACTACATCCCTACTTGTCCAAAAGATCTAAAGTCAGCATATAATAGAAATACATGCAGAACCATATTTGTAACATTGTTAGGGACAATAACCTAGTAATGGAAGAACTCTAAGCTCATGGAAAAGTGAACAGATAAAGAAATGTGGCGTGTGTACACAATGAATTTTAAATGACCACAAATAAGAAGAAAATTTTGTCATCTGCAGAAAAATGGATGGAAGTGGAAAGCATCATGTTAAATGAGAAAACCAAACTCAGGAAGTCAACAGTCAAATGTTTTCTCCCATAGATGGAAAAAAGGGAGGAAAAAAGAAGAAAAATAAAATGAGCTCATGAAAACAGAAGGGAGAACAGTAGAGTAGAAAATCAAATTGGAGGAGGAAGGAGAAAGTGATGGAAAGTACTAGAAAATTAAATTGACAAAATTATGTGTACATAACATATGACACAATGAATCCTACATGAATAACTAGTACACCAATTAACTTTTTTTAATGGTAGCCAAAAGCTTAAGACCAATGAGATGTGGCTTCCATGTAAGTATTATTAGTAAAACATAATCATGGCCACAACTACCTGCAAAGTAGGACGAGAAATGTAGTTTCTAATGTAGTACAAAAGACACAAGTTTTATTCTTAGTAACTGATAATACTTCCTCACACTTATGTCTAAACAAATATCTGAGTTTAACTTACTCACAGATATCTGTTGGAAGTGCCAATGCTGGGGCAGACTTGGAGCTACCACCATGTATTCCACCAGTTACGTGGAAAAAAATACCTGTCTTTCTCTGGCTTAGGGAACACTCACTGTGTACCAAATACCTACTATGATTCAGCCCCATCTTTCAGATGAGTGGACAGAGATTCTGAGAGGTTAAAAATCTATTAAATATTGTACATGTATAAGTAGCCAGAATTCAAATGCATGCTGATCCACTCCAGAGTTTGGTCCATTAACATTTACTCTAGACTAGACACTACATCTGAGAACCTCCATGAAAGTTTTTATAAATCCAAAGACTGAGTCCTAATGATTAGAGATTCTTGTTTAACTGATTGGAGCCACAGCACAGTTATTAGTGTATCTATCCCTCCTCCTCACAATTAGGGATGGAGTCATTTTTCTATTAAAAATTAGGAAAATGTAGATAGAGATGGGACTCACCTGCCCAAAGTCACACAGAGTCCACAGTAGAACAAGGGTGTTTGTTTACACCTCACTACCTCTCCAGAGAGCTCCTCCTGGTTCCACAGAAAAGGACACTCCAAAAAGTTAGGGGGACACTGGCCATTTCTGAGCCATAGTTCACCCCAGAAGCCTCCCAGGGAAAGAGTGTACATGAGGAAAAGGATTCCAGGAGGTACTGGTGATCAATGACCCCTACCATGCCATAGAGGAGGGCAGAGTCCAGGTCACCAAAGGCAGAGGTGAGGCTGAACCAGGATTGGGCTGCATGTGGGGATAAATGTTTTTTTTTTTTTAATCTCATGAAGACCTGCACAGCCTCCTGCCCAGAAGTGAACAGTGTAATTGAACACATGCTGGAAATCTTGTTCACCAGTGTGCTCTTCTCTTGTTTTATATTTTCCTTTCATGTGGCTTTGGGGGTCTCGTGCCTTGGCATTTGTTCTAACTTTCCATCCATATGGAATTTTAGCCTAAAGATGTTACACTTTTCATTATAGATATTTCAATTTAGTTCAAATTTCCCATTCTCTCTAGAAATAAGTATTTTGTATTTGTTATCATACCTGTTTTAACCCTTCACATATTGATAATGGTGGCCATAAAGACCTCTCTTCTGATTACAATACCTGGAACATCAGTGGCTCTGCTTCAAATGATTTTACTTTGCTCTGAATCTAGGTCAAAGGGCTCCATTTTGTCTTTAATGTTTTATAAAACTTCCCATAAAATACACAGGAGACTGATACTAATTTTACATGGCTTCTCACAGAGAAAATGCAGGACTTCACCCACCTCTATTAGTGAAGATGAGGGCTCATCATGCAAGTTCCTTAGAGCAGACACTGGCTTGGGCTCTGCCTCAGCTCTATGTTCAATCTGCCAGGGATCTCCTCAACCTGTGACCTTTAAATTTGTCTCTACTTATTTATTTTCCATTTTATACTAGATTAATTTCAGTATATTACTTGGAGCTTGTAGCACACATTTACCAGTTTGAAAATGGTGGCATAAAAAACCAACACAACCCAGAAACTAGGTGCTCCAAACGAGAACAGACTAGGGAATATGGGTCTGTTACACACTGTAGGAAGCAGACTCTCAGAGCCACTCGGAACCATGGGAGTTGCAAGAAATCCCTCACCCCAAACTAGAGGCTATGTAAACTGTGGAATGGGTTTGGGTTAATTTGATCTTAGGATAAGAATGAGAGTATCAAAGGTCTCAACATGACTGGGACATAATACCAAACAAGATCCCTCTCCAGATGAGTCCAGGGCACTTAGAAAAATGTTTAGAACCCAGGTCTCCCAGGACTGCTGTTATCCACAAGAGAATAAAGTAAAATTAGGAAAGGGGTGACATGTTCCACTGGGAAAGTCACAGTTCTCTGTTCTCTAGTGGGATCTTTTCACCTTTCTACAGACATTAAACCTACAGGCCTGGAGATACAGCACTTAAAAACACCCTTTCCTAAAAACTTACAACTCTCTGGCTTCTTCTCAGCTGCTTGGAGTCCTGCCCTGCTTTAGCCATCTGGGTATGTGCTACTCTTTCCTCAGATGCAGAATTAGAGTGCAGGTGGGTCCTAGAAAGGCTGTGGAAGGAGAAAATTTGAGTCTACTAGTGAGGTTTCCACTAGTTGCAGAGGAGATATCAGATCCAACAGTCCTTCTTCTAAGAATGTTAACTTCTTTAATTTTTTTACCTTTATCTATTTATATTGTAAACACATGGGATATATGTTGTTTCTCTGTACATGAAGTAAAGGCATACCATTTGGGTAATTAGAAATTTACATAGGGTAATGGTGTTTGATTCATTCTGTTATTTTTTTTCCTCCCCCCCCAGCTTCTTCAATTTAAAGCCTCCTGAAATTAGTCAAGTTTTTTATAGGGAATATCAATTAATTTTAATTCTCCACTTTTTCAAATTTAATGTCATCTAGTGAAACAACTTACATATAATATCTATTCTAGAGACTTTATACATTATTTATTTGGATATATATTATCAAGAAAGTTGTAAGTTTTAAAATTTTTATTACTTATAATATTGCTTCTGTCATGTTTGAAAACCAAAAAGAACTATTATTAATGTAAGTGACTTCCATAGTTTGAATAATTGTAAGGTTTGTATTCTTTAGAAGGAAATGAGGTTCTATGATCAAAACCTCATTACATAGAGTGAAAACTCACACTGATATAAAACATATACTTAAATCTTGTGTTGAAGTCTGCATTCAAATTAATTTTACAAATTAAATATTCCCTTACCCTGTACTCTATCAGCTAGGAAATGTTACATAAGAGAATCATAATGACAAGATTTGGATATACATTAAACATTTTTAAAATATCAAAAGAATATGCTGGCATTTTTCCATTCATGGGCCAAACCACCAAAGAATATAATTCACAATTTTGAGAAAAAGTATTTGTGTTCATTAGTTCTTAAAGATTTAGGGACTGGGGAGATAGTTCAGTTGGTAGAGTGCTTGCCTTGCAAGCACAAGGCCCTGGTTTCGATCCCCAGCACCACAAAAAAAAAAAAAAAAAAAAAAAAAAAAAAAAAAAAAAAGATTTAGTCACTAAAAAAAAAAAAATTTGCCCTTTGCAATTTCTGTCACAATGGAAATGCCTGGATTTGATTTTGCTTAGAGGAATATTTAGGTCACTCAAATCCAAGCCTGCCCTGGTCACTGTACTTAGCTTTCAGTTTTTTCTTTTTTTTAATAAAACTTGATTTTTTATGTCATTAGCATGAGCAGATAAATGTGAACATACCTCCTTTTGCTTTCACTAAGACACAAAGTTCAAGATGAGACAGGAAAGGGAAAGCTGTGGATCAGGAGAGAAGGACTCAAATTTACATCATCATATAATCAGATAGACTGACTTTCCTGCAGGACTGCTTGGGTTTTCCAGTAATGACAATGTGGGATCTGCAAAGAAGCATCTTGGGGGATTCCTGTCTCCTTACTTTAAAAGAACACTGTTTCTTCTAGTGACTTTTCTCAGATAAAATTTAAAATAGTGATAATATAAATATTATAGATGTAAGTGTGAACCCTGGCAATTTAAAAAGCAACCAATAATTCTCACTTTGATTAGTCACTAGATATTATTCAGTTGTCCAAATATTTGTCCAGGTTTTGCTCCTTACATTGCTGGAATTTGTGTATTTCCCAGCAGATGTGCCTGCAGGACTCACACCTGCTTAATGATGGTTTTGGCTTCCCTGAGGTGCCAGCCATTTCTCTCGTGCTCATAGATTTTCACCACAAGTGGTGCCAAAAGGCAGAGGGTGCTGCCAACATTGATCTCAGTAACAAACCCACTTGCTTAAGCAGGACCAGTCTCACCACCCAAATCCCTTTTGTCCACTTTTTCCTTAGTGAATAGAAGGGGAGAATGGGGAGAGTGGCAACAGTGGCAAAGCTGAGCTTTGTGATTATGACAGTCCAAAGCACGTGAGCATGCACATAGTAAGCAGTGAATAAATAATAGGATTTATCTGTCATCTCATCCCTAAGATAGAGGCAGGATGATGCTCACACTAGAGATGATAGAACAGATGTGTGCTCCCTTTACTCCTTCACCCTGGAATATGCCCACATCAAATGTCCTAAGAACCCAGACTCGCAGTGGGGACTGCAGAGGGGTGTCTTTTTCCTGTAATTCTCTCTGCTTCTGTCCTGGCCTCAAGCTCATGTCCACTGCCTGAGACGTTCTCACTGGTTTGGGGGAACAGGTATGATGATGCATATATCAGATGGCTGCCCATGATGCTGGTGACAGCAGGATGGCACAATGCCTAACATGAATATTTGCTCGATGTACATAAAAAGGGAACCTTTACCATGAGGACACCCCAATCTTCACTATTGGCTCTAACAAAAAAAAAAAAAAGTTCTGAGTGTTTTTGGACATTGCTTATTTTTTATATGTGATCTATTTTACTCATCTGCTGACTTAGATTTTCCTTCTTGTTATCAGATGTGGATTCTTCAAATGAGAACTATTTTAGAAATTTATATTAAACTCCTTGTGATTTACACATCCTTACACACAGAATATGCTGTCTGGGGGCAGCTTCCAATTTCCAGTGTGTAAGGTACAAAATTTGCACCTGGTACAAGAGGACATCCAGGTACTACACTGGTGGCAATGCTCTTTAGACCCTAACTTGAGGAGTGTGCTTCACTTCACCCCACTGATGGCAGAGAGCTTGCATTCTGTCCCGTGATTTCCTAGACTGTACCATGCCAGGCCTGATCATGATGGAGAACAGCTGGGAAGGGCATGCCTCAGGATGTCTCTGAGCTTATCTTTATAAATTATTCCCATTTCCCAGGATGCTTTATAACAACAATCTTACCTCAGCATGGACATTAAAATAGACCTTTCTTTACAATACTGCCATGATATATTTACATAATTTTAATCATATATACTTTTTTGTTTTTATTTTTTTGGTGCTGGGGATTTAACCCAGGGCCTTGTGCATGCATGGCAAGCACTCTATTAACTGAGCTATATCACCAGCCCCAATCATATATACTTGATGTGCATCATTTAGTGGTATGATTGGTTGTGGTTCAAAATTGGAGATAGCACAATGACTAGAGGATTTCTCTGGCCTTTCTCCTGGCACTATGTGGAGAAATATTAGTTGTGCTCAGAATTACATCAAATTGTGTCCCTTCCTTTGAAGCATACTGTCAGGAAAGGATCTAAGATTTTCCTGCTACTGATTTAAAAATTTGCAATCAGAAACAATTTTACAATGGTTTTAAGGCAATGAACAAAAAAGAAGATCAATAAATTTCTGGCTTTTATTGCAAATTCATAGCACCTATACACTCCTGCTTTTCATTACTCCAGGTTGTAGGACTGCAGACTCAATGAAAGTGAAGTCAATGTCATCCAGGAGCCTTAGGACACAGATAATTAAAGCATGTTATTCAAGGAGTGCTAGAAAACTTTGTTTTGTAAGGCTCAAATGTTTAAGTGAATTAAATAAGATCCTGTACGTCACAGCAATGATGCACCGAAAGAATATAATTTGTTTTGTTTCATAATACACATTTTGTTGTTGTTGAGAAAAGGTAATATTAAAACATATTTTATGACACTTAACCACTGAGCCATATCCCCAGGCTTTTTTATTTTTTATATTGAGGTAGAGCCTGGCTAAGTTTCTTAGGGTCTTGTAACATTACTGAGGCTGGTTTTGAATTAGCAGTCCTCCTGTCTCAGACTCATAAGCCACTGGTATTACAGGAATATGACACTGCACCTGGCCTAAAACAATTTTTTGAAGTCAGTTATTACATGCAAATATGGATTGTTTCAACTTATACCATAGAAATAACCATATAATATTTAATTTGTGAAATAAATTTATTAGAATTGGCACATGCCATTTATATGTACATAGATCTCACAAAAGAATTAAATCCTAGTGATCAAATGTGACACACAAAAGCTTGGACACATATGGACATTTGATTTATATCTTTGTTTTCTTCTTTCTAGACATCATGGGAGACAACCCCAAAATATTTAATGAGCGAATGGAGAAAATTGTGTCACTTTACCTAATCATTGCTTGGGGAAAAGATTGTCTTTTCCTAGTAATGGGAGAGAGTTTTTATTTTCCACTAATACTGCATGTTGGCTCTCATGCATTAAACTGAAACAGTAGGGCCTGGGGATATAACTCAGTTGGTAAAGTTCTTGCCTTGCAAGCACAAGGCCCTGGGTTCAAATCCCCAGCACCACAAATATATATATTTTATGATCAACTGTTTCAGTTATATATATATATGAAACAGTTGATCATAAAAAGACCAAAATCAGAAAACTTCTTGGACCTATTATAAGAAAAATAATGAGATAGATGATGGTTGAGGAGTGCCAAAAACAGTTAAGAGAGGAAAGTAACTCTTGACAACAGTATATAATAATTACTTATAAAATTCAAAGTAACCAGAGAAGTGTTGGGAGGTTTGAAACATAAAAATGACAATATTTGAGAAGATGAGAAGTACACATATTAGATCACTACACACTGTATACACATACTGAATTATAATGCTGGGTTCCATATCCAAATATAAATAGTAGGCTTTAATTAAAAATTGAAATAAACAAAAATCAATTCTTCAATGTTTTAACAACTATCTACATCACCTTGGATTTTAAATAGTACTCCATGCTCATTGCTATTTAACTTTTCTGATTTTTCTTAGTATCTTGCCTTTTAGATCTACATTTCTACAGTACCATGAAATGATTTAGCCTCACACACATATTTTCTTATGACTGTTATTTTTCAATATGTGGCTGTAAATGATTTAAAATACATATGTATTTTAAGACACCTGACTTACAGCACAAATATGCCTTCTATAGAAAATATTCCATCAGTAGTTCAATATAAAATTTTCAGTACCACTTTTGTGCTTCAGTCTCTGAACTGAAAAATTGCTTCCTTTGTGGAGAAGAAAATTGGAACTCTTAGGAGGTCCATTCAGGCTTGGGTAACATGTTCTATCTTTAATGAAAACCTTACAATGGAATGACCCTGAATCTTCTTTAACTGTGACTTTAATTACCACCCTAAGTACAGATGACTGAGTAGGAAATATTAGAATATATTCCTACTAATATTTGATAACTGGACTCGGCTCACTTAGAATAGTTATTCTGTTGATAATAACAGAATTTAAGACAGATAGTTACACTAGGATTCGAAGACAGTACTAAAGTACCACCAAAAATATTTCTATACATACTCCTAAAATGTTCTAACATCATGGAAATTTTGAGAAAACAATAGAAGTAGTCATTATAAAAAAATGAATTAAACCTCCCATGACACATGCATGAGAAATGGCATAATTAAATCATAATGACCAATATTTCTTGAGGTCATTATATTTCTGAAACATTTCCACAGATTGTACTTCATCTTCTTTAACACATACTTGTAGAATACATGTCACCTGACTGTCCATATTTCATAGATGAGATGATCAGTGTTTACCATCATAGACTGCTCAAGGTCATTCTTGAACTCAATGGAAGATCAGATGTAAATTCAAATGTGTATTACAGTGTATTTTCCTCAATGTTGCCTCAGTTCATATTTTAAAGATATAGGTCTGGTACTAAACCAGAATAAAGACAACACTGAAATGATATATTTAACTGTAAACCTACTCCATTGACTTTTAGTTCTTTACAAAGTTGGAATTCTCTATAATTATGCATTCCTCCCAATTGAATTCAACACATATTGTAGAGCTTCTCATATGTACCTGGGGTTTTGTGAAGATGAGAAACATAAAAATGGGATGAGAATGTAGCTCAGTTGGTAGACTACTTGCCTTGAAAGCACAAAACCCTGGGTTCAATCCCAAGCACTTCAAAAAAACATTAAAACCAAGTAATCCCCCAGAGAAAACAAAGATGAAATTATTACCTAGAACTATTTTCAATAGCATATGGTAATTGTGAATGGATACAAATGGTGATGAACAGTGGGAAACCAACAATTGTTATATGATCCAGACCTGATTTGGAAATAACAGGAGAATGGTACCTGGAGGGTGTCAGAGAAACTTGAGTACTGAAGGGGGAAACGTGTGTGTTGGGGTGATTGAAGACATTTCCTGATGATATGAGTGGAGGCTGAGATTGATAATGATGTTACTATTTGAAATAAAGACTTTCTCTTCCTTTTCTCCTAAGATATAATGTGATTCTTTGCCCAAAAGATGAAAAAGACCAACCAACTATATGATCTTATTAGTATGAGAAATGCACTTTTCTCTGAAGTTGTCATTGGGATCTCAGCCAACATCATCCTTCTTCTCTTCCACATCTTCAGGTTTCTTCTCCAGCACAAGCTGAAGCCCACTGACTTGATCATTGGACTCTTGGCTCTAATCCACATAGGGTTGCTGATAATTATTGGGCACACTGCTACAAATATTTTTGTGCCTCAGGTCTTTTGGGATAACAACAAATGTAAATCATTGATCTATTTATACAGGTGTTGAGGGGCTTCTCCATTTGTGCCACCTGCCTGCTGAGTGTCCTCCAGGCAATCACCTTCAGTCCCAGGAGCTCCTGCTTGGCAAAGTTCAAACATAAGTCCCCACATCAGAGTCTGTGTTCCCTTGTGTTCCTGTGGGTGCTCTACATGTCCCTGAGTGCTCACTTCTCAATCTCTCCTACTGTGATCCCCAATGTGACCTCACGTGGTCTTGTAATTATTACTGAATACTGCACAATTTTACCACTGAGTTACTTCCTCAGGCATTTATTTTATGTATTAGGTGTATTCTGGGATGGCTTTCTTATAGGGCTCATGGCTCTCTCAAGTGGGTACATGGTGACCCTCTTGTGCAGGCATAAGAAGCACTTCCAGAAACTTCATATCACCAGTCTTTCTCCCAGAGCAAACCCTGTACAGAGGGCCACCAGGACCATCCTGCTGCTCATGAGTTTCTTCATGCTCATGTACTGTTTGGACTGCATCTTTTCTTCCTTAAGGCCTATGTGGAACAATGACCATGTTTGTCAGTTTATCAAGATGATGGTGGCTAATGGCTATGCCACAACCAGTCCTTTGTTGCTAATCTGTACTGAAAAACAAATTATTAACTTCTTCAAATCCTTTTTGGGAAAGACAAAACATGTTTCACTAGAGTGATAGGTAATTTTTCTGAATGTACCAAAACACTGGCTTCTGAATAGTAAATCACAGCACAGACTATATGATCCCTGGGTTAAGAGAATATGGATATGTGCATGTTTTGCTAAATCTGTTTACTTTGAGACAATTGAATAAAAAGCATGCAATAGAAACAGAAATCATTTACTTTTTTGAAATCACATAAGGGACCCAACCTGTCTACTTGGGGTCAGCAAGTGATTTTTATGAGGTAGGTCTCATGTTCATGGGCTTGGTTAGCCATTTATAAGACATTAAGAGTATACAGCACTTTTTATAAAGTGCTTCAGTGAGTTGTATTTTGTTCAACCAAATATATCAATATTTATTTCCCTGAATTACCACCTGATCCATCAATTATCTTTTTATTTTTATGTATTCATTTTGGGGGACACCAGGGATTGAACTCTGGGGACTCAGCCACTGAGTCACATTCCCAGCCCTATTTTGTATTTTATTTGGAGACAAGGTCTCACTTAGTTACTTAGTGCCTCACTTTTGCTGAGGTTGTCTTTCAATTCAAGATCCTCCTGTCTCAGTCAGCCCAGCCACTGGGGTTACAGGTATTCACCACCACAATTGTCCTTTGATTGATCTGTTTGAAACAATTCAACATAGGAACTCAAGTTATCACATGCACACCAGTGCTCCTAGTAGCATTATTCATGATAGCCCAATGTGGAAATAACTCAATGTCCAAAAGCATCTGAAGATACAAATAAAACATAGCCTGGCTATACCATGGAATATTAATCAGTGTGGAACAGAGGAACAAATTCTTCAGCAAGTAATTTTTGAACTTTGATGACATTATTGCAAGTGAATTGTCAGTCACAAAAGAACAAATGCTGGGACTAAAATTATAGTTCAGTAGTAGAGTCCTTGCCTGGCATGTGTGAGAGACTGTGTTGTAAACTCATTATCAAATAAAAATTAATCAATTACAGATATTGTGTCCATCTACAGCTAAAAATAATTTTTAAAAGAAGAACCAATGTTATAATAGTTTAATGTAGAAGGTAGAAATATGAGTAGAAACTTTTATAGACAGAAAAACAGAATGGCATTTACCAGGAGCTGAGGGAGGGAGTCAGTGAGGAATTCCTATTTGATACAATACACAGGGATAGTTTGGGAAGAAGAAAAAGTGCTGGAGGTGGATGGTAATTATTTTCACAATAGTGTGGATATGCTGGCTGCCTATAACCTGAACTATTATAAAGCATCAAAGTTGTAAATTTTCTGTTATGTGCATCTGACCATAATGAAAAGTGCCCAATGACGTTCATTATTTCACATGTAATACACCAGATACAGGAGGAAAAAAACCATATGTTCTTACTTATTTGTGAAAAGCAATGAATAAATGTAGTAGAAGAGAAAGGAATGGTGGTCATCAGAGAATGGGAAGAACAGGGAGAGGGCAGATGAAAAGAGATCAGTGAGGGGCACCAGGAGCAGAGTTGAGGAATCCCTTCTGGTACTTCTTTGGCACAGTAGGGTAACTATTGGTTAAAATAATCTAAAATATATTTCAAAATTCAATTTCCAACACATAAAAATAATTAATAGTTGAAGAGATGGAAATGCTTATTACTATGATCTGATTACTACAACCTATACACATGTACTGAAATACCATAAGTTACCCCATTAAAATGCACATGTACAAATATATCTTTAAAAATAGTTTCCAGTGTTTTTATGAACAGATAAGAAAAGATTCTCAAAAATAAAAGTGATTTGATGGCATGATTCTCAAAATGCCAAAATAAAATTTTCTAAATGTTTCATTGGATTTTAGTAAATTGGGTCCAAATCATTTTGTTGTCATTGTTTGGGATCAGGGATTGAACCCTGCATTGATTAACTACTGAGACATGTCTCCAGCCCTTTTTATTTTGAGACAGGTTATTGATAATTTGCTTGGCTATGTTTTCCAAGCCTGACCTTGAACTTGTGATTATCCTGGATCATTCTTCTAAGTCCCTCAAATTATAGGTGTATTCTTTACAGACACTTGCAAGGTATCTGAAAAGGAAGAAGAATTCTTGTTATGGATTCAGTTAAGCAGCAGCTACAAAAGGGTATGTAGCCTTAGGTAGGAAGAGTTTTCATTTTCTGGGAAAGTGTTTTACATTAGTTCGCAATGTCAAATTCAAATTATACAGGAATACATGGAAAATTGCTGACCTTGATAGTTCATGCTGTGGAGAGTACAGATTTGTAGTATTTTTTGAATTAGAAAAAGGAAAAAAATAGGAGATGCGTAGTTGAATTGGAGGACAGCATTATATGTCACCAAATATTTCAGCAGATGAACTGTGGGAAATATTACAATATCATATATCTTCTACTGACTTATAGTATCACTGCTCCTGTCTGGTAATTTTGCTTTAAAATTATGATGTAGAGAAATAGCCAAAATTAGAGGTAAATTATAAAATAGGTTGCAACATATATACCTACTAAATGATAAAATAATCAAAATCCACAATAGCAGTGCCTAGATTCATGGTCATGTCCAATTAGTTAAAATGATAGGATACTGTGCCACAGTGTTGCAGAAAGTGACAAGAGTGGAGGGGAAATATGGAGACATGAAAAGAACCTTCACCAAAGAAGCACTATACACATCATGTCAACATCTGAAAAGATGCTTAACAGTTTATGCCACTGGGGAAATAAAATTTAAAATACTGGAAGATCCCACTCACCACTTATAAGTAAAAGAACTTTACACAAAACCCAAGAATAACAAATAGTGGTTGATTGCAGATCATAGGAAGTCTCCTTGATTTTTGTTGGGAAGTCAAATATGTTCTTCTGGAGAAGGGGCATTGAGATTTTATCCTTAATAAAGTTACCCTATGACACAGTGATTATTTACCCAAATTATTTGTAAACTGATGCCCACAGAAATAGTGTATGTTACTGAAGGCATGTCACTGAATGGAAAGTTATTAAGGAGGTCATGGGTTTGAGAAAAACAAAGAATGTAGTGCTTTGCTAATAAAAAAGGGGAAACACAGAGAACTCCAGACATAGAGGCTATGATTCTGCCCATTGAAGGAAACTGTTATTTTTTTTTTCTTTTGAAGGTTTTCAGAGACTACCTGTCAGGAATTTCTGTGGGGGAATTCGGATTCACATGTTACTTTAGGAGAGAGCCATTCTTGAGATCTTCTGGTGCCATTCTTGATGTCTTAATTACTTGGTTCCATTGGTGGGTGGGCACTCAAAGACAGATAATTGGGATTAGAATCAGAAAATTTAATCTTGTTCCCTGCCCCCAAGTGAAGGAGAAGGAGAGGGAGAAAAGGAAAAGAAAACATGTTCATTTTAAAAGAAGCCTCAGTGTCAGAGTGGTATGGACTATATTCAAACCACTAGGTGGACCACTGCTGCATATGCAAGTGTTGACAGCAGCTTCATTCAGTGACATAGTAAGTTGGACAGAATGCAGACATTCTTTTGCAAATTTATGGAGAAGCAAATGAACTTCTTTCAACAAATGTCTATGCATCAAAAAAGAGTAGTCTACTGATTAGCTCAACAACAAGAATAAAACTCAAATGCATTTTACTAAGTCAAAGAAACCAGGATACAAAAGGTACTTATTTCACTCCATTTACATGACATTCCTGAAAAGGAGATAATATAGAGTAAACAGGAAACCTACTGGGTTTTAGGGTTAGACAAAAATACAACTTTTAGATAAAAAGTAGATGTGACCTGGCATCCTGTGCCTACAGTCCAAGCTGCTTAGGAAGCTAAGGCAGGACAGTATGAACCCACAAGAGTGAGTACAGTCTGGGCATCCCAACAAGACTATTTCACCAAAAAAGTAAAAAAAGACAACAATAACACACACACACACACACACACACACACCACCTAGGATATTTTTAAGGTGAAGGAATTCTCCTGTACTCTGCTGGGTTGAAATATGAATGAATGCCTGCCATTTTTCAAAACAATGGAATTCATTTTACAAAGAGTGAATTCTAATATGGGGAAATAAAAGAAAAACTTTAAAGTGGAAGTGAGAGTATAACAGTGGTCCATTGTGACTTTTAAACATAGCCTTTGCTAATTATTTTAAAAGTTTCTTGTTTGTCTTTGTCTATTCTCCCTCTCCCCCTCCTTAACCTGGGGGCAGGGAACAAAACTCCCTTGAGTTGTATGTGCTCCACAGGGAGGAGAGGTCACCAGAAGAACTAAGAAATGGCTGAATCCGAAGTTACAAGTGAATTTTTTTTTTATTGTAAACAAATGGGGTACATGTTGTTTCTCTGTTTGTACATGGCGTAAAGGCATACCATTTGTGTAATCATAAATTTACATAGGGTAATGTTGTTTGATACATTATGTTATTTTTCCCTTCCCCCAACCCCTCCCACCCCTCTTTTCCTCTATACAGTCCTTTCTTCCTCCATTCTTGCCCCCCTCCCTAACCCTAACTCTAACCCTAACACTAACCCCTCCCACCCCCATTATGTGTCATCATCCACTTATTAGCGATATCATTCGTCCTTTGGTTTTTTGAGATTGGCCGGTCTCACTTAGCATGATATTCTCCAATTTCATCCATTTGCCTGCAAATGCCATAATTTTATCATTCTTTATACCTGAGTAATATTCCATTATATATATACACCACAGTTTCTTTATCCATTCATCAAATGAAGGACATCTAGGTTGGTTCCACAATCTGGCTATTGTGAACTGAACAGCTATGAACATTGATGTGGCTGTATCTCTGTAGTCTGCTGATTTTAAGTCCTTTGGGTATAGGCCAAGGAGTGGGATAGGTGGGTCAAATGGTGGTTCCATTCCAAGTTTTCTAAGGAGTCTCCACACTGCTTTCCAAAGTGGCTGCACTAATTTGCAGCCCCACCAGCAATGTATGAGTGTACCTTTCTCCCCACAACCTCACCAACACCAGTTGTTGCTTGTATCCTTGATAATCGCCATTCTAATTGGGGTGAGATGGAATCTTAGGGTGGTTTTGATTTGCATTTCTCTTATTACTACAGATGTTGAACATTTTTCCATATGTTTGTTGATTGCTTATAGATCTTCTTCTGTGAAATGTCTATTCATTTCCTTAGCCCATTTGTCGATAAGATTATTTGCATTCTTGGTGTACAGTTTTTTGAGTTCTTTATAGATTCTGAAGATTAGTGCTCTATCTGAAGTATGATTGGCAAAGATTTTCTCCCACTCTGGAGGCTCTTTCTTTGCATTGTTGATAGTTTCCTTTGCTGAGAGAAATCTTTTTAGTTTGAATCTATCCCAGTTATTGATTCTTGCTTTTATTTCTTGTGCTATAGGAGTCCTGTTGAGGAACTCTAGTCCTAAGCCAACATGTTGAAGCTCTGGTCCTACTTTTTCTTCTATAAGATGCAAGGTCTCTGGTCTGATTCTGAGGTCCTTAATCCATTTTGAGTTTAGTTTCATGCATGGTGAGAGATATTGGTTTAGTTTTATTCTGTTGCATATGGATTTCCAATTCTCCCAGCACCATTTGTTGAAGAGGCTATCTTTTCTCCATTACATATTTTTGGCCCCTTTGTCTAGTATGAGAAAATTGTATTTATCTGGGTTTGTGTCCGTGTCCTCTATTCTGTACCATTGATCCACCTTTCTATTTTGGTACCAATACCATACTGTTTTTGTTACTATTGCTTTGTAGTAGAGTTGAAGATCTGGTATTACGATACCCCCTTCTTCACTCTTTCTGCCAAGGATTGCTTTACCTATTCTGGGTTTTTCAATCTTCCAGATGAATTTCATAATTGCTTGCTCTATTTCTGCAAGGTACATCATTGGGATTTTATTGGAATTGCATTGAATCTCTATAGACTTTTGGTAGTATGGCCATTTTGACAATATTAATTCTTCCTATCCAAGAACATGGGAGATCTTTTCATGTTCTAAGGTTTTCTTTAATTTCTTTCTTTAGTGTTCTGTAGTTCTCATTGTAGAGGTCTTTCACCTCTTTTGTGAGATTGATTCCCAAGTATTTTATTTTTTTTGATGCTATTGTGAATGGGGCAGTTATCCTAATTTCTCTTTCTGAAGATTCATCACTTATGTATAAAAATGCATTAGATTTATGTGAATTGATCTTATATCTCGCTACTTTACTGAATTCACTTATGAGATCTAAAAGTTTTCTGGTGGAATTTCCTGGTTCCTCTAAGTATATAATCATATCATCAGCAAATAGGGATAGTTTTAGTTCTTCTTTTCCTATTCGTATCCCTTTAATTTCTGTGGTCTGTCTAATTGCTCTGGCTAGAGTTTCAAGGACGATATTGAAAAGAAGTGGTGAAAGAGGATATCCCTGCCTTGTTCCAGTTTCTAGGGGGAATGCTTTCAGTTTTTCACCATTTAGAATGATATTAGCCATGGACTGAGCAAAGATGGCCTTTACAATGTTAAGGAATGTTCCCACTATCCCTATTATTTCTAGTGTTTTGAGCATGAAGGGGTGCTGTATTTTATCAAATGCTTTTTCTGCATCTATCGAAATAATCATGTGATTCTTGACTTTAAGTCTATTGATATAGTGAATTACATTTATTGATTTCCTGATGTTGAACCAACCTTGCATCCCTGGGATGAAACCCACTTGATCATGGTGCACTATCTTTTTAATATGTTTTTGTATGCGATTTGCTAAAATTTTGTTGAGAATTTTTGCTTCAATGTTCATTAAGGATATTGGTCTGAAATTTCCTTTCCTTGATGCGTCTCTGTCTGGTTTAGGTATCAGGGTAATATTGGCTTCATAGAATGAGTTTGGGAGGGTTCCCTCCTCTTCTATTTTATGGAATACTTTGAGAAGTATTGGAATGAGCTCTTCTTTAAAGGTTTTGTAGAACTTGACTGAGAACCCATCTGGTCCTGGACTTTTCTTTGTTGGTAGGCTTTTGATGACTTCTTCTATTTCATTACTTGAAATTGGTCTATTTAAATAGTGTATGTCCTCCTCGTTCAGTTTAGGCAATTCGTATGTCTCTAGAAACCTGTTGATGTCTTTGAAATTTTCTATTTTGTTGGAGTATAGATTTTCAAAATAGCTTCTAATTATGTTTTGTATTTCAGTCGTGTCTCTTGTGATATTTCCTTGTTCATTCCGAATTTTAGTGATTTGGGTTTTCTCTCATCTTCTCTTTGTTAGTGTGGCTAAAGGTTTATCAACTTTGTTTCTTTTGTCGAAGAACCAACTATTTATTTTGTCAATTTTTTGTATTGTTTCTTTTGTTTCAATTTCGTTGATTTCAGGTCTGAGTTTCACTATTTCCTGTCTTCTACTACTTTTGGTGTTGGTCTGTTCTTCTTTTTCTAGGGCTTTGAGCTTTAGTGTTAGGTCGTTGATTTGTTGAGTTTTACTTCTTTTATTAAATGCGCTCCATGAAATAAATTTTTTCTAAGTACTGCTTTCATAGTGTCCCAGAGATTTTGATATGATGTTTCTTTGTACTCATTTACCTCTAAGAATTTTTTAATTTTCTTCCTAATATCTTCTTTATCCATTCATCATATAATAGCATATTGTTTAATATCCAGGTGTTGGAGTAGTTTCTGCTTTTTACTCTTTCATTTATTTCTAATTTAAATCCATTATGATCTGATAGAATACAAGGTAGTGTCTCTATCTTCTTGTATTTGCTAACATTAGCTTTGTGGCATAATATATGGTCTATTTTAGAGAAGGATCCATGTGCTGCTGAGAAGAAAGTGTATTCACTCTTGGTTGGATGGTATATTGTATAAATGTCTGTTAAGTCTAAATTATTGATTGTGTTATTGAGATCTATGGTTTCTTTGTTCAATTTTGGTTTGGAAGATCTGTCCAGTGGTGAAAGAGGCGTGTTAAAATCACCTAGTATTATTGTGTTATGGTCTATTTTGTTTCTACATTTGAGAAGGATTTGTTTGACATACATGGATGAGCCACTGTTTGGGTCATAGATGTTTATGATTGTTATATCTTTCTGATTTATGCTTCCTTTAAGCAGTATGAAATATCCTTCTTTATCCCTTCTGACTAACTTTGGCTTGAAGTCCACATTATCTGAAATGAGGGTGGATATTCCAGCTTTTTTGCTGAGTCCATGTGCATGGTATGTTTTTCCCCATCCTTTCACCATTAGTCTATGGGTATCTCTTACTATGAGGTAGTCTCCTACAGGCAACATATTGTTGGATCTTTCTTTTTAATCCAATCTGCCAGTCTATGTCTTTTGATTGATGAATTCAGGCCGTTAACATTCAGGGTTATTACTGAGATATGATTTGTATTCCTGGTCATTTGGTTCATTTTTTAAATTTTATTTATTTATTTATTTATTTTTTGACACAACTTCATCCCTCCTTTATTTGACAGTTCATTTAGGATAATTCCTCCCTTTGCTGATTTGCTTCTTTGTGTTTTATCTCTTCCTCATGGAATATTTTGCTGAGAATGTTCTGTAATGCTGGCTTTCTTTTGTAAATTCTTTTAGTTTTTGTTTATCATGGAATGATTTTATTTCATCGTCAAATTTGAAGGTAAGTTTTGCTGGGTATAAGATTCTTGGTTGGCATCCATTTTCTTTCAGAGCTTGAAAAATGTTGTTCCAGGCCCTTCTAGCTTTCAGGGTCTGGATTGAAAAATATGCTGATATCCATATTGGTTTCCCCCTGAATGTAATTTGTTTTTTTTTCTCTCACAGCCTTTAAAATTCTGTCTTTATTTTGTATGTTAGGTATTTTCATTATAATGTGCCTTGGTCTGGGTCTGTTGTAATTTTGTGTATATGAAGTTGTAAAAGCCTCTTGAACTTGATTTTCCATTTCATTCTTCAAATTTGGGAAATTTTCTGATATTATTTCATTGAATAGATTGTTCATTCCTTTGGTTTGTTTCTCTAAGCCTTCCTCAATCCCAATAATTCTCAAATTTGGCCTTTTCATGATATCCCATAGTTCTTGCAGATTTTGTTCATAATTTCTTACCATCTTCTCTGTTTGTTCAACTTTGTTTTCAAGGATAAATATTTTGTCTTCAATATCTGAGGTTCTGTCTTCCAGGTGTTCTATCCTATTGGTTGTGCTTTCTATGGAGTTCTTAATTTGGTTTATTGTTTCCTTCATTTCAAGGATTTCTGTTTGGTTTTTTTCAATATCTCTAACTCTTTATTGAAATGATCTTTTGCTTCCTGTATTTGCTCTTTTAACTGTCAATTTGTGCTATCATTCCATGCCTGCATTTGTTCTTTCATCTCATCATTCAATGTCTGCATTTGCTCTTTCTTCTCATCATTTGCTTCCCTGATCATTTTAATTATGTACATTCTGAACTCCCTTTCTGTCGTTTCTTCTGCCATGCTGTCGTTGGATTTTATTGATGTAACATCTAGATTTGTTTGGGGCATTTTCTTCCCTTGTTTTCTCATATTGTTCAGGAATCAGTGGGTCCTTAAGATATTGCAGATTTCCTCTATTGACTTATAATGTCCCTGAAGATTGCTAGTATATCCCCTCTTATCCTTCAGTAGCCTGCAGTTTGGAGGAAGTTGATAATGCAGTGCTCCACAAGGAAGTTGCCTCTCTAGGGTTGGTGAACCTCAGGTGGGGTTTATTTCCTGATAGTGGGCAGAGGTGCCTCCACTTGTTGACCAATGGTCATCCAAAGGGTAACTAGGCTGCAGGCTGAGGCAAGGTCTGTTTGTGCCTGTGTCTCTGGTTTTACCATCCTTGTGGGAAAACCTCACCCGGCAGGGAAGACTCACCCAGTGGGGAGGTCTCGCTGGTCAGTTCCCCTCCTAGAGGTTCCCCTCCATCTACAACTACTGCCTGGGCTGGGCTGCCTTTCTCTGCCACGTTCCCAGGGGCCCAAACCTACCTCCTAGGCCTGGGAGCCTCACCCTTCACAGACAAGTCTCCTTAGGCTGACTCTCCTCAGAGAATCTGTCTGCAGTCCTGTAAACTTCTCTCTGCCCGTAGGCATGTCTCTGTTCGGCTCTTCCACCAAGAAGCCACCTAGGTCCTGGGATACTGCTCTGCACCTAATCGCCTGGCTATGCGGTCCCTCCTCTGAGCCACCACCTGGAGCCCTGTACAATAGGTCCAAGACCCATAGACCCGCCACACACCTCTTCCTCTGGTCAGCCGCCTGGTTTCTGACACAGTCACTAGGAGTCCAAGCAACTCACTTCACGTCTCCTCCTCCTGCCAACTGCCCGTAGCTTTAGGCAGTCACTCCAAGTCCAAGTGACCCGCCCTGTCCCTCCTCCTCCTTGGGGTAGCCCCCCGGGTGTTCAGGAATGGTCGCTCGGAGACCAAGTGACCCACCGTCCTCCTCCTCCAGGCAGGCCACTGGTGTTCAGGAGCAGTTGCTTTGATTCCAAACAACTCACCACTCACCTCCTCCTCTGGCAACCGCCTGTGCCTCTGATGCAGTCACTCCTAGACCAAGAGACTTGCTGTGCTTCTCCTCTTCCTCTGGGCAACCCCCAGTGTTCAGAAGCAATTGCTCTGAGTCCAAGCAGCTCACCACACAGCTCCTCCTCAGGCAGCTGCCAGGAGCCCCAGTGGTTGCTCCGTGTCCAAGCGCTGTACTGAACCGCCACCTCTACGATGATACCAGTTGTCCGTGTTTACCGCTCCAGCAGTGGGGAGGGGCATCTCACCAGGCAACTCTCCTTCACAAAGTTCCCTGTGTTCCTGGGCTACCACCCCATCCGGGATGCCTCCCCAACGGGAGAGACTCACCCGGTGGCTTTGAGTTGGTCCCAAGTCTCTCGCTATCTCCTCTTTTGAATCCTGCATCCTGGAGCAACATGAAATGCAGCCACCCTCTAGTCCACCATCTTGAAAAACCCCCACAAGTGAATTTTAATGCACCATCAGGGTGCACCTGAGACCCCGTTCCAGGGCCCTCCTGGAATGCAGTCTTTGTATACCTTCTCTAAAATGTTTTCCCTGAAGGGCAGAACTACTGCCTCTGGGTCAGAAGTCCCTGTGTTTCTTCTTTGCTTACAAATAAATAGAACTTCAAAATCATGTCCTTATTTTTGGATTGACATTGGGGACAAGGACCAAGTTTTCAGTATCAAAACTGGAGACCAAGATGAGACCTGAAAGCAGCCAATGCTCTGGTTTATTGGGCAGGCCTGGCCCCTTATGCAATCACACTTCCATACTGAGGAGGTAAGGCTAATTTTTTTGAGAGCTGACTGCTGGAAAGCTAGGAGAAAGGCTAGTATGCCTTGGGTTAATTCAGAGGGAATCCTTCTGGGAGTAAAGGGAAATACAGAGAGACCATCCCAGCAACTTTCAGAGTCCCTTTTGCTTCAGGGAACACCCACCTTCCTTTCCTGAACTCTATGGATTGTTTCATTGTGGTCTAATTTGAGAAAAATGAAACTGAAAGCAGTAAGTGTAAGAACCCAGAATTCACTCTGGACACAGGAACACACATAAGTGAGTTTATTAAGCACACAGACAAAGTGTCTCCCTGCAGGGTGAGAGAGAAAATGAGAGGAAAAGAGACAGGGTGCACGTGTGCAGGAGAGAGTGAAATGGTGAGTAGGAGAGAGAGTGTGAAAATGGTGGGGACACCATTCTTAAGGAGTTGATTTCTGTAGGGGAACAGGGACCAATAACAGAGAAGGATACTTGCCAGCTGAATGATGAACAAATAGCTAGCTAGGATGTTCACAGTCTGACAAGTGAGGTTGTAAATTGGGACGCAGGGGAAATGACTGCAGAGTAAAGGGCAGGGGAGAAGCTTTATATTATATTACAGTAAGTCTCCACACCTTGGCCATTTTCTAAGCTCCCCTGTGTACCTACTATTGGCATCACAGTTTCCATTTTACTGCCACCATTATTCTGCCCCCTCCATAAACACAATATTTTACAACCCAGAATGTCAGTCTGTGAAAATTCTCGGCAGCCACTGGTACAATCTTTAACCTGTGAACTTTGTCACCAGCAATTGGTCCTTTGCCCACTAAATTCCACTACTTAAGAGAAGCTTCCCAGGATATAAGATCAATGCTCATAAATCTAATGCATTTTTATACATAAGTGATGAATCTTTAGAAAGAGAAGTTAGGAAAAATGTCCCATTACAGTAGCTTTGAAAAAAGTAAAATACATGGGAACCAATCTAACAAAAGAGGTGAAAGCCCTCTACAATGAGAACTACAGAACACAAAAGAAAGAAATTAAGGAAAACCTTAGAAGATGGAAAGATCTCCCATGTTCTTGGATAGGCAGAATTAATATTGTCAAAATGGCCATACTACCAAAAGTGCTATACAGATTCAATGCAATTCCAATTAAAATCCCAAAAACTTACCTTACAGAAATAGAGGAAGCAATCATGAAATTCATCTGGAAGAATAAGAAACCCAGAATAGCTAAAGCAATCCTTAACAGGAAGAGTGAAGCAGGGGGTATCACAATACCAGAACTTTAACTATACTACAAAGTAATAGTAACAAAAATGGTATGGTATTGGTACCAAAATAGACAGGTAGATCAATGGTACAGAACAGAGGACATGGACACAAATCCAAATAAATACAATTTTCTCATACTAGACAAAGGGGCCAAAAATATGCAATGGATAAAAGACAGTCTCTTCAACAAATGGTGCTGGGAAAACTGGAAAACCATATGCAACAGAATGAAACTAAACCCTTATCTCTCACCCTGCACAAAACTCCCCTCAAAATGGATCAATGACCTTGGAATCAGACCAGAGACCCTGCATCTAAAGGAGAAAAAGTAGGTCCAAGTCTTCGTCATGTCAGCTTAGGATCAGACTTCCTTAACAGGACTCTCATAGCACAAGAAATAAAAGCAAGAATCAATAACTGCATAGATTCAAACTAATAAGTTTTCTCTCAGCAAAGGAAACTATCAGTAATGTGAAGTGAGAGCCTACAGAGTGGGAGAAAATCTTTGCCACTCACACTTCAGATAGAGCACTGATTTCCAGAATATATAAAGAACTCAGAAAACTCTACAACAAGAATACAAATAACCCAATCAACATATGGGCTAAGGAAATGAATGGACAATTCACAGAAGAGGATCTACAAGCAATCAACAGATATATGAAAAAATGTTCAACATTTCTAGTAATAAGAGAAATGCAAATCAAAACTACACTAAGATTCTATCTCACCCCAAATAGAAGGGCAATTATCAAGAATACAAGCAACAATAAGTGTTGGTGAGGATGTGGGAAAAAAGGTACACTCATACATTGCTGGTGGGGCTGCAAATTAGTGCAGCCACTCTGGAAAGCAGTATGGAGATTCCTTAGAAAACTTGAAATGGAACCACCATTTGACCCAGCTATCCCACTCCTTGGCCTGTACCCAAAGGACTTAAAATCAGCATACTACAGAGATAAAGCCACATCAATATTCATAGCTGCCCAATTCACAATAGCCAGATTGTGGAACCAACCTAGATGCCCTACAATTGATGAATGGATAAAGAAGCTGTGGTATATATATAAAATGGAATATTACTCAGATATAAAGAATAGTAAAATTGTGGCATTTTCAGGCAAATGGATGAAATTGGAGAATATCATGCTATGTGAGATAAGCAAATCTCAAAAAACCAAAGGATGAATGATCTCGTTGATAAGTGGTTGATGACACATATTGGGGGGTGGGAGGCGGACAAGAAGAGAGGAAGGAGGGACTGTATAGAGGGGAAAAGAGAGGTGGCAGGGGTGGGGGGAGGAAAAATAACAGAATGAATCAAAAACTATTACCCTAGGTAAATGTATGATTACAAAAATGGTATGCGACTACTTCATGTACAGAGAAACAAGATGTATCTCAATTGCTTACAATAAAAATAAATTTAAAAGTAGAAGCTTCCCCCACCTTTTTTTTCTCTCTTTCTCCCAGTCCTGAGAGCAGACACTCTGGTTCACCACGTAATTAATTCTCTTTTGTGGGTTCCCATGTTTGGAATGTTTTTTTCTGTGCATTCATTGGGGCCACAACTCAGATCAGGCACCCCAGAGTGCTTGCTCCCATTGATTCAAGGGTCTGAGCTACCTTGGGACCTGAACTCAGCCACATTTTTCTTTTTTCTTTCTTTCTTTATTTATTTTGATACTGGGTACAAACTCAGTACCTTGTTCTTGTGAGGTAAGCACTCTACCAGATGAACTATCTCCCCAGCTCCACATTTTTCTTGCACATATCCAGACCCTGATTCTACATATCTGGTCACTCTTCCTCAGGACATTTGTGGTACCCCTGGTGTAGAAGCTATGGTTAAGTGGGAGTTGGAAACTTGGGGGGGATTTTTCCCTATCTGGTTTGTTTTAAAGACACCCACCTACTAGCCACAGTTTTGTTTTGCTTTGTTTATATCTGTTTCTGGATTTTTAAGATGTGGGTAATACTGTGTTGATCCTATAGATTGGTTCTTGGGAAATATTCTAGCAGAATGTGCCATCTGTGGATATAAACCTAAGGAAAAATGTTTTGATTAAAAATCATTTAACAGAGTCCTTGCTGAACAGACATCAAAAAGCATTTGATGCTAATTGGGTTAATTGTTGGAATCTATGCTATAAAGATGTGAAGGTACCAAGGCCCATGACTATATATTTGACTGTGTGCTTTTAGTCCTTAAGTCTAAATGTCCACACACATTTTCATATTTCTGCTATTCTGTGCCCAAGGAGTGAAATAAAATGCTTAAATGCACAGATTACCTTTACATTAAATAAAAAGGCATTTTGAGAACCCACTACAGTCATTGTCTGACAATTAAGTAGCCTATCTGATTGAGAGTGGGGGATCAAAGTGGCCAGTCATTAAAAACTTGGAAATTGGTTCCACTAGTATTAAATAACAGTCTGTGGACAAATCATTCTCCCCTTTTAAGATCTGACAGTATGACCTCTTAGGCCAGGATGTAACAGTGGTCCACGTTGTAAGTTCATGACCTACAAATGACAGAGGCAGGAGACAGGTAACAAACTTTGGATCGGCAAGCTTTCCTTTATTCTGGAGCAAAGTCCATCAATCAGGCACAGGGGTGTCCAATTTCTGAATATGGAGGAGTTATAAAAGGAGTCTGTGTTTTGTATTTTCATTGGAGACTGCAAACATGCAGTTTTGACAGTCAGGAACTAGCTGTACAGGTTACAACTGACATAGAAAGGTAGTAGTAAAAAGGTTGAAACTCATTATTATCCAGGGAGAGAGAAGTCCAGATCCCAAGGGATGAGCACTCAAATGTTGACCACGGTTTTACTTTCTCTGGGATCCACTGCTTCCCAGAGATTCAGTATTTGCTGTGTGTCTCCATTTAGAGCTAATTTGCAATTGGGAAAATTCAATGTTCAGGGTTCAGCATTCAGGATCTGCCCCTTTCCTTTAGTGCTCATTGTTATTAGGAAAGGATTTACTGGGAGAGGTTTAAAATTAGACCAATTTCCCCTCCCTGCACCCAAGGCACACTGTCCCTCCATTTTTCTTGGGGAACTGTTTTGCAGAAATATTATTTTTCATAATCCTTCAAGAATACTATATATTTGCTTGCAAAAATGAGTTATCACTGGTGGCACAACAAAACCCTCTGGGAAGCAGTAGAGAGATTCCTCAAAAAACTTGGAATGGAACCACCATTTGACCTAGCTATCCCACTCCTTGGCCTATACACAAAGGACTTAAAATCAGAATACTACAGTGATACAGCCATATTAATGTTTATAGCAGCTAAATACACAATAGCTAAATTATTGAACCAACCTAGCTACCCTTCAATAGATGAATGGATAAAGAAAATGTGGTATATATACACAATGGAACATCATTCAAAGAATAAAATTATGGCATGTGCAGGAAATGGATGAAACTGGTGATTATCATGCTAAGTGAAATAAGCCAATTCCAAGAGACAAGATGCCAAATGTTCTGATTTGTGGTGCTGACTCACAGTAATTGCAGGGCAGAGAGGAAGACAGGTTCAACAAATTGGGAAGAGAGAGTAGGGAATGGAATGGGTAAGACAGTAGAATGAATCATAGAACTTTTCTATGTTCATATATGAATACAAAACCAGTGAAACCCCACAACATGTACAATCAAAAATATGGGAAGTTAAACTCCATATATATATGTGATATGTCAAAATACATTCTACTGTCACATATAACTAAAAAGAACAAATAAATTTTAAAAATAGTAAATGATGGAGAGGATGAGGAGAAAAACAAACACTTTACACTGTTAGTAGGATTATTAATTAGGACAACCACTATGGAATTAAGGATGGAGGTTTCCTAAAACCCTGGACATGGAACTGCCTATGACCCAGTTATACCACTCCTCAGTATTTATACAAAACAATTAAAATTATTATACCATAGTGGTACAATCATACCCATGTTTATGGGAGCACAATTCACAAGAGGCAAGCTATGGAATGAGTTTAGGTGTCCATCAACAAATTAATGGATAAAAATGTGACATCTGTACACAATAGATTTGCATTTAGCAATGAAGAAGAATGAAATTATGTCATTTTTCAGGAAAATGGATGGAATGTGAGAACATTATGTGAAGTAAGACAACTAAGAAGGTCAGAGTCATGTGTTTTCCTTCATATATGGAAGCTAGAAAGGAAGAAGGTTATGAAAGTTGCAGAAACATCTCATAATCAGGAAGATCAGTAGAAGAGTGAAAAGGAACAGGGTGAGGGGAGGGAGAAGGGGTTTCTGGGGGAATAATACTGGCCAAATTATATTGTTATATTGTGTGCATGCATGAATATATAACATATTCCACCATTATATATAACCACATACACCAATAAAAAATGTGAAAAAAATCAGACTCTATCTTAATGACAGAGTTATAATTCATTATCTTCTATTTTATAGATGAGAAAATAGACATCAGGAGGGAAAAATTGATTTTTGGACATTCTGGGTGTCTATTGACAGGTTCAAAATGAATTTGTAGAAATTGCATCTTGACAGAGAGAATAAAAAGAAATTTCTGAGTCCTAGTCTCCACATGATGGGACAGTATCCCAGTGTGTTTCTGGTCCTTATGGTGAGAAACATGCAGAAGATGTGGCTTTTGATTTCAGTACTCCCAACTCTCTCCTATTCACATCTCTGTCATAGGATTGTCTGCAGGTCTGTGCAGTGATGAACTAGAATGTGATAAAGGGTTAATGAGGTGTTAAGTCTCAATGCCTTGATTACTATCACTTGTTCATTTCCAAAGTGACACAGAATATAAAAATTAGGACATTTTTACTAGACATAGATTCCATGGGTTCTGATCCTATCTGGAACATTTGTTAGTTGTGAGACCTTGAGTGAATTATTTCTCAGTCCTAAATCTCAAATGTTTTGTTCACAAAATGGGGATAATGTGAAGGAAAATGAAAATTAAATTAGTTAATCACCAAGAACAATGCCTGGCAGAAAAGTACTCAACAACTATTAGCTGCTCTGTTAAGTAGTGCTATGGACAAACCAAATAGAAAAAAAAAGGATATATACAGATGGCAAATAAACACAGAAAAAGATGCTCAACATCATGGTTTATAAGGAAATGGCAATTAATTACACTATAAGAATGGCTTAAATCCAATATCTGACAATGAAAATTTCTGTGTTTTAACAGGAATTATCATTCATTGCCAGCAGGATCACAAAATTGTACAGCCACTTTAAAGGAGTTGGGCATTTTCTTACAAAGCTAAACACAGTCTAACCATATTTCTAGCAAACACATTCTATGTGTTTATCTAGTGGATTTGAAAGCTGATGTCCACTGAAAAACCTCCATGCAAATGTTTACAACTTCTTGAATTGCCAGTTTGATTGACAGAAGCCTAGGAAATGCCTAGGATTGGGATAATTTTGGGTTCAACTGTGAGAGTGTTTCCAGAGATAATAGGCATGTGGGAGAGAAGACTGAAGGGGGAAACACCTGAAATATTGGAAGCACTATTCAATAGGCTGAAGGACTAGGAAGAAAAAGTGGAAGAAGGAAGAAGCTGCAGAAGATGAAGATGCATTCCTCTTGAGTGGGTGTGTCCTTTGCTGCATCATGAAAGCCCTCCCCAGATGGTGGCATCTTTTTATTAATTTTGTTTATTTATTTGATAGTAGAGTATATTTTGATATATTGATATACACCATCAGGAGATGAGAATAAGTAGAGAATAACTTATTCCAATTAGGGTCCCATTCTTCTGGTTGTACATGATGTGGAGTTTTACTGATCATTGATACATATGTGACCATAGGAATGCTATGTCTGGTTCTTTCTACTGTCTTTCCTACTCACATCCCCCCTCCCTTCCCTTCATTTCCCTTTGCCTAATCCACTGAAATCTGTTCTTCCCTCCCCACCTTATATTATGTTAGCATCTACATCTTAGAACTTTCAGCCTTTATTTTGGGGTGATTGCTTTAGTTCCATAGCATGGCAGTCTCTACTTTCATTATTTACAAGCAAAAGTCATAAACTTATTATTTTTGTACTTTAATTAATATTCCATTGTGTATATGTACCACATTTCCTTTATTCATTCTTCTGTTGAAGGCCACCTAGGTTGGTTCCATATCTTAGCTATTGGAAGCAGAGCTGCTATAAACATTTGGTGTGGCTGTGTCACTGTAGTGTGCTGATTTTAAGTCTTTTAGATATATACCAAGGAGTGGGATAAATGGGTCAAATGGTGGTTCCATTCCAGTTTTTTCTGGGGACTCTCTGTACTCCTTTCCAGAGGGGTTGCACCACATTCCAGTCATAATAGCAATGCATGAGTGAACCTTTTCCCCCACATTGTTACCAAAATTTATTGTTAATTTTACTCTTGATAATTGAATGATTTGGAAATCCTAGTACCTGGAACACTATGAAAACTAATTTCTATTCTTCATGCATTACCTAATCTGTGTTGTGCTGGTATAGCAGCACAAATGGGCTAAGAAGGACCCTGAACAGCCAAAGAAACCTCAATACAGCAAAGCTGAATGCATCATACTCCCTGATTTTAAAATATATTACAGAGATATAGGAATTAAAATACTGTGTTTGTAAAATTGCAGCAATGTACAGACCAATGCACAGCAAATAGAACCAGAATAGGCCCATGCATATGCTGTCAGCTCATCCTTGACAAGGGAGCCAATAATACACAATGAAGAAAGGATAATCTCTAACAAATGGTGCTGAGGACACTGGATATCTATGTAGAGAAGAAAGAAATCAGAACCTTATCTTACCCCTTACTGAAACATTAACTCAAAAGGAACAAAAAATACAAATGTGAGACTTGAATTTTTTAAATTCCTATAAGAAAATACTGGGGATCCATTTACCAATCTCTCTCCATCAGTCTAAAATACAAATACGATCATTCAGATTTGATCACTACACAGTGTTACATGTATCAAAGTATCATACTGTATCTCATAAGCAGGTGAAGTTACTATGTTTCAATCTAAAATAAAAGAAGACAAGAATAAGCTTTCCAAAAATTTAAAAAGAGAAGGCAGAAGAAAAGTTTCACAGTCTTGCTTTAGGAAATTGTTTCTTGGCAATAACAGAAAAAGGACAGGGAAAAGAAATATAAATAGACAAGTGAAATTTCATTAAACCAAAAATTTCTGCACAGCCAAATAAAGCATGAAGAGAGAAAAGATTCAACGGCCATAATGGGAGAGATTATTTGCATATCACCTGAGAAGAGCATAAGGTCCAAAAATATAATTAATTCCCAGAACTCTATAATAAATAACCTTATTAAAAACCAATAATGGAGCTGGGTGGTGTTGGCATGCCTGCAATCCCATTGGTCAGGAGATTGAGACGGGAGGATTGCAAGTTTGAGACCAGCCTCAATAACATAGTGAGGCCCCTGTGAAATTCAGTAAGACCTTGTCTTCAAAATAAAATATAAAAAGCACTAGGGACATGGCTTAGTGTTAAAGTTGCCCTGGGTTCAATCCCTGGTACAAAAGGACACCAAAAAAAGCAGTAAAATTTTATTTTATTTATTTATTTTTTTTAATTTATTTATTTTTTTTACGTTTACATAGGGTAATGATGTTTATTATATTTTTCCCCTCCCCCCCACCCCTCCCACCCCTCTTTTCCCTCTACACAGTCCTTCTTTCCTTCATTCTTACTGCTCTCCTTAGCCTAACTCTAAACCTAACCCTAAACCTAATGCTAGCCCCTCCCACCCCCCATTATATGTCCTCATCCGCTTATCAGCGAGATCATTTGTCCTTTAGTTTTTTGAGATTGGCTTATCTCACTTAGCATGATATTCTCCAATTTCGACCATTTGCCTACAAATGCCATAATTTTATCATTCTTCATTGCGGAGTAATATTCCATTGTATAAATATGCCACAGTTTCTTTATCCATTCATCAACTGAAGGGCATCTAGGTTGGTTCCACAATCTGGCTATGGTGAATTGAGCAGCAATGAACATTGATGTGGCTGTATCTCTGTAGTATGCTGATTTTAAGTCCTTTGGGTATAGGCCAAGGAGTGGGATAGCTGGGTCAAATGGTGTTTCCATTCCAAGCTTTCTGAGGAATCTCCACACTGCTTTCCAGAGTGGTTGCACTAATTTGCAACCCCACCAGCAATGTATGAGTGTTCCTTTTTCACCACATCCTCGCCAACACCTATTGTTGCTTGTATTCTTGATAATCGCCATTCTAATTGGGGTGAGATGAAATCTTAGGGTGGTTTTGATTTGCATTTCCCTTATTACTAGAGATGTTGAACATTTTTTCATATATCTGGTGATTACTTGTACATCTTCTTCTGTGAAGTGTCTGTTCATTTCCTTAGCCCATTTGTTGATTGGATTATTTGTATTCTTCGTGTAGAGTTTTTTGAGTTCTTTATAGATTCTGGAAATTAGCGCTCTATCTGAGGTATGGTTGGCAAAGATATTCTCCCACTCTGTAGGCTCTCTCTTCACATTTCTGATAGTTTCCTTTGCTGAGAGAAAGCTTTTTAGTTTGAATCTATCCCAGTTGTTTATTCTTGCTTTTATTTCTTGTGCTATGGGAGTCCTGTTAAGGAAATCTGATCCTGAGCCAACAAGTTGAAGATTTGGACCTACTTTTTCTTCTATAAGATGCAGGGTCTCTGGTCTGATTCCGAGGCCCTTGATCCATTTTGAGTTGAGTTTTGTGTAGGGTGAGAGATAGGGGTTTAGTTTCATTCTATTGCAAATAGTTTTCCAGTTTTCCCAGCACCATTTGTTGAAGAGGCTATCTTTTCTCCATTGCATATTGTTGGAACCTTTGTCTAGTATGAGAAAATTGTATTTATTTGGGTTTGTGTCCATGTCCTCTATTCTGTACCATTGATCTACCTGTCTATTTTGGTACCAATACCATGCCGTTTTTGTTACTATTGCTTTGTAGTAGAGTTGAAGATCTGGTATTGCAATACCCCCTGCTTCACTCTTGCTACTGAGGATTGCTTTAGCTATTCTAGGTTTTTTATTCTTCCAGATGAATTTCATAATTGCTTGCTCTATTTCTGCGAGGTACATCATTGGGATTTTAATTGGAATTGCATTGAATCTGTATAGAACTTTAGGTAGTATAGCCATTTTGACGATATTAATTCTGCCTATCCAGGAACATGGGAGATCTTTCCATCTTCTAAGGTTTTCTTGAATTTCTTTCTTTAGTGTTCTGTAGTTCTCATTGTAGAGGTCTTTCACCTCTTTTGTGAGATTGATTCCCAAGTATTTTATTTTTTTCGATGCTATTGTGAATGGAGTAGTTTTCCTAATTTCTCTTTCTGAAGATTCATCACTTATGTATAAAAATGCATTGGATTTATGAGCATTGATCTTGTAACCTGCTACTTTACTGAATTCACTTATGAGTTCTAAAAGTTTTCTGGTGGAATTTCCAGGTTCCTCTAAATATATAATCATGTCATCAGCGAACAGGGATAGTTTGAGTTCTTCTTTTCCTATTCGTATCCCTTTAATTTCTTTGGTTTGTCTGATTGCTCTGGCTAGAGTCTCAAGGACGATGTTGAATAGAAGCGGTGAAAGAGGGCATCCCTGCCTTGTTCCAGTTTTTAGGGGGAACGCTTTCAGTTTTTCACCATTTAGAATGATATTAGCCATGGGCTTAGCGTAGATGGCCTTTATAATGTTTAGGAATGTTCCTATTACCCCAATTTTTTCTAGTGTTTTGAGCATGAAGGGATGCTGTATTTTATCAAATGCTTTTTCTGCATCTATTGAAATAATCATGTGATTCTTGAATTTAAGTCTGTTGATATGGTGAATGACATTTATTGATTTCCGAATGTTGAACCAACCTTGCATCCCTGGGATAAAACCCACTTGATCGTGGTGCACTATCTTTTTAATATATATTTGTATGCGATTTGCTAAAATTTTGTTGAGAATTTTTGCATCGATGTTCATTAAGGATATTGGTCTGAAATTTTCTTTCCTTGATGTGTCTCTGTCTGGTTTAGGTATCAGGGTGATATTGGCTTCATAGAACGAGTTTGGTAGGGTTCCCTCCTCTTCTATTTCATGGAATAGTTTGAGGAGTATTGGAATGAGCTCTTCTTTAAAGGTTTTATAGAACTCGGCTGAGAACCCATCTGGTCCTGGACTTTTCTTTGTTGGTAGGCTTTTGATGACCTCTTCTATTTCATTGCTTGAAATTGGTTTATTTAAGTTGTGTATGTCCTCCTCGTTCAGTTTAGGTAGTTCATATGTCTCTAGAAATTTGTTGATGTCTTCAAGGTTTTCTGTTTTGTTGGAGTATAGATTTTCGAAATAGCTTCTAATTATGTTTTGTATTTCACTCGTGTCTGTTGTGATGTTTCCTTGTTCATTCCGAATTTTAGTAATTTGAGTTTTCTCCCTCTTTCTCTTTGTTAGTGTGGCTAAGGGTTTATCAATTTTATTTATTTTTTCAAAGAACCAACTATTTATTTTATTAATTTTTCCGATTGTTTCTTTTGTTTCGATTTCGTTGATTTCGGCTCTGATTTTAACTATTTCCTGTCTTCTACTACTTTTGGTATTGGTCTGCTCTTCTTTTTCTAGTGCTTTGAGCTGTAGTGTTAAGTCGTTTATTTGTTGATTTCTACTTCTTTTTTTGAATGCACCCCATGAAATAAATCTTCCTCTAAGTACTGCTTTCATAGTGTCCCAGAGATTTTGATATGATGTGTCTTTGTTCTCGTTTACTTCTAAGAATTTTTTTATTTCCCTCCTGATGTCTTCTGTTATCCATTCATCATATAATAGTGTATTATTTAGTCTCCAGGTATTGGAGAAGTTTCTGTTTTTTATTCTGTCATTTATTTCTAATTTCAATCCATTATGATCTGATAGAGTACAAGGTAGTATCTCTATCTTCTTGTATTTACTAACAGTAGCTTTGTGGCATAAAATATGGTCTATTTTAGAGAAGGATCCTTGTGCTGCTGAGAAGAAAGTGTATTCATTCTTTGTTGGATGGTATATTCTATATATGTCCGTTAAGTCTAAATTGCTGATTGTGTTGTTGAGATCTATAGTTTCTTTATTCAATTTTTGTTTGGACGATCTATCCAGTGGTGAGAGAGGTGTGTTAAAATCGCCTAGTATTATTGTGTTGTGGTCTATTTGATTTCTGGAATTGAGAAGGATTTGTTTGACGTACGTGGATGAGCCAATGTTCGGGGCATAGATATTTATGATTGTTATGTCTTGCTGATTTATGCTTCCCTTAAGCAGCATGTAATGTCCTTCTTTATCCCTTCTGACTAGTTTTGGTTTGAAGTCCACATTATCTGAGATGAGGATGGATACTCCAGCTTTTTTGCTGTGTCCGTGTGCATGGTATGTTTTTCCCCATCCTTTCACCTTTAGTCTATGGGTGTCTCTTTCTATGAGATGTGTCTCTTGCAGGCAGCATATTGTTGGATTTTTCTTTTTAATCCAATCTGCCAGTCTGTGTCTTTTGATTGATGAATTCAGGCCATTAACATTCAGGGTTATTATTGTGATATGATTTGTATTCCCAGTCAATTGACTCATATTTGTTTTTGACATGATTTGGTTTCTCCTTTATTTGGGTATTCCTTTAGGCTAGCGCCTCCTGTTGCTGATTTGCATCGTTGTTTTTCATCTCTTCCTCATGGAATATTTTGCTGAGAATGTTCTGTAATGCTGGCTTTCTTTTTGTAAATTCCTTTAGCTTTTGTTTATCATGGAAGGATCTTATTTCATCGTCAAATTTGAAGGTAAGTTTTGCTGGGTATAAGATTCTTGGTTGGCATCCATTTTCTTTCAGGGCTTGGTATATGTTGTTCCAGGCCCTTCTAGCTTTTAGGGTCTGGATTGAAAAATCTGCTGATATTCTTATTGGTTTCCCTCTGAATGTAATTTGATTCTTTTCTCTCGCGGCCTTTAAAATTCTGTCTTTATTTTGTATGTTAGGTATTTTCATAATAATGTGCCTTGGTGTGGGTCTGTTGTAATTTTGTATGTTTGGAGTTCTATAAGCCTCTTGTACTTGGTTTTCCATTTCGTTCTTCAGATTTGGGAAATTTTCTGTTATTATTTCATTGAATAGATTGTTCATTCCTTTGGTTTGTTTCTCTAAGCCTTCCTCAATCCCAATAATTCTCAAATTTGGCCTTTTCATGATATCCCATAGTTCTTGGAGATTCTGTTCATGATTTCTTACCATCTTCTCTGTTTGTTCCACTTTGTTTTCAAGGTTAAATATTTTGTCTTCAATGTCTGAGGTTCTGTCTTCCAGGTGTTCTATCCTATTGGTTATGCTTTCTATGGAGTTTTTAACTTGGTTTATTGTTTCCTTCATTTCAAGGATTTCAGTTTGGTTTTTTTTTCAGTATCTCTAACTCTTTATTGAAATGATCTCTTGCTTCCCGTATTTGGTCTTTTAACTGTTGATTGGTGCGATCATTTAATGCCTGCATTTGCTCTTTCATCTCCTCCTTCAATGCCTGCATTTGCTCTTTCATCTCCTCATTAGCTTCCCTGATCGTTTTAATTACGTACATTCTGAACTCCCTTTCTGACATTTCTTCTGCTCTGCTGTCATTGGGTTTTATTGATGTAGTATCTAGGTTTGTTTGGGACATTTTCTTCCCTTGTTTTCTCATAATGGTCAGTTGTCAGTGGGACTCTGAGATATTGCAGTTTTCCACTATTGGCTTATAGTGTCCCAGTAGATTTCCAGTGTATCACCTCCCAGCCTTCAGTAGCCTGATGTCTTGGAGGAATCTGATAAAGCAGCTCATTCGAAGAATACTGCCCCTAGCCCCCTACTGGTTCCACGTTTTGGAACTGGCTCTGTGCGGAAATGCTCTCACTGTGGGCCTGCACCGTGCAGCTGGCCGTGTGGGAAGAGCCCACTGCCGGAGTGTGGAAGACTACCTTGGGAAGACTCAAGCTGCCCTGCCCGGCTCTGCTAAGCCACCTCTATCTGGGCCTGCCACCCGGGCTGGGCTTTACCCAGTGGGCAGACTCACCCGTGGCTCCACTTCAGACCGAGTCTCTCAATGCCTCCCCTTCTTAACTCCTGGGTTCTGGAGCGACCGGGGGTGCAGTCTCCCTCTAGGCCGCCATCTTGGATCGCCCCGTGAAGAGAGCCCGCAGCCGGAGTGGGCAGAGCCGCCTGAAGAGGTCTCCGGCTGCCCTGTCCTTATCCCTGAGGCTGATTGCAGATCGAGGCTCTCCGCTGGTTCTTTGCAGGAGTACACTGCACTGCAGCAGCTCCGGGACTCGGAGCGTGCTCTGTTCAGACAGGCTCTCACTAGCGGGCCAGTTCCGTTCCGAGAACCTGGAGAAGCTGGCTGTGTGGGCGGGGCCCACCGCCGGAGTGCGCAGGACTGCCTGTGGATGACTCTAGCTGCCCTGCCCGGCTCCGATAAGCCACCTCTATCTGGGCCTGCCCCCCGGGCCGAGCTTTACCCAGTGGGCAGACTCACCCGTGGCTCCACTTCAGTCCGAGTCTCTCAATGCCTCCCCTTCTTAACTCCTGGGTTCTGGAGCGACCGGGGGTGCAGTCTCCCTCTAGGCCGCCATCTTGGATCGCCCCGTGAAGAGAGCCCGCAGCCGGAGTGGGCAGTGCCGCCTGAAGAGGTCTCCTGCTGCCCTGCACTTATCCCTGAGGCTGACTGCAGATCGAGGCTCTCCGCTGGTTCTTTGCAGGAGTACACTGCACTGCAGGGGCTCCGGGACTCGGAGCGTGCTCTGTTCAGACAGGCTCTCACTAGCGGGCCAGTTCCGTTCCGAGAACCTGGAGAAGCTGGCTGTGTGGGCGGGGCCCACCTCCGGAGTGCGCAGGACTGCCTGTGGATGACTCTAGCTGCCCTGCCTGGCTCCGATAAGCCACCTCTATCTGGGCCTGCCCCCCGGGCCGAGCTTTACCCAGTGGGCAGACTCACCCAGTGGCTCCACTTCAATCCGAGTCTCTCAATGCCTCCCCTTCTTAACTCCTGGGTTCTGGAGTGACTGGGGGTGCAGTCTCCCTCTAGGCCGCCATCTTGGATCGCCAGCAGTAAAATTTTAAATGAACATTTCTCCAATAAAAACATACAAATGGTCCACAGAGAATTAAAAGATGCTCTACGTCAACTAATCATCAAAGAAATAGAAAACAAAATGGTAATGAATAAACATATCAATTTGATTCAATAATTTTATTGCATTTGAAAATTAAACACCTCCTACCCATAAATATATACAGCTGTAATTTGTCAAATACTAAAAAGAAACCAATCTGTTGCCACACACCTGTTAGAATGGTCATTATCAACAGAAAAGTAAAAAGGTGCTGATACAGATGATATGGACAAACTGTCACGCTCATATGTTATTTTTGGAAATGGAAAATGCTACCACAATTATGGAAATCAATGTGGAATTTGCTTCAAAAATAAAAAACAGAATGACTATGCTACAGCCACCCTTCCTTTAAGTGTAGATCCAAATGTGTTGAAATCAAGATCTCTAGGAGATGTCACCACTTGCACTCACATTACAGCATCCTGCACAAGAGCCAAGGTACAGAAACACTTCATGTCAATGACAGATGGATAACTCAAGGAATGTGTTCAGTGTGCAAAAAAATTAAATACTGACAATTGTGGCAACATTAATAAGTCTGAAATTACACTATGTGAAGGAAAATTGCTGATTGATACCACTTATGTGAATTTTTTAAAATAGTCAAACATGGAAATATCCCAGTGCCTCAGGAGGCTGAAGCAGGAGGAACAAGAGTTCAAAGCCAGCCTCAGCAATTCAGCAAGACCCTAAGCAACTCAGTGAGCTGTATCTCTTCCTAATATACAGAAAAGGACTGGAGATGTGGCTCAGTGGTTAAATGTCCCCAGCTTCAATTCCCAGTACAAAAAAATATATATGTATGTGTGTGTGTGTGTGTGTGTGTGTGTGTGTGTGTGTGTATAAATTCTTGGAAAAAAAAGGGTAGCATGTTGGTTGGGGTTAGGGGGAAGTTGGGTGCTATTTGATGGATATAAACTTTCTATTACATAAGATATATAACTTCTAGATATTTTCAAAATAATTTTGTACTTAGTTTACAGTACTATATTGTTTAAGGTCTGCTTTTTATTTTTCATTTTTTTTCATATTGAGAAATGCTTGACATCTATTTAACTTTTTTTTTGACAGTGACAAATATTTTCTTAAATAAATATTTTCATTCATGTATATAGGTTCATAATGTCAGTCTCAATCTAACATTCTTCCCATTCCCACCTACCCCAACCCTCCCCTCATTCCCCTCAGTACAATCCAAAATTCCTTCATTTACCCTGCCTATCCCTCACTATGTAACAACATCCACTTATCAGAGAAAACATTCAGCCTTTGGTTTTTTGGGATTGACTTATTTCACATAGCATGATACTCTCTAGTTCCATCCATTTACCTGCAGATGCCCTAATTTCATTCTTCTTTAAGGCTGAGTAATATTCCATTGTGTATATGTACCACCTTTTGTTTATTCATTCATCTGTTGAAGGGCATCTAGGTTGGTTCCATTTTTTCACTATTGTGAATTGAGATGCTATAAATATTGATGTGACTGAGTCACTGTAGTAAGCTGATTTTAAATCCTTTGGGTATAAATAAAGGAGTGGGATATCTGGGTCAAATGGTGGTTCCATTCCTAGTTTTCTGAGGAATCTTCATATTGTCTTCACTAATCTGCAGTCCCACCAACAATGTATGAGTGTGCCTTTTTTTCCACATCCTTACCAACACTGATTATTGCTTGTATTTTTTTATAATTGCCATTCTGATTACAGTGATATAAAATCAAAAGGCAGTTTTGAGTTACATTTCTCTAATTGCAAAAGATGAACACTTTTTCATGTTTGTTGATCAATTGTATTTCTTCAGTGCAGTGCCAAGTTCCTTAGCCCATTTGTTGATTAGGTTTTTTTTTTTGTTGTTGTTGTTGTTTTGTTTTGGTTTTGGTGTTTTCTGTGTTCTTTGCATATCTTGGAGATTTGGGGCTTATCTGAGGTGCATGTGGCAAACATTTTTTTCCCATTCTGTAGTATCTCTCTCTTTAAATTATTGATTATTTCCTTTGCTGAGAAGAAGTTTTTCAGTGTGACTCCATTCCACTCATTGATTCTTAATTTTACTGCTTGTGGAGTCTTGTTAAGGAAGTCATGTCCAAAGCACACAGGATGAAGAGTTTGGTTACTTTTTCTTCTATTAGGTGGAGGGTCTCTGCTTTTGTGCCTAAGTCATTAATCCACTTTGAGTTGATTTTTGTGCAGGGTGAGAGAGACAGGGTTGATTTCACATTGTTAAATATGGATTTCTAGTTTTCCCAGCACCATTTGTTAAATAGGCTATCATTTCTCCAATGTATACTTTTGGTACCTTTGTTTAGTATGAGATAACTGTACTTATGTGGGTTTGTCTCTGTGTCTTCTACTTTGTACCCTTGTTCTACATGTCCATTTTGGTACAAAAACCATACCATTTCTGTTACTATTGCTCTGTAATATAGTTTAAGGTCTGGTATTGTGATGCTTCCTACTTCACTCTTCTTGCTCAAGATTGCTTTGGCTACTTTGGGTCCCTTAGTTTTCCAAATGAATTTCATGATTGCTTTATCATTTACTATCAAGAATGGCATATTGATTTTGATAGGAATTGCCTTATATTTCTGTAACACTTTTAGTAGTATGACTATTTTGACAATATTAATTCTGCCTCTCCAAGACCATGAGAGATTTTTCCACCTTCTAAGGACCTCTTTAATTTCTTTCTTTAGTTTCTGTAATTTTTATTATAGAGATCTTTCACCTCTTTAGTTAGATTGGTTACTCAATATTTTATTATTGTTGAGGCTATGGAAAACGGGGTATTTTTTCTTATTTCTCTTGCATTGGATTTTTGCTTATGTATAGAAATTCATTTGATTTATGGGTATTGACTTTATATCCTGCTACTTTGTTGAATTATTTAGTTCTAGAAGTTTTCTGGTGGAATTTTTTGGATCTTCTAAGTATAGAATATGTCATCAGCAAATAGTGATAGTCTGAGTTCTATTCACCTCCTTTTAATTTGTTTTATGTGTCTGATAGTTCTGGGTAGGATTTCAAAGATGATGTTGAATAGAAGTGGTCAAAGAGGGCATCCCTGTCGTGTTCCAGTTTTTCGGGGAAATGCTTTCAGTTTTTCTCCATATATATTTAACAGTATAAATATCCTATTTAGTGTTTACTGCCAAGGATGAAAGAAAGGGAAGGAAGGAAGATGGACAGAGAGGCAATGGGGTGAGAGAGGTAACAGGAGTGGGAAAGAGAATATGGAGGAAGAGGAGGAGGAGGAGGAGGATGAGATGGTGGTAGCAGGTGGGCAGAGGAGGACTAGGCCCATGATGTTTCTCCTATACAGTAAGGACCCCTGCTCAAAGTAGTCCTGTTCTTGCTTGAATACTCTGCTCTTGCTATCGTATTGTATCTTAGTACTTATGTTTTGTAAGTGAATTCAAAAAAGACACTGGACCATATGTATGAACAGGGTGCATACAACTAACCACAAATATACTGTGTCTGCCAGCTCCTGCACAATAAGGAGTGTTAATTCCCATTGGCAGAAAATTGCAGTGGGTAAAGGAAATATGGGAGCTGAGAGATTTGGGTACAATGTTAGTGTGTCCTATCTACAAATAAGTACACAGAAGGAGGGCACTGAAGCCAGGGAGATCACACTTTAGCATCACATCAAAGCTTTATTCAAATGCAGAAAGAAGGAAGTGTATTCTTCCCCAAGACCAAGGGCCCCTGTCTTAACCTTTGTCATTCATGGTACTTCACTGTTAGCCCACCTCTCCAGCTTAGAATATGAAGGGAAAGGGAAACTAGGGCAATCTAGTCACTTTCTTTTAAGTTATAACTCATTAACAAACCAATGGGATAAAGTGTAAATTGTTTTTGAGGTGTAATGAAAACAGGTGCATTGATTGTGTATAAAATTTTTACTGCTGTGGTTTGGATGAACTCAAAGTGGGTATGCAGGCTATGAAATATGACTTCCTTGTAAGTTTGCCATTAGAATTGACATTGCATAATTAAAGATGAATGTTAAAAGTGTTTTTAATCATTTAAAATGCTGTTTTTTCTGTAATGAGGAAGACACTGAAGGACAAATAAAATGCAGATGACATGTGAAGAGATCACAGAAGAAATAAATAGATTTCTGTTGCATGATGTTAATGTCACAGGCTACCTGATTTTTGAACAAGGACTGTTTTCATTTTGCCCTTGGCATAAAAAATTTCACAGCTGGCCCTAGTAAATACCAGTAAAAAGGGGTCTATTTCCCTGGAGAAATGGATGATTCTAGAATCTGAAAAGGTGAATGCAAAATGAACCTAGAAGAAAGAATGAGGAAGAGGAAGGAAGAAGGGGGAAGAGTAGGCAAAGTTGAAGGATGAAGCAGAAGAGGAGGAAACAGAAGAGGAAAAAGAAAAAGAAAGAAACAGGGAAGGAGAAGGAAGAGAGG